>NW_028186867.1:9763210-9785599 GCF_003343005.1 Rhea americana | reverse complement strand
GTAGTGAGAACCCTGACTTTTTGCCCCTGAAATCTAAGAGAAACAGTACAATGGCTAGAAGGAGCCCAAAACACTGTCAAACACTCAGCTCCCACCAAAGATCTTTCCAGGTTACTAGTACCTTAATGTTGTAAGGCAAATTTTCAGTGTCRAAATGGAGCGGGTGAAATACCCCATTTTGACTTTATAAAGGCAAGAAAGTCATGTTTGGTTTATGGCGAAGCTTKTAGAGACTTTCTGGGGCCAGTGTGGAGAGAGTAACACCTGGACCTGCTTGTGGTGCTTATTACCAAATCCCAAGGAGCTGYGCAGAGAAGGCGTCACATTATTTTCAGATGAACTGGTGTCCCCTGCTATAGGAGAACTAGAATTACTCAATATCTTGCTTCTCTTGGCCAGACTACYGGCTTAGCTTCATTATACAAACCTATTGGAATCTCAAGCCCACTGGCTCTGTGCTTCACACTATTAACGTGCATTGTATGAAATGAGAATAACCTGCTGACATCATTTGGGAGAACGTATATATATGATCTACATTTGGCCTAGTTTCCCTGGGCTCCCGCTATAGTCAATGGAGACGAACAGAGTCTTTGAGGATGTATTTTAGACATCTCCTCTCAGATGCTTCCTTAAGGCACATTGTAATTGCCTAGTTTATACAGCTAGTTCAGGTGTACATTTGGCCAGGTAAATCCTATCCAGTGTCTGTGCAGGTACATATTTCCCAGGAGAATATCAGTTCTGGGATCTATCAGTTCTGGGAAATATGTGAAGTTTTGATAATTGTTTCTGTCTCAGTGTGGAGCAAAACCAAGGCCTACAGATACTTGCTAAACAGGAGAATTGTGGAGTTTGTGTTGCCAGAGTGACCTTGCAGTCAGAATGCTTCAATGGGATGTGGGAAACATAGTTAAAATTTGCCTAGATTCACTGAAGACTCAAACCTGGAAAAAAATATGATTTTGAAATGGTCTTTTCCAGAAGCTGCAGTTTGGATAGCTCATGGTGTTTGCTCTTCTGCAAGTCAAGCTCTTTATTTATCCTGTGGTGCCCTGAAGTTTCCTGTTGGACATGGGAGGTGATGCATACACAGAGTCCCTGGTTATAGAGTATCACTGGAAATCTGTTCTACCCAGAAGAAAAAAGTGTATTTAAAATCAATATACCACAACCTCCATTAAACGTTATGGTAGTATAGCCAGGTAGAAATATTTCTATTTTGGACACACTTTTTCTGGAGTAAATGTCACTAGCAGTGAACCAAAAAAACCTATTAGTTTTGGGAGAAAAGATCATAGAATCATAGAATTGATAAGGTTGGAAGGGACCTCTGGAGATCATCTTGTCCAACCCTCAAATGAGTGGCCTGTATGGGGATTGAACCGACGACCCTGGCATTATTATCACCATGCTCTAAGCAACTGAGCTAAACCTAGGATATATTAACTAGAAGTTTGTTGAATAGAAAAATATTACTTCCCCAAAGATCTGTTTGTAATCACTTGGTCTTTGGAATTTTACAGCTATTGCTTTTAGCAGAAGATGAGACTCAATCAGACTAACTCAGCATCAACTATTTTTGAACACGTGATCATTTCACCTATGTCTTTTGTGACTAACTGTATTTCAAACTAAACGCATAAATGTAATGACAGGAACAAAATGGACTGTGGGCTGATTTTGCATGCACATACTGGTCAAGTATGTGCAGATGGATTGTGTGTCACCCCACAGTGACAAAGACTGAGATCCCCTTAAAATATTGGCCAAGAAAACTTAGCTTAGTATTCCACTGGATGCAAAACTGATTTCTGAGATTCATTAATAGGAATGTTAACCAAGCGCATGATCAAAACTGGCAGTATAGGAAGTCTGAATGGGGAAATGTTCTACATAAAAGGCTGATCATAAATCACTGCTGGTTCTTCAGACATATAGGAGGTTTTAAGATTGATTTATTGTAGGGATACGGAAGGTGATCGATGAGTTCCCTTTTTGCTTGTTATTAAGGACCCATTTCACTGTTCCTTTCTGGATGTGCAGTTTGACCTCAAGAATCACCTGTCATGGGATAACATTTATTAATTTTGTCTACTGAGACCCGCAAGGCCTTTCTTCTGCCTGAGTTTGGTTAAATGTTTTGTTGTATTGTTTTGCATTAAACCTGGAAATTGTCAGAATGATTTATTTTTTCCTTTGAATGTTCCTGTTAGTTCTGTCTGCACATCCTGAGCTCTGTCCTGGTTTTCACACTGTTTTGCAGCTATACAGGAGGTTATGTTTTCATAGGCCTTTCTTTCCCCTGATCTATTTTAGAGAGTCAAGTGTTATTACAATGGTCTGTCAACATGACGAATTCTCCAATTAGACTGCCAGATGGCTAGGTTTGACCAAGACAGCCGAACTTCAGGTTCTGGGGTTAGACTGTGTCCAGGTCACTGAAAATTCGGGTTGCTGGTTCCTAACACTGCCTGCTACAAAGTTGGCAGTGGTGGCATTTGGGCTACCTGTCTGGTTTTGGGATTGTCCAAGTCTGTGCTCAGACTTCTTTGTAATTCTCTTCTGACTACTAAGATGAGACTTGCATATTTGATTTCCTCCCCTTCTGTTTCTTTTGATAATCACACCCTGTCATGTCCACCTGCACCTGGATTCATCATTCTGGATCAAACACTTGGTCCGTGAAGCTTGGACTCTCCCTTTGCATTCAGCTTTACATGCATTCACTGCTGTTGCACAAGAAGGCAACAAATACTTTATACTGGACTGTTGAGTTAAATCACAAAAAGGCATAGGAAAAGAACACCTGCCAGTTAGCTGTCATACTGGCAGTTTGTCTGTGAATCCCCAAAGATCCAAGGGAAGCAAGAATAAAACTGGAGATGAAAGTAAAGGCTTTTATTAGATTAGCAGATACAACTGGAAGAAGTAGAAAAACTTTCAGGACTGAATTCCCTTTAGAAGTAATCAATAACCCACTACTCAGTCACAAAACCTTGAAATCAGTGTCCTCTCTTCCACGTGAAAGGGCAGCTCCGTGGGAAAAGGCAATACAGAAAACTTTGACTGTATCTGCACAGGTATGGAAAGGTTTCCTCCATGGCTATTCTGTTCCTTAGCTAGTGACAACACTGCTGGCTTGACTGAGGCATTCTAATTAACTCCCTAAGTAAAAATGAGCTCCAAAGGGCTCAGTCCTTTGGTAGAGCRCACAGTGAGAAATCACATCACTGCTTCCAGTGAATGCGGGGCCACCTGTAACAACCTACTGTTGAGAAATTGAGAGTGTTAGTACCACAYTCACAATTTTCCCTAGATATGAACTGTTTCTCCTGAGAGGAGGAGGTGCTTGGCGGAAAAGGGTGCAGATTTCTGCTAACTACTCTTCAAAACTGAAGAGTTGGCCTTGCCAGTCCTGCCATACACTAGCTCTGGAGCAAGGCTGACAGCACTAACCAAGTGCTATCCCTAACCAAGTCTCAAGATGAAGTTTGCTTATGAGGCCTTGCTGCTTCTGGAGATTCACACCTCAAATTGCTCAGCAGTACCCAAGTTCCACTTTAACACAAAACACTGAAGGGCAAAACTGTGTGAGGTTTTATTTCAGCACAACATTAGTTCTATCTTCTAATTACAGGGCTGTAAAAAAGGTTTAGAAGCAAACAAACACTGCTGTGACCTAAACTGAGCATCAGCTCTTTTTGSCCAGTTTGTCTTCCACTCTTGCTAGCTTTTAGGGTTGGGGGCTTRGAAGTGACAGCACCACCCTTTCCTCTGAAATTTCTTTCCTTCCCTCCTCACTTTCTCTGAAAGTTGCCCCCATACCGCAGTCTTCAGCTGCTCCAGGCAGCTCCCTCCTGGCTCCCTGAGTGACAGAGCTGAGCATAGTGGCATTTGAGCTGCTACCTCTTTGCTTCCCTGTGTTCCACGAGATCCTTAGCTGCCTGAGGCTTTTCTGGAAAGGATGTTGGGAAATTCAGGACAGAGACTGTAACAAGCAGTCACAGCCACCTGCATGCACTAGTCCTGACTTCTGTGACTGTGAGTTTTCTCCTCTTTGTGTCACACAGTGATGTGGAGGCTGGAGATCCCTGCACACCTCTTCTTTGTTCGATGTTGTGTGACCTCCAAGAAGGTCAATGAGGGAGATTTAGGACAGGAGATGGAGTACTTTCATGAAAGCTGCTGCAGCAAGGATATTTTAGAGCTCCTCCTCAGRCCTCTCTTGTTTTCCTCTGGAAACAACCTTTCATCTGGAGATAAATGGTTATGGACAGGTATTCAAAGTTTTCCGGGGAACCATTTTATGGCTTGTTGAAAAAGAAATATGGTATGTACCACACAGGGGTGTATTTGCCAATATGTCTTTTTTAATCCCTAGTGCTGACCTTTGAACTCACTGATACATTTATTCCCCAGTATCTGGATGGTTGGCTCTTCTGTRACATTGTGTTGGTACTATTTTTCTCAGTTTCAGTATTTTAAAAAAGTCATTACTGTCATCTAATATCACAGGAGTAGTGCGGAAAAGTTAAAGGTAGGATTAGATGGAAGGCCTTTGATTTTAGGACTGTGGCTAACTCCAGTATCTTTAATTCCTCAAAAGTTAGCTGCAACTTTCAAGCTCAGCTGAGCTCTAAAACTCAAGGCTAACCCGAGCTGTCTGCCAGATTTTCCGTGGTTTTGCTGTGAAGATACAGAGCAGGTCAGACTTACTCAAACCTGCACAGGCTTTCCACCAAGGGGCTCAAAAGCTCCAGCCAAGCTTTCCCTAATCCTGGAATGAATTTTGACTTCACAGTGTGGCACAKCTGATTTCACACATGTGTTGCAACACTCAAAGTTTTTTATGCATCTCATATAACATTTCCAAGTAGGTTTCTTCTGCCAGCATCTACCAACTCACTTTGTGAGTACCTTAGGTCAACYAGAAACCACATGAATGGGGCTAGTGCAGCATGCAGCATTGATAAGCCCTGGGSATAAGCAGCCTGCCTTATTTTGGGATCAGTCCTGTACTAACAGAGCTACATAGCTTTTAGGAGGCTTTTAGTAGGTTAAAGCAGAGCAAGTTCGCACCTGAAAACAAAATCTGCATCAGCAGTAAGTGATAAATACTTGTGGCTGCTGACTTCTCAAGCTCAGCATTCWCAGGTTAAATCATTAATGTTATGTCTTCCTTGGATTTTCCTGTTAGGATCTACTTGGAGCTTTCTCTTTTACACTGCAGCTTGGTGCAGTACATGGTGTGAAAGGGCCACTGTAGCGCCCGTGTGTCAGGTGCTTCACTGGCTGGAGCTACTGCGGATTCTAGCTCTGCAGTACAGGGCCCTTCCTGGTTTTGGGCACGGGGGACTGCAGAGCCAGTCTCCCGGCTTGCTGAGATGTGGTGAGATTGTGTTTGCGAGGAACATGAGGGGGGATGCCTGTGGATGGATATTCTCCTYGTATACCAGCAGTTCATGGAATTGCTATCTCCACATGCTCTTTCTGATTCAACATACTGTGAATCTACTCACTTTTCATGGCTAAAATGGAAACTAGATCTTTTATCAAGACAGTTGCTTGTTGGGGAGTGAATTCAGGCAATGCGGTGAATACAGATGGTGAGTATAACTGAAACTGTTTTTTTTGTTTAGTTTTTTTGTTTTTTGGGTTTTGTTTTGTTTTGTTTTGTTTTTTGCCTCCTGTGCTGTTCTTCACATTTTTCATCTTCTCTGCCCTGTCTGCAGAGCTTGGCTTTACTCTGAAAGCCTTTTCACATATATTGCATTCATTTACCACCCACGGATGCTGTCTTTTTATTCTTTCCTGTTTTTTTCATTGATCTAACATGAAAGTCACCTTCAACTGAAAGAGCTTTGCCTTTGCTAAGAAGCATACAAAGTACAGGGGTTTGGCAAGTTTTTGTAGTGACTGCTGTCATGGGAGGTCATGGATGACATGTCATGACCTGAACATGAGGCCTCCATCCATAAAAAGGCAGGTTGCCACTGGACTGGGTAAATTACTCATAGGATGGTTGTAGACCATCCCTTTAAACTAACATCAAGGCAGAGTTTATTGTACTTTTCAGTGTTTATACTGGCAACCGTTTTTCTGAGCAAAAGTAGATTTGGTACTCATTGGCCAGTTTGTAATTCAGATCAAAACTTAGTGACATGAGGTCAGTTTTCTTGTGAATATATCGTAASAAGTTTATCGCTGGATAAAACAGTTTTGTCAGAAAGTTTCTGACTAGGTTTAACAGCAGCCTTTCTTTTACACAGCTACTGCCTCATGAAGGAAGCTCAGACCTTTCCTTGCCAGACGAGAGGAAGAAATTTAACTGAACGACTTGATACTGGGTGCTCAAGTATCTTTCTTCAGCATGTTAATTTTAAAATGCTTTTTCAGATGGTTATATTGGGAATATACCTGTAGCACTGCAGCTGAGTTGGACTGTTTATTTTCTTAATTAAATACATGACCAAATCTATCAGCACTGGCTGAGTGGTGCTGTGCTTGCTTTGCTGGCCATTGTGGTCAAAGGGCAGCTCCAGGCTGTCRCTGGGTGCTTTCATCCTAATCACATACACCTCCTTCACGACCTCTTGGACAAAATTTATTTTCTTTGCTTCCTCTTCCTCTTTTACACAACATGGATCTTCAGCCTAATCCTGGCTGTAAGTGCAGCAGAAGATTGCATATTTCACTGCCACAGAGAAAT
Organism: Rhea americana; assembly: GCF_003343005.1. Lineage (NCBI taxonomy): Eukaryota > Metazoa > Chordata > Aves > Rheiformes > Rheidae > Rhea > Rhea americana. The sequence goes on along the minus strand of NW_028186867.1, from coordinate 9,778,887 downwards.
GGGTTACACTCAGCGGAAAAACTTCAGATGTGTTTTTTAAATGRCAAAATAGAACAAAGACCCATCATCCTCTGCAGTAGTGGGGAGGGGGACTTTCCTCCTATAAGTATGTGACATTTCATATACYGTTTTGCAAGCCTAACTGCCAAGTATTGCTTAAAACTGAAGAGATCAATGCATTTAAATGGTGGTGTTTTACCAGCTTTAATCATAAGCCATACGATTTGACTGCAAAATCCTTGAGCTTCATAACATGCCAAGGCACTGAAAAAAATACCCCTCACCTTTCACCTCAACTGTGTCTCTCAGAAAACCTTTTTTCCTGTAAAAAAAAATGGTGAACTTGTGTATATGTGGCTTGTATGTGCTGAGGCAAGCTCTTTTGCAACTTTGAAGAAGTCAAGAAAAAGTAGAGGTCAGGCTCACTTCTTACAGAAGTTGGCAAAGGCAGGTCTAATAGTTATGTAGTAGATAAAGCAGAAGCAATTAAAAAGAAAGTTATCTTTTGTTATACATCATATAGCTATATCTTCACGTACATACATCTTCATGTAAATCTATTGCTGTTTTGTTTTGTTGTTGTTGTTGTTGTTGAATTAAATTATGAGGACTTCAAAAAGGACCTGAATCTTCTTATATTCTCTATATTGCTAAGCTCATGGCAGTTGYGATCTTTTCACTAGTGGCCCCAAGGGGTTGTTGCTTTAGGCATTGTAGACACTGGTGTGCATGACTTCAATTCCCATAATATTCTTGCTACTTATCCCRCAAATGTTTCTCCTCCATCCGTCTCATCCATTTGTGGCCTAAATGGATGTTTATGAACTCAAATGTACAAGATCAGGTTATAGGGGCCACTTCTGAGAATTTTCTTCTGAGAAYGGCTACCTAAGCACATGCAATTGTTGTGGAGTACATGTATGTCTAGAATCCAGATTTAGCATCCGGTTAAGTTGAGCTGAAGGAAAACTCAGGGACCCTATAAGTAGAGGGATGCTCATAAGTATTGTAGCCACAAACACGCTTCCTGAAAAAGCCTAAATAAATTAAAGAACTTTTAAAATCTCTCTATTCTTTTTATTCTCAGAGACAGAGAATTGAAACAAACAGGACAAAGTCCAGCTGCTTAGACAAATCTCTCCAGTGCTATTTGAGATACCTAAGCGTATCTGAGACACCTGTTTGAGACTGACATATATGACATAGGACTTATGCAAGACCTGGACTCCTTTGGTCTGGCTACTAGAGGCTGGGTGAAATAACCTACAGCACCTAAAATAGCATTGAGCCTTGGTAGTGGAGTCATTGACTCTGGTGGACATAACAGGAGTATCCTGTGTTTGTCTGTTTATATCCATTGCTAAGAGAGACTCTGCTTGATTATGTGRGTGAAAAACAACTTTGTCCTTAGAAAGCTTTGGAAATCAAAGGTGTGTCTACAAGTGTGAAGGCAGGCCGTGAAAAATGCCACTCAAGAAATTTTCCTAGAAAGTCATCAAGAGAATATTTATCCATTCTGCAAAGCAAATTAAAAAAATCAATTCTAATAAATAGTCATAAATGATATAAAATATTAACATAAAACTACTATATTGAAATCTGTAGACATATCTTTTAGATGGATAGTAAAGAGAATGGCTTCCTGACTGAGGTAACAGCACTTACTAAAATCTCAGTAATCTATGGGCTGRTTCAGCTGTACATGGAGTTTCAGGCCCTTAAAGCATCATTCTCCTTTGCCAGCCTGCTTTGTAAGATGCTGCTTTTGTACTTGACATATTTGCTCTTTGTCTTTTTACAAACAGTATTGCATTAGTGTGGAAGAAGGAGCATTTGTGGCTCTTTTCTCCGGTCAGCKTGGCAAATGAGAAAGGAATCTACTCTCTCTTATATAAACTGCGGCTGTTTTCTTGGAGCTCAGTCCTGCCATCCTGCTGTGGGCTGAATGCTCCTGTAACACTGTCCAGAGGTAGTGCAGTTACATGCACTAGGGTGYATTTGGGGGTGCCTAAAGAGACAGGCACTTTCAGAAATTTTCAAAAAAACACCGCTTTATTTCTTGCTGACTTTAGTGGTTGATGCTCCTGAGGATCACAGGAAATGCCTAAGTAATCCTAAAACTCTATCCTAAAGCTCGCAGTGAAGTTACATTACTCGAGGGTTCCAAAGTGGTTTTCAAGGTTATGGAGTGCTCAGCAGTCAATAACATCCAGCCCTGAGCCCCAGTCAGACACCTCTGGGCAAAGGCATTTCTGGCTGTGAGGCTGCAGGAATCGTCTTGATTGCTCAGCTCCAGCTGAARTCCGTGTCTGCCCTGGAGAATCATCATTATTAATAAAGGTCTATGTGGGAGATAAGCCCCCCAACCATCCCAGCTGGACTCTCTTTGGACACAAAGCATTCGTAGAAATAGATTGAGGTGGGAAGAGGAGTTCATTCCCAATTATTTTATTCCTTATTTTGGTCTTGAAGATGAGGCTATGGTCAGGTTCCCAAGTGCCATTTATACTGAGCCACCATTGCACTTTGCACAAATTGATATTTTTGGTGCAAATTGTAGCAAACAGGRCATGCTCTATACAGCCCACTGAAGTTTTCCTTTAAGCTAACACCCTCTACTGTTCACTCCTGCATATTATGCATAAATAAAATGTAGCCACAATTACAATGACTTACTGACTTCTAAGAAGTACACTATGGCTTACTGATTTCTACGTGGTACACTGATTTCTTGAGTACAATCCTAAAATTTTTATTAGTCTTTGAAACCCATATAGCAGTGATTTAGTCACCTGACTTATCCTATGTGTCCTTTAGAAAAAATAGCATACAGTAAAGTCACTTTTCACTAGCTTTGATGTAGGATACAGCTTTGAGACTTGATTTTGAAAATACCTACAATTCCTGTAGATCTAAGGACTGSCCCCATCCCATTCTGCTGCTGCTGAATGTTGAGGCCTTACTTTAGCAATCAAAAGTTTGTAAAGTTCATTTTTTTATTTTTATATTGCATTTTTATTTGATGTAGTTGTGAAAGTTGAATACAGTTTCTCTGTGAATGGTGACTGCTCACATTTCAGAGGTTTTGATTTTGGAGAAGGTTTTCCTGTTCTTTCCTGTGTCTAAAGGATCCATGCAAATAAGTGATCAGAATCTGAATTATCATATAAAACAGACACCTGGGCTTGTATACCTCTAAATTCATAATTCATCAGCTCTTGATGAAGTAGAGCAGTCAGAGTGATCAGCCCATGTTTTTCTCCTACCTAGTGCAGTTGAGGATAAGCTCAAGGCAAATGGAATGTCCCTAGAATAAAATAYTATCATTGCAAGAAGAGTGCTAAAAAAGGGGACTATAGCTTCTCCCTTTGAGACACAGACACACGGCAACGGAAGGGGCAGGAGAAGCTTCTGAGCTCTTCTCTGTAGTCTCTTAATAGCTCTCAGTTCCATAAACATGTCTGTAACTTAGCTTCATTTTCTGTATTTCTGCAGAAAAAACAGCTAGCACATAGTGCTTTCTAGGAATTTTCATCTCACTTAGCAAGAAAAAGATTTAAGGATAACCTGTCTTTAGCAATATTCCTTTCCAGGTGCATGGAATTTACCCTAACCTAGCACTTAGCCAGTGCTGTTCCCCATATGTAAGGCAATAAATGGAGAGAGAACCTCTATGAATATGTTCTGCCAAAACATTCCTTTCTTTCTCATCATTACTAGCATCAAAACAGCTAGTATTTGTTGTTCTGTGAATAGGCTGGTGCAAGCAGGGTTAATTCTTATCAGCTAAAAAGGATTTTAGCAGGATTAATACCATGAGTTCTCGTGTTTTGCTACCTGCCTCTGGAGCTATTTGCAAACTCTATGCATCTGTCTCTAGCTCTCAGGTTTGCTGACACCCAAAGTTTTCCCCAGGTTTCTTCTGTGCTGAAAATACAGCACATCACTGGGAAATCCCTTTTCCCCAGTGGCAGCTGTGCTGCCATTTCCCATTTGACTTTCCAAGAGGCATCAGATTATTAGTAATCTCTTTGCAGGCTGCTAATCTAGAGTGTGGTATTACAGTACCTTGCTGTCCCCATCTCTGAATATGAGTGTAAGAAGATAAYACGCATAGTAAGAGGATAATAAGCATAGCAAAGGTGTCTGATAGGAATAACTGGGCTGAAAAGAGAGGGGAAAATATRAGAGCTAATGATGTGTTGTTAAGGTCAGTGTCCATTTCCCAGAACAGCTGGCACCTTCTGCAGCACAACCCTGTGACAGCATGCAGGGGAACGTCTCTGTCCCGTATTTGTATACAGCCAAGGAGGAAGCTGGGCCAGAAAAGGGCTCAGAGCTGCTACAGTGATATAAATGAAGATACAGTGATTACCCTTCTCTGAGCACCACTGAAATAGCTATAACACTCCCAAAGCAATACCGTACACCCACTCAGGCCAACAGAAACACAGGCTGATGCACAGGCTTCTTCACCTGTCACCCATTGCCAGCATAAACTTTGAAACATTTGGTTTGCTGACACTTGCCTCTATGGAGAGTCCTTGGCTATTATATAGGAATTCTAACTGTATTATTGTTTTGCTGAAATGAAATTGCTGTTGGCGTGAAACTAGGATGAGTTGGCCTGCGACTGGGATGATTTCACTGTCTTGCCAAATATACACATCCTGATAAAGCCTACTATGCCTGTCGCGCCTTAACTGTGTGAGTGTGTAAGCTAAAATGAGCTAGGGCATAGGCAGCATAGCACTAACTATAAAAGGAGGTAGCCCCCTAAAAGAGAGGCAGAGAAGAGCCATTTATAATGTTCCCATCTCTCCTGCTAAGAGAACAGTGACAGTCAGTAACTTTCTCAGTTCAGGTAAGTCCATGAGGGAGCTCATTAATCACYGATGTGGGGCATCAGACGATTTCTYACTTTATGCTACACTTCTATACAGTAYRTGCTTGTTAGCAAAGATTYCTGGTGTCTTTGCYTTTATTGCCRGTGGTCATCTTGATACCATAATACAAGTCCTACCTGCTYCAACCAATGATATTTTCTCTTTTAAAAGCATTTGTTCCTTTCTTTGGGATTTCAAACTTGGTTCATCCAATTCCTATTAGCTGGGGGCTGGCCATATCTGCCAGCGACACTGAGGTCTGAGTACAACAGGTCAGGCCACAGCTGTTGGCGTGGAACCAAGTAGGACTGTTGCTGCTCCGCTTCATTGTCCAGTTTTTGGAAAGTCATATAAAGAGATATCAAAGTATCAGACAAATGAAGGTTCGGTAGGACCCAGGGTGCTCTTCACTAAAATGTTTAACTTACTGTCTCATTTTTACTCATTTTTTACAGCTGCTATTAACACTAGTTTTAATGAGGAATACTTTACACTTTGAGCCTTGTATGCAGTGAAAGGAAATAAATGGTGTTAGCTAAAATAACTCCAGACATCATTTTTMCTTTTCCTCTTTGCTCTGTGGCTGCCATAAATCATTCCTTTCAATATATGAGATATCAGACTGCTTTAAGTAGTATTGAAGTGAGAATCAGCACATGGATACATGGAGCTGTTTACCCCTTGTAATTTTCCCATACGCTTTCTTTARTTTCTTTAGCTCTTTGGCTTCTTTAGTTCTAAGTTTCAAACTTAGAGAAAGCATTTAGATATCTACCACTTACACTTCTGTTTTRTGTATCTCAGGACACAGCCTGTCTAGTAGTCTGTACAGACTGTTGTTAGATTCAAGTACAGGTATTGGAGTTTATGATGGAGATATCTTTAATCTGTGACTGCCAGCACTTGACCACAGAMTGTCAGCTGGGTCTCTTCAGACTCATTAGTGAGGCCCAGCACTGACAGCARTTGCCTCCATAAAACATGATGAAAAAGGCTTTCAGCTCTGTTTTGTTTCACATGATGTGTCTCTTTCCTTGCACTTGCCTGCTAATGSACCACCATTATGTGCCTGAAAACGCCAGTTTATTCTGTTTGGAGGAGTTGGTGTATCCMTATAAACGTCTTAGGCCTCACTTARGCATTTTTTGTAAAGCTCCGAGAGACAGCAGGGTAGTTTTGTTTTCACTATGATAGGTTGGTCCTGGGAAGCAATATAAAAATAAGTATATTTGTGCGTACTTATTAACCCAAGCTAGTCACCTAGGAAACACTAACGAAGCTTCTTGCATATTTTTTTGAACAGTGCAGTATGACAATTCACAGAAAACTCTCCACAGGTCTCTGAGCATTTGTAGTGCTTCTACTCGGCTCCCCGAGCCTCTGTCCTCAGGCAGTTTGACTCACACAAGATCGTAAGTGAATTCACAGGTAGGCTGGCAGCTGGCAGTGATTTCCACACCTCTTCTAGTCCGTGAGCCGTCCCCCTGCTGTTCGGCGTCTGTGTATTCCCCATTCCTCTGAGCTCTTCTGCGTCATTCTCTTTTTATGGAGGAGAAGAGTGGACACGGGCATTTATTTGCTTTTCTATGAAATGCTCTGCAACCTGACTGCACTACATAAATAATACAGCTGAGTGCTCACCGAAGCAGTAGGCAGGAAAGTTCCTTATCTGTCTATGCACTGGAGTACTCTTATGCAAATACCTCTATTTGCCTTGGCAGTAACACCAAACAATATTAGAAGCTTACRCTTCATTCTTTTGAAGATTTAGCCAGTAATGGCTTGTATTGTGATTTTTCTTRTAAAAATGAATGGCTTTAGATGGATGCTAAGGCTTTACATTTTATATCAAGGATGCAATCATGTTAAACCAAAATATGTGCGATGATTTCCATTGACTTCAGTGGGATATAGCGCAGGCAGCTGTGTATTCTGCGTTTATTTTTACGCAAATCTAGGAAAATGTTCATTTACTCTGGATAAAAAAAAGCAAGTAGTCCTATTTATAATCCGCACCCCATGGTGTGGACAAACATAAAAAAAGTAGAGTTTATGCTCTTATAATTAAGGCAGTATGGAGATAACAGCCGAGAACACTAAAAAGGTGAGTGTGCCCTCTTGTTTATCAGGACATTTCTCACTCCAGTTAGACTAGTTTCTGAAAATGGCCTAGCTGTGTTCAGTCTTCTGGCAGTATTCAGTTCCTTATAGGCTTAGGCTGTTTCGGAATTATGCAGATATTTGTGATTTGGATTTCACRTGGATTTCATTTGAATATTTTTATTCCTTGTTTCTGTTTTTTGTTTTTGCTGTCTTGTGAATCTTTGTGTTTTACGTTTTGTGGTTTTGTTCCACTGCGCTTTCACTCTACAACTTAACTCCAAATCATAACTCAAACTGTTTAAATGTGAGTGGCTTTTTAAGGCAGATCTAATCAGTGTTTCTCTTGGGAACAAAACCAAATGAGCTTTCCTCAGGTTTGCATTTCAGTCCAATTATTTCACAGATCTTTGTTCATTTAATTCCTCTGAAGTGTAACAATCAGAAGAAATGGGTCAGGACTGCAAYGCAAACAGGAAACGATGATTTCTAAACCTTAAGAAAACGTGATTTTCAAAAGCCCTATTCTTCTGTCATGGATTCTGGTAGTTCTTTATAGCAGACCATAGCAGGCTTGATAGAACTATTAGCATAATGTTAATGCCCATCATGGCAGACATGCACAGCCAGATCCTGAGATACTGCAAAAATAGGCTCAGTCCTTTTGATTTTCCTGGTCCTATACCAGTTTACAACAGCTGAGCAGCTGGAGTTCAGTGGAGTAAGTTACAAGGCTTTTGTAAAAGGATGAACTACCACTTCTTTGATAATATCATTACAGATTATATCATTAATCACCTAGCAGATACAGAAGAACACCTCTAACAGCATTAACTGACACTAAGCACGTATCTCTTTTTGACCACAAAGGGTAATTATGTATCAAAACTTAGGCTTTGGTTATTGACAGTCTTCCGCACAGGGTCTGCTAATCTTCTCATTTTGGTTRTTTACTATAACACATCACTTGTAAGGGTGTACTGCCTCAGCTAACTGAAGAACTGGTTTTTATGCATAGATGACCTAATGCCAGGAACTGAYTGTAAGGTGTGCAAGGACAGCTCTGACACAGGGCCTGATTCAACCGAGTTAAATCAGTGAAAGCCCTTGGAGGAAATGTTGTTTTACAATATCAAATTAAGATGACATTGTATTGAGTCTSAGTAATGACAGATTTGTGCAATCAAACCACTTCCAGTGGAGCAAATCTGAAGTTAAAATTCCATTAAGATTTCATGGAGAGTGAAGCTGTGCAGCAAGTGTACTTATATTCACCCAGAGGCAATATACAAATGATTCACATCTATGTATTAGAATGTGTTTTATAGAAAAATAACAGGCATTTGATTGGGAATGATTATTTCTCCTTTCAGCAAGTCATGCAGCATATGCTTCTGAACAAGAATCATAGAATCGGTAAGGTTGGAAAGGACCTCTGGAGATCATCTAGTCCAACCTCCTTGCTCAGCAGGGTCACCTAGAGCAGGTTAGACAGGGTTGCGTCCAGGTGGGCCTTGAAGATCTCCAGAGAAGGAGACTCCACAGCCTCTCTGGGCAACCTGCTCCAGTGCTCCATCACTCTCACAGGGAAGAAATTCCCCCTCACGGTCAGGCGGAACTTCCCGAGGTTCAATTTCTGCCCATTGCCTCTTGTCCTGTCACATGGGACAACTGAAAAGCGTTTGTCCCTGACCCCTTGACACCCTCCCTTCAGGTACTTACACACATTGATAAGATCCCCCCTCAGTCTTCTCTTCCCCAGGCTGAAGAGGCCCAACTCTCGCAGCAGTTCCTCCTAGGGCAGATGTTCCAGCCCTCTGATCATCTTTATAGCCCTATGCTGGACTCTCTCCAGTAATTCCATCTTAGATTAATTCTTTTAGGCAGGTTGTTGCTATAGCTTCAAACCTTTCTCCTTGAGTCAGGAGAGTTTGAAGAAATACTTTTTCAACATATTCTTTTTGCCAGACACTGGAAGTGTTCAGTAACGACCTTTTCCTGATATCATATATTTTACAGCATATGAGTGGAACTATGTGATCCCTGGAATCCCGTGGAGCCATGTGATTAGTTTATAAGAAATATCATTCTGTGCACCCCAGAGCAGGAGCACTGTCTGCCAACCTGCAGCTTATATCCCAAGCAATTTTGTCTGCTGCTCATTTAAAAAGAAAAGAGTGCAATAATTCTATACATATTTTCAATAGGCAAAACCAATTTCTTTACATTCTCGCCACACAAAGTTGATTTCATTCATTTTTTACATTAAAATCATCTTCAGATAGAGTTCAAGATTTAGAAATTTCATCTCACAGGATAAAACACATGCAAATCAATAGATAAAGGATGGTGATACAGTTTTGGAAACTAGCAGGTTCCACTACTCACTAGCAGGTGTCGGGGTATTGTAGTCTGTTATTATCATTTTTATGAAGTTACAGTGGCCAGCAGCTCCTGTATGAAACTGATGAAACTGTCTTCCTCTGCATATGAATTACATATGATGCTAAGAAATAGAGGTGTGAACATCTCATAGTACTGGTAAATGTCCACATACACAGGTACTCCTTTCTGTTTCCCATTCATCCCTAGAAAATGGCAGTGTACTTCTTCAAAATGGTCATCTGCGCAATTTCTCTTAAGTTTTTTTTTTTAATTTTCCCACAAAACTGTAAGTAACATTACTTACACTTGATCTACTATACCTGTGTTGATTAATTTATGTATCCTTGTTGATACTAATCTTACKATTGGTCATATGCATGAATGCACTGGAACTATTTTTATTAATASGGATGTTTACCTTTCAGATCTTTTCCAGATTTTATTTCTTCTTGTGCAGCAAATTCAATTCTTTACCTGTCTTTTTYTTCATAGTAATCCAGTTGCTATAATTTTTCTGCCTCTTCTGGTACGGTATGCCTTCTAGCATATATGTTACTAATGAATTGAACATCTATACTTTAATTATAAGCGTGGAACAGGATTTCTTTTGCAATACCATACAGCTGCTACACCAATGCTTACTGGYAGAGTAATGCTTTACAGTGTTGATGGTTGGTCTGATTCTGTTCATTTCTTTTTCTGTCCAGCTAAATTTATAAATTCATCCTCACTGTAATTTAACCCCWGCCTCATATTGCCTAGAACAGTACAAATACTATTCACTCAAGTTAAAAAGTGTGAAGTGTTTTTGCCTGCTGGTCCTGGGTAGTATGGGGAGGCAGAGGGCAGGCTGTGTATGTGAGACTGCAAATTAGAAGTGTGGCTGAAGRCACTAACTGTGAGTTGAGCAGAGAGACTTGAAATGCTAATGACAGGATAAGGAAGGGAAGGAGAGATACYTTAGTAGTGGTAGTTYAGAGTCTCAGCATCTGTTAAATATWCTTCTCACTTTTTATAGATTGAAAACTAAGAGTATTCTGCTGTGGAGATAGACCTGAGTGATAGACCTGAGACCARGTCACATGAATTTTCTCACAAAGAAGGAAACCAAATCCATTCCTCTAAGGAGTAAAGTGTACACCTAACCACTAGGCTACGTTGCTGCCTATATTCACTTAGTTTATGATACCTAACAATTAATAGTCATTCATATATTTAATCTGGTAATATATTTAAGGTGGSAAATGATTCTCACTTGAGAATTGGTAACCAAGGCACAGAAAGATCTGTGAAAAAGCTGAGAACCACAGTCTAGATCTTCTGTGGTCTAACTGGTATACTACTCAAGTCTCTGCTTTCTCCAGGGTATCCTGTCTCTAGGTGACCCTGCTTGAGCAGGGGGGTTGGACTAGATGATCTCCAGAGGTCCCTTCCAACCTCAACCGTTCTGTGATTCTGTKTGATTCTATCCAAGAACCAAATCCTGAATGGCAACAARCACCATTAGCAAGGCTTAGTGTCTAATAGAAGTTTCTAGACAGAGAAGCACTGCCTAAATATGGCTTAAATATGGCTTAAATGTTAGGATTTTCCTGAACTTCAAAATAACCAATGGYAATCTTAAAGAGGGTATTGGCAGCTATATTCTAATTTTTATTAAAGTGAAGATAAGACTATATATAAGGTGAAGTAAAATAGACTAAAAATCTAGAAAATAACAAAACAACAGAACATGAAAGAGAAATGTAGAYGGGGAGAAGTTCATGTCATGAAAGGCGAAAGGAAATAGGAGGAAGAATTCAGAGAGYAGACTGACAGATGAGGAATCTCACTTGCAGATTCTAAATAAGCTGAACAAAAACAAGCTGAGAATGAAAGGTATGAGGGTGAAGGCTGTTAAAAAAACACAGTAGCAGAAGACCAAGATGTGAATAGACTGTAGCATAAGAGGTTGTTTTTTCTTTTTCTCTTTTGTTTCTTTTTTTGAGATGCTGAAATTCTGAATGTTCTCATTCTTACTAATACAATTTCCAGCYGCAAGCTATCACTAATGCTTTGCCTAATTGCAGTCAGAATTGAACAGAATTGAGATCTAATTTGCATATAAAACTGGGGGATCCATTGCTGAAATCAGAGCTGGCAATTCATGGCTATGTTTTCAAGCAATGGCTATCACGGATCAATAATTTTAGGTCAGTGAGTTAAGTCCTCYGCAGTGCCTTGCTGAACGTAACTATTTTGATGTTTCATGTCTTGCAGCTGTCAGTATGTTGAACCTATCTGATGGCTCTCATTGGTTTAATTACTGTACGAATAAATCACAACTAAACTTGGAAAGAAAACAACACAGAAATCAGGTGAATGTTGGAAAGAATGAAGATGTGTGTCCTGTGTAAGCACTTTTTCACTTGCATCTAACAAGTCAGAAAATGGAAAAGTGAAAAGTATTTTTTTTTGTCATCTTTAATACCTGGACAACTGGCAAAATTCTGTCATTGCTGAAGCCTGCCAGTAAATAGATTCGAATAAGAACATAATTAGCACATAGGAATAAAACTGAAAATGGCAAAATGTTGCCAGTTTTAACTACAGCATTCAGAATGTTTTTCTGCTTGTTAGTAACTACTACTTTTACAATGTCTGGTGATAAAAAAACAGCCATTAATCCTTACTATTTGCTGTGTCTACTTCATGCTATTATTCAAGTAAAGAATTGGAGGTTTTATACCAACACTTCCATGCATTTTATCTGTGTAGCTCTGTATTTTAAAATTGCTTATTCTCTTTTGGATATTACTTAGCAGAACTAAATTTATGAGCTTTGCAACTACTAACATTACATTTTGGGCATAATTTCAAATGTAATTACTAGCCTTGTCACTGAACCTATCTTCGAAGAGTTATAGCCCAAATACCAGTACATGGAACAGTTGCAGTTTAGAAAAGCAGTATATTTAGCAAGCAGGATTTCGTTTGAGTAATCTTACACTAACTAAAAGCCTGTYCCAGCATTTTTAGTGAAGATGTGCTGTAAGTAACTTTAGCATAGTATTTTCTTTAAATTTTTYACACCAATACCACTGAATATCAAGACAGACTTTGGAAAATAGATTTGGACATTCATTCTTGTTGTTTCAGCCTTCCAAAAACCTAACAGGATATTTGAGAAAGGGGGAAAAAAAAGTTGTGCAAGGTAAAGAAAGTATATCCTATTCATAAAGAGACTAATTTGAAATACAATGAATATACGGGTATGCAATAATCCAGGTTCTTCCAACAGTAAAGAAAGCATCTAATAACTTAAACTCCTTGCCCAATCCAAATCCAAAGCAGCAGTTCTTATCTAACTCTTTCATCTGTATTAAAAATGTAGCTTCAGATGTGGAAGGGCTTGTGACTCGAGGGTGGGATTCAGCTGCATAAACCTAAGTTTCTTGTGCCATTTGAGAGGCACAAATGTATGTAGGACAGCTGAGATCTGCAGATATGACACAGGGTCTACAGGAACATGCTCTGTTGGAGAAGCAATTAGAGGCTAGGCAGAATATGCAGGGCAACTGGAATGGAACTGAACCCTTATGTTAAGGGAACTGAATCCTGCACTGAGTTTCTCTATTTTGGGACAATTATGGCATGTTCATTTGCAGAGAGTATTYGCCTGGATGTTAATACGACTGACTCTGCCCCAGATAAGAAAAAATGCAACTGGTAGATGAAATATACAAATGGATATAGATATTTACGAAGATTTAATAATAAGAAGAAAAATCAGATCATGCCCTGCTATGCTTTTGCTTTTTCTTCTTTAGCCTCATTTTAACTAAAAGCATTCCTTATAAGTGCCTTTCATTGGCCAAGAGGAGAAGACAAGCAGAACAGAAATTTCCTCAGCTTCTGTTCTGTTTCCAAAGATATTTAAATACGAATCTTATGATAATGGGCACTTGAATCAGCCATTATATCAGCAGGGAAAGTTTCATTTAACTGGAWTGTCACTGAAACAAATCTGTTGATTGAGATTTTTTTTTGAATGCTTTGATTGAGAAACTCCTTAGCKCTCTCATTATCAAAAGAACTTTCTACAAATCTTTGATATAGCTGGTCACCTTTTATTATTATAACTGCAAAAATATAGCTTCTTGTGTCACAGTACTTTGGGGTCTCATTGCTGCATATTAAAGACTAACCATTACCACTCCATTATTGCTGCCCATTTTTATCTCTTACTATAATTTCCCTTGGCTGGATTGCTGGGGAAGCAATACTATTACTCCATGTTTCAAAAACATTTTGGTTGCATTAGTCTAGGAGRGACTCAAGTCACAGGGCAGAATTGTCTTTCTGTGAAAATGTTTAATTTTCTCTTGATTCCCTCTCTTAACAGGTTAAAACCTAGGTGGGGTAATCCTAATTAAGGGTAGGGSCCAAAAGGTACAATTGTGTAGCAAATTCACTTACTTCTGGGCCAAATACTAASCTGAAGCTAATTATGTGAAAAACAGTGTTAAATGGCCTCTGTTGAACCACAGATAGCCCTGTTTCCTCTGCATTCTTCAACACTAGCCTTTGAATAATATCCCAGAGTTACATGATGAAACAAGCTGCAATGCAGCCGTATGTCTTGGTTTCCTTACTGTCCAGATTTAGGACTTTTTGGAAATTTCCACAGCTTTTGTCAGATTGCCTGCCCAARCTTTCTTTGCATAGAAACCAGGACATGAGCACAAGATATATGACTGGACCTTGTCTAACAGGAAATCAGAACCTCCAAAGGGTGTGTATTTAAATCTGGGACCTGGAAAGTGCTTGAGYCCTTGAAGGAAAATTACGATTGGACATGTCATGTACTCCTGGTAGGCTAGCTCCAGTACCTGGTGCTTCCAAGATACTATCCTGAGTTCTCCAGAGGGACAACAAAGCAGGAAAAGAAGAGAAAAAGCATGCTCTTCAAACACTTTCTGCCTTCCTGGAATATTATTATGATCCAAAATAACATTCTTACTTCACGGTAAGAAGACTAGCTGCTTGAGAAGAGACCTTGAATTTCTCATCAGGGTTTGAAGGTTTTAAAGACATGCCCTTTTCTCTGATTACTGCTTGTTGTGTGGCATACTTAATGTTTCATAGCTAAAATAACTCTTAGAGAATGGAAAACAGTGGGTAATTCTATCCTTCTCCATAAACACAASTATTTTAAGCGTGCTTCTAGTGTCAAGTTATGTTCAATCTAGCTGAAGCAAGTTTGTGCAGCAAATTCTATCYGGCATGCCRATGCAGCCCMRCGGCTTAGTTCTGAATGACAGTGGCTTTTGTTGCCTCTTTTTCCAACYGAAAAATCATTTGAAGGATCTTTCRTACGTAATACCTGTTTCCAGWTTTTCTGGACCTGGTGAAGAGCARACTCAGAAGCAAAGAGATGAAGTCTGGGGAGCACAAAAGCCAGGGAACAGTTGAACAGCGTGTTCACCTACGATGAGATGCAGGGAAGTTGCTCGTCTTGGACAGGTTGAGCCAGCGTGGAGGTGGGCTCCTTGCTAGCCCTCCTCTTCAGTGAGAGAGGGCCCTAGTGTTAAAAACAAACAAACAAACAAACACCCTTATTCAGCAGCTGACKTGGAGGAGAAATCCCTTCGCATTAAGGAGAAGACGCCGGGCCCACCAGCGTCGTGACTTGCTGAGGGACGGCGTCTCCTCGTGGTACCCGACGCGAAGGATGTGCAGGGTCGGTTGGGGCAGACACCAGGCCCCAAGGAGCCGGCTCGCTCCCCACGGCTGAGGAAACGTTTCTAGGCGCCAGCAGCACCCGCCCTGCGGCCGGTCCCCCCGCGGCACCTCCTCACCCAACCCGCCCCAGCAGCCCCGCTGCCTCAACGGTCGCCCCCCGCCTCAACGGACAGCGCCCCGCGCGCGCACGCGGCGCGGGGGGGAGGGGGGCCGGGCGGCCGGCCGAGCCCGGCCCCTCCGCTCCCGCCCCGGGAGCGGCAGATTAAGGCGCCGCGGGCGGCGTGTGGGAGAAGCCGGGATTTGCGGGGAAGCGGGGAGGGAGGCAGAGCGGAGGAAGCGGAGGCAGAGCCCGGCGGCTTTCTCGCGCGGCGCGGCGCTGTCCTCCCGAGCGGCGGCCGGCCCCGCTGGCGACGCCGCCGAGCCGCCCGCCCTCTCCGCTCAGCATGGGCCGCGGGGCGGCGGCGACGGGACCGACGGCGACGGTGAGCGCGGCCGGGAGCAGGATGGCGTCGGCGGCGGGACCCTGCCCGGGCGAGAGGGACTGAGGCCGAGGCGGGTTGTGCAGCGGCCTCGCCCCGCGCT
>NW_028186867.1:9748824-9763028 GCF_003343005.1 Rhea americana | reverse complement strand
CGCCGCGGGCGGGGGCGGCCGGGCGGGCCGTGCCCCCGGCGGGCTCCCAACTTTCCTCGGCGTGGCTGGAAATGTGCCGCGGCGCCGCCGAGCTGCTTTGACGTTTTGATCCTTTCCGAGAACTTAACAGGATCGCAAAGCCCTGCGAGCGGCTTTGCGCGGTGAGCCGGGCTTACGCTCGCGGGCCTCGACTGTAAGCTGTGCGCGCCGCGCAGTGGGGCGGCCGCGGGGGGCCCCCACTCCCCGCGGCTCCGCCGGGCGAGGCGGCCGGAGCCGAGCTGTCCCGGCGCCCCGGGAGGGGAAGGAGCGCGGCASCGGCCGCAACCACCTCCACGAAGGACGGCGCTGGCTGCCCGTACGGCTTAAGGATGAAGTCCCCARAGCGCAGGCAGTCGGACATATAAGAAGGAACTTCTTATTTCGGATACTGCAAAAACAGACCAAAAAAAGCCGTAGAACCGTGAGTCTGAAAAAAAACAGTAACGTACCCTGTGTTGCTTTTGTATTCTAAAGCTTAAGTCAAAAGTTTTAAGTAGAAACATATCGTACAAGCCCCCCCCCCCCTTTTTTTTTCTTAGAAAAAAAAATTTGAAATTATTTGATTCCATCAAGCAAACAGTCATATATCCATAGTTAAGGTTCTGTTCAGGACATAAATCTATGAGTGCAGAAATGGGGAATTACCTCAACTCTTGGTAACTGAGGCATCGTTTCACCAGTTTGACCAGTGTGTCTGTAGCTTCTCTGCTGGCAATTACCTGTGATATATGTGTGAGATTGACAAACCCTACATAAAGAAAACGTTCACAACTATTACAAGTGGGAAGGCACATATCTTCCCTGGGTTCCTGGTGTTGCAGGAACTTAGGTCAATCCAGTTGAATTTGTATTTAGCAGCATGATGTTCTTTGCAAAACTTACTGGAGTGTAAGCCAGAAAATAATGTGCCTAAGGGTGTGCAAGATACAGTCATTGCTATAATCTGTGTCTTTCTCTAATGCATCATCCACTCAGTTGGTAATGGGAGAAAGACAAAAAAAGCCAAGGAAAAAATGACTTGAACATTACTTTTTAYTGCTGAAGAAATGGTGTTAAATGCAAATGTTGACAGGATTCAGTAGCAAACATTTTTTGCTATTTTTTATTTTCTAAATTTAGAGTTATTACAATCCAAACAAGTAGTAAGAGGAAACTATATCTAGTTTTCTCAGCTGAGAAAATTGTAGTTTCAAATTATTTTTTAAATAGCACAACTTTGCCTTCAGTCTGCACACTTATTCTCTCTCTGGTATTTTYGTATGCCATTTTCTTTGAGTATGCATGCTAAAACCACATTTTATATACTCTTCCCTTTCTTTGCAAAGTGATTAGAAAAGTACACAGTTTGTATGATAATGGAACTGTCAGAATGTCTAGTCGTCTAGAGTAATCACAATAAACAAGAAGTGACCAATTTGAGAGAAAGAACTCATCAGCTCTGAAAAATTACACACCATCCTTCTGTGTCAGCTTCCTTCAGCTTTGCTTTCTGTGCACCTCTGCTGACCCCAGCCTTTGTCATCCAATTTGCACCCAAGCTCTGTCATTTCAGTTCAGCACGTTATCCTGCAGCCTTCTCCAATGTCACCATCTCTTTTTATTAGCATCTTCTTAAAGCCTCTTCTGTTGAATGCCTTGCTAGTGCTGGTAAAACGTGACACAGATTACCGCATGTTTTCTTTTCCTAGCCAAGTAGGATGGGTGTGATAGTTTACATAAGGTGGGCGGGAGTGAACTCAAAGGAATACATAGACAGGTATGGCCTTGTACACATATACAACCGTACATGTATTTTCTGTAGCTACTCATTCAAAAATCTGAATTTGTGGTGTTTTAGCTATGTTCATGCCCCTTTTCTGTTCACTTTTAACAGTTACTTTGCCAAGTAAATATGTTGATYGGGGTGTGAGAATCCTTTAAGCAAGCTTATTTCCATATTTAAACATAGGTACCTGCTTCATGTTAACCCAGATGGGGAACATAAACAATGCTATGTGACTTGGGTRTTCAGTCAACAGCAATCAGTAATTTACTGTATTGTAATTTACAGTACTATATTCGGTATTCACAGCAAATTTCTCCTGAACAGTTTCCAGTTTAAAAAATAATAAATTCATACAAAATCTCCAGCCAAAAAGTGAGTAAATCTTAGAGAACTGAAATGTATTACTAGTCATTCATAGATACAGAGGGAAAACCAATCCAAACAATTGAGTTTATTCAAAAAATAGTTTTGCTACTTCAAGGCAGCAGGAAAAAAGGTTCAAGGACCTTTGTGGACCAAGTAGATGGTTCAAGGGCAACCTTATACATTAATTCTAAAACTGTGAATATGTATACATATATTAATATGCAGTGTTGTCTGTATTATATGCAAGTCCTGGAGTATCTGTGAGGAAAGTGCATTTATTTGAGAGATCTTAGTACTGAGGTTACTAGGATATGAATATAAATTAATTTCATTTTCATGAGATAGTAGAGCCCAGTGATTATAGAGAATACGATATGATTCAGCAGATAGTCACATAATTTCAAAAGCATATTTTTTAAAAGAGCTCATAGGATTTTAAAATTGCTATTTCAAACTCTATTATGCACCTTGATTCACGAGGAAAGGAGAAAAGGGCAATGTGGTGCAGCCTGCTTAATATTTTTTCAAGCTATTTGGGGCTTGATCCAGTAGCCTTTATATAAAGCTGATTTCCATGAGAGTTTGCCAGAGTTAAATCTGTAGGTTAATTTACAAATCTCCAATTCATGGGAATAAATGGAAATAAATAAATAAATAAAGAGTTACCTTGTTGTCCTTGAATCTTACCTTTGCTTAAAGGTTTAGTTTTGGAAATTCATGTGCCACCAGTACAGGTAGGTAGGTTGAAACTGCTGACTATCTTAACATATAGCTGAATTACGGCTATTATGAAATGATGTGCCGTAACGAGGATCATGTAGTGAAGGTCAAATCCCCAAATAAATCCCAAAGACTTACTGGAGTTGCAGCTGAGAGACTGTGTGAGGATTTGGAATGTGTCTTAAGTAACATGATGTAAGTGAGTCTATGCAGCTTATCAGTGCTTCCATAGTAATACGTAAGATGTTTTTGAAAGGTTCAAGAACTATGACATTACAATTTTATAAAGGATTGTATGCATTTGTGTAGTTGGTAACATTACCTTTTACTTTGTCACCTTGACAGAGTATTTTGCCTTGAAAAGCTTATTTTGAATTCTGTCATGTTTTCTGTCCAAAGCAGCTCTGAGAATATTAAATGGTGGTGTGAATGGCTTGATCTGCCATCATTGCTTGATAAAAATATGCATTTACTTCAGAAATACAAAGTTTAATGATGTCTTGCTGCCTTACAACTCTAGATTTTCAGGAGATAGATTAAAACCTGATTTCCAGGGTTTAGCACTGTTAGAAGATGGTATCTTTAAATGTTAATCAGGTAAATATTGGTACTGCTATATTAATACTGTCTCTTCATTCATAGTAATGGCAGCAGTAGATGTAGTTTGCCTGAATAGTGCCATTATCGTACAAACTGCAACTCCTCTGTAAGAGAAACGTCTCTACTGCTTTAGGTGCAACAGAAATCTTTTTAAATTACATATCTGAAGTGGTGAAATTATGGATGAAATTCTCATCTAATACAGTCCAATATAAATCTGATATAAATCAGTACAAATTTTCCAGGTTTGCATTTCCTATATTGGGAAGCAGAATTTGTGAATTTTTATTTCTAGCTGACTAAGTTATTCCAAAAAAGTCTTGGTTTTGCAACTCTGCTTTCCATTCTAGTTTAATTATTTTCAATTTTAACTGTTATTATAATTACCCATTATGTATAGCTTTATAATAACATGTATAAACTGATGCATTTCTTGAGTGCAGTTCAGTCCTCTTAGGCACTAAAGCTGTCATAACTAGCAGTTCGTCTRCTTAACAATTTTGGCACATTTTTGGACTGAGTTATGGTGAGTTACATTCTGCCCAACAGAGGAAGTGCCAGAGCAGGCCTCACRTGAACTCTCAGCCCACTCCTCTTAAGAGGCAGAATACACTATGTTAAACCTCTTCCATTGATGTTTGAACTGTCACGTCTTACTGCACAATTTTGGCAGGCTACACTACTCATTTTCGTGGCTTAGCCAGTGACTTACTAAGCTTGATATAATTTGATCATATTTAAATGTGTGTTTGCTGGTGTTTTTACCTGTAAGCAGGTGAAAAATTGTCTTAATCCTAAGCCACCAAGTTGTTTAGAGGCCTTGATTATGTCTTAATTCCTGCAGGATTCTGAAAAGAGGCATTCCCACGACTGCCCTGGTGTGTATTCCCAGAGCACAGCTAACCGGTTAGAAAGTATATGTAACTGTATCCCAAAGCCTGTTGTTAGGGCACTCCACAGAAAGGGAGCAACCAACCTGGTTTTGGCTTGCTAATTTGCAGCAGACTTGAGCAGTGTCTCATTTCTGAGGTGCGTTTCGTAAGTACAATGTAGTTTGCTGCAAATAGGTGAACAGATGAGAAAGAAGGGGTTTGTGGACTGTGTGCCACCTCTTCTTGGACTTGGGTTAGATGCCTGGTTATTTTCAGTGTCTCTCACACACACTTCAGTCATTTCTTATAGGCTAGTATATGTAACTTTCTTCTCAGCATCTTATTCTTGGGTACCTAATTTTCTTAATGCTTTTTGTAGGAAACCTAGCAGCCAGACTTARGAAATCAGGATGGTAGTGTTCCTAAAAGTTAAATCCTGCAATCTTAATGTATTTAGTCCTAAGTCTTTATTATAGTGATAGAGAGATGATTAGAACCTGATTTTCAAAATTAAGAAATGCTTATCTGAATCTGAAGTGTTCATATGTTATTTGAAMACACAGTTTTGTCAAAAAAATGACTCAGTCTTGATAAAACCAGTCTTTTATACCAAACAGTGCATATAAAAGAATTTGACATGACACATGAGTTGCTATTGAATTTTAAAGGAAGAAGATTAAACAGTACARCTATCATTAATAGATAGTTAATTGTGTTTTTAGTAGGATAATATGTATTTCTCATTTAGCTTTAATTTCTGTCTTAATGATTCGTGCAGCCAATGTAATAAAAAGAGTGTAGAATTATTATTCATTCTTTCAGATTAGTAATTGGCATCAGAAAAGAAATATTAACTGAGAAAGCATGTTATAGTTCTTCTTAGATCTTTTGTGGTAAAGATATCAGTCTTTCAAGGGTTAGAATTGTTGCAGATGGATTTTATTTTGCTGTATGACACTGGAAATTCTTCACTTCTGAAAAATACAGCAACCTGAAGCAGTCTCTGTTTTCTATAGTTTGACTCACACTGCTTAAAAGATAAGTCACTAAGTTTTGGAAAACTAAAAATTACAAGAATACTTTGAGGATCCAGTTCTGCAAACTGGTTGCCTAAAACTGGATAACTAGGTTCAGGCTCTGAGGACTGTATGTGTACATGTGTGCATATGTCTCTTTCTATATGTATATGTGTATCTGTGTGTGGGTGTATGTGTAGAGTGAGTTAAATCACCTATGATCTAAATACCTGTTTTAAATGGCTAATATGGATTTATCAGACTTGCCAGCTTTCAGGTAATTAAGTTTTACCCTCAGTGTAATTTCTAGCTTTAACTATTCAGAGCAGAGAATGTACTTCAAAGACCACAGAGACTGTATAAAAGGCAGACATCTACTGCAACAGCTGTGTTTTAAAATACAAATATGAGCTGTCTTCAATTCTTAAAACTGGCTTATAATACCTGCTTTTAGTAGAAGTAGCAGGGTTGTGGATACCAACTAGCTGAAAGTATCTCTCTGTGGCCCTGAGAAAATGCTTGAGGAGATTCACCYCTTTCCAACATTTTCTTGCTTGCTGGCTCCTCATAGCTCTGTGCTTATCGTAAGATGCTCCCTATCCCTACTTAGTCTCTTGTGTGGCTAGGGATCCAGTTTTGAAATGCTGATCTCCTCTATAGACACACAGAAACCTCCATAAACATAGTTGTCATCAGGAACCACAGAAGCTTGGAAGGAAAGAATATTTCTCCTTAATAGGATGGCCAGCAATTTGGCAGCATTTTATGTAATGTAAATAGTTGAAATAGCAGGAAGTTGTCCTAAAATCTTCCTAGTGTAAATCATGTTATTGCTTTACCAGTTGTAGATATGATAGGTCATATACATTACTCAGTAGAGTATGGCCTTTCTAATGGCTTTTATGGAGCTCTACTGTGAGATTCATCCCATTGGTTTGAATGTCCTYATTCAGTTCATTTAGCACACAAACTGTAGGGATTTATCTTTTCTTTTGGAATATGTAGGRGTAGTTGTATGCAGTAAGAGTTGGCCTAGGAAGAGCTGGCTTCTGGAGGTCTCACTGCCTRCATTGTAACCAAATTACTGTGCTGTTCATTTCTACTGGTCCTGTGTTCTGTCTGTACTACAGCTGGGCATACATGGCACAATTTAATAATGAGCCTCTATCCACTCTCTTTATATCCTTCCTAACATATATAAATGTATTTAATTTCTTAATAGTGGGGTTGTATCTCTGTGACATTATTCCCTCCTCCTTCCCTCAAGTCTAGTGCAGTGCTGGAGTTCATACCACACTGAGTATTAAATTGGGATTTTACAGCCAAGATCATGCTAAGGGCTCTAAAATGAGCTCCAAGTTTGTCTACATGTTTTGATTTTTCAGCTTCCTATTTATTGGCTTTCTAGGGTGAACAAGCCCCAGTTTTCTTTATCTTTCTTGATCATTATCGTCCTTGGTCATTCTTGCTACTCTTTTTTACATCTGCTCTTGTTCTGCAGTATCTTTTTTTTAAGAGGAGGGCTGATAGTGCTCCACACAAGTCTGCATTGTTCTTTCACTGAGCAGTTTAAATATTCTTTGTATTAATAGCTTTTCCATGTATACATCCTCTCGTCTTGTTAGCTTTTGTGTCCACAAGCCTGCATGGAGCAGGGGGATTTCATTGAGCTTATGTATATAATGATGCTCAGATTCCCTTTCTGAGAGCATATAATTAATTTGGAAGCATGTATGATAGTTTAYATATTTTTCACCATTATGCACTGACTTGTCTTTGCCTATATTGCATTTCATTTGCCATCAAGCTGACAAATTCACCTGGTTGATGTGAGTCTCTCTGAAGTTCTCTTCACTCCTTTTTTGTTTCTCTGGACCATAATACTTTGTGCCATCCAGAGATGATCTTGTTTCAATGCTCTCCCTTTTTCAGCATCATTAATGGCATTGGTCTTCATATGGAATCCTGAGGAGTAAWATTCTTAACCTTTTACTGTGATAAAAATTGACACTTAGTTCTGCTCTTGTTTTCTGTCTTCTTGGCTAGTTTTTCGTCCAGGATAGTGTTTAGATTCATGTCCTGTGACTTAGTAACATAGCTTGTGAAAGTCTAAATAAAGTATACAACTGTTTCCCATACTCACTACTCTATCAGCGTATTCAAAGCATTCCGGCAGATTAGGAATATCTAATTCCAGTATCTATTAGTAGTGTCTAATTCCAGATTAACAATATCTAATTCCAGGAGATTAGTAACATCTGAAGAAGCCATGTTATTTTCAGGTTTAAAGAAATGCTATACTCAGTGATTTCTAACCAAACTTCCAAATACTGGTACAGAGATTACTGATCTGGAAATCCATATAGCGCATCTAAAGCTTTTTAAAATACAGTGACAGTGTTCAGTACTCTTCCAGGGCAGAGCAATGTCTCTTTTCATTGAGATACTACATTTTGTTGGTAGCAAATTAGCTATATCATCCTTAAACTTCAGAAGGTTTTTATTATCTCATAATTTAACTGTGTAAACCAAATTACTTATTTGATTGGAGATTATAAACCAGGTGACCCTCATTTAAGAACCACTGTGAATAGACATCAAGTTAATTGATGATGAATTAATAGCAGCCCTAATGACCAGGGTTATTGTTGTGTTAGGTGACAGAACTAGTCAAGATCTTAACTCACTACTAACTTTGTGTTGGAAATAATCCTTAGCAAAAAAGGTCTGTGCTTCTCAACTCATCTCTAATCTTATGAGTTGTTCTGTTTTTTCCCTCCATCAAGCTTTTAAAATCTTGAACTAGGATAAAACGGAAATCCAGTGGAGGAAACACAAGATGCTGTTCAGTGAAACAGTGTCAACTTATCCCTCCCTCCTGCAGTGTGATACAGAATTCTATTTTGATTTGAAGCTCCGCCAAATCATTTTATTTTAAAGCAGAGCAGGGACAATGCAGAGCAGTACAATCCAAGCAGCTTGTGCCACCATACCGTTAAAAGTTTTCTTTCCTGGTATTTAGTATAGCTCAGAGCAGTAGAAATGGAAAAGAGGTACTAGAGAAGCAGAAAGAGCAGATATTAGTAAGCAGAAGCAATTTGCTACCAAACCTTACTTTCTGTTTGTACATAACAATTTGCCAGCAGGTGAACCTGTTGCTCTGTTTTAAATGAAACAGTTGTGACACCCTGACTGTTACTTTGTAGTCTCSTGTTATAACCTTAATTCTTGAAACCTGGGCAATGGGACAGAGCGTAAGGTGTAGACTACGTTTGCAGATTTTGCTAAACTGAACTTTGAAAATACCAGTAATGACAGAAGGAAAAATAGATTTTCTTCCTATCTTGAATTATATTCAAATGAATATGTGAGAAATGGGAGTTGCCCTAACACAATTAGGACAAAATAAATGTTTGAATATTGTGCATAATATAGCTAGCCTGTAATTAGGTGTTACAAAGTCTATAACAGAAGTAATAATTGTAAATCAAAAAGATTTATGAATAATTTTCCTAGAGATGAAGTATTTTTGGTATCATACCRTTTTTGCAACCTATTCATTTGATAAACTTATTAAATATTTTTATTTCAGAGGCTGAATTATTTTAAAATAAAATGTCCTAGGGATTTTTCTAGACTAATTCCATTATTTCTGGACAAAATATAAGTTATTCTGTTTTATATTTTAAAATATGTTGAATAATTTTAGATATTATATATGATTCCCTTTAGTCCTCAGAGAGCTGAGTGAAGAATAGGCATCAAGTATCTATTCTAAGAAGCTGAATGCATAACAAAGACCTAATCATGAATGGTGAACTTTTGGGGAGAATAATTCAGTGGAGAATTTTAGTTTTTGTAAGATCTGTATCTCATTTGCTGCTATGTTGGATATGTGTGATCGTTCAGCCAGAGTTACAGGGGAAAAAGGGACAGTAGATGGGCTGAGGCAGATGAATGGTCCCAAAGAGAACTTGGTGTCTCAGATACAAAGATGCCTAAATGGAGTTTGCTAGGTCACTTTAGAACTTTTGCTTCTGTCTCTCCTTTTTGAGACATTTATCTTGAATCTTAAAACCTGTTTTGCAGGGCTCAAAGATGGAGCTCAGAGTTGCCAGAGGATCTTCACTGAGCAGCGTAAGCTGCTGTAAATTGCTGATTGCATTGACTACTGGTTTGTAGATTTTTGCTTATTTGCGCTGAAAGGTGGTTATATTTTGGGTAATTTTGGCCTTGATTCTGTGACTCAAGACTTTGTCATCAGGTTTTGAACATGGTAATAGCATCCTTAGCTTGGAGRTGTGTTATGAATTGGATTTATTAATTCCGGTAAAGTATTGAGGGCCAAACATGGAACTGAATTTCAGTGAGTAGCTTTCTTAACTCTTTGGAGCTGGTCTGCTAAATACCTTAACAGAGCTTGTCTTGAAATCTTATAATGAAAACGATACAGGAAGAGGCAATGGAAGAATAATTACTACATAATACACAATTAATGCATGGTATATTTTAAGCTGGAGCATAAGTTTTGATTAATTTTTTGTTTTGTAAATATGCAATTTTGCAATTAAAAACTTCATGATAGAAGAGATGCAGATTAAAACAGCAAGATCACGTTAAGGTTGAATAGGTTGAATAGGTTGTTCTAGCACCTGTATCACCTCGTTTTTTTCTTGATTTTCTAAACTTAATCTTCTTTTAACAGGATTTAAAATGCATTTTCATTATGGATAATATGCATGACAATATGGATATTCATAAACCTCAGAGAATAAAAAAAAATACATTGTGCCATGTAACCCTTTTCTTTGGTTGTGATGAATTTTCTTTTTTGCATTTTTAGTAGTGGTTTTCCTGTTTAATGCAATAAATCAAGGAATGACTTTTCTTCAAATGGTCAAATTTACTTTTTGCTGTTCCATTGCTTTTAAAAAACCCACTTTTTAAGTGCTGAGCACATTTCTGTTGCTGTCTGTACCAAATGCTTTTTTTCCTCCTGTTTCAGCTATCACTTAGATGTTGATATGTAAAGCAAAATGGCAAAAATCAACACGCAACACTCCTACACTGGTATGCACAGGCTGTCTGTCAGAAATACTGATGAAGACATTGAAAGGATTGAAAATGGCTTTATCAGGTAATATATTTCTTTCATCACAGTCAAGAGAACTAACACTGCTGCGTAATTTAATTTATGGTATCCCTGTAGCTCTGCATTATGGGAGTGTAGTAGCATCTTTTTGTTAATCCAGTACTCTTAACTGACTTTTAATGGTGAGTACCCAAAGTACAGAAGAGATGACAATAGGGAAGTTATCATGTCTTGAAGYTGTGGAGCTAGAACCTATATTACTTCAGGAATAAATCCCATCCTCACATTGGTTGGAATAGCATAAACCCAATAAGGAGAACCCCCTTTCTGAAGTTACTACTCAGATTGCAGGGTCTGTGGTGAGAAAACCTATGGGATTTGGAGAAAAAGGGATCCTCCCAGTGCYATGAAGTGAAGAGCCTTGGGAAGGTTTTTAAAAGTAGTATCTGCAAATTCCCTGAATCCTGTGTTAGGGAGCATATATGGCATATAAAGAATATTGACATTTTTATGTTGGCTTTTCAGAGTCTCTCACTGCACAGTAGAACTGTAACAGTTCCTTTGTTTTTCTCTTCCTCTGTTTAGGTAGTTTTAAAGTGGCTACGTAAAATGTGTCAGTGAGCATGTACTTGTATGTTACACAATACCAGCCATTTTCCAGTCTGGACGAATCCAGTATGCCTGTGTGTTACAATATGGAATTACAATAATAGAAAAGTTCATTTTAGGTTTTCTTTTTGATTCACATTTTTGTGAATTGAAGTGGAATATGTTTATGATTATGCTGTGTAATGTTGGACAGATGCTTGTGTAAGGGTTATCCAGTGGAGTCTTTTGTGTATTGTTTTCTGATCCTGTTACAGGTATACATAATTATATAATGCTCCATAGCACCTTAATAGCTTGCAAAAGTGGCTTGCTTTTGRCCTACTATGATCAACTGCCTCAGCTATTTTGGCCAGGTCAGACTGTCTCTTRCTGATCGAATGTGCTCCCAGACTACAGTATTCAGAAGCCTGTTGGACTGATAGAACTGCCAGTATTGTAATGATTTTGGATTTCAAGCTCCTAACATGTAGTGTAGATGTGATCCCTGTCCCCATGCAGAATTTTTTTTTCTCTTCCTCCATTGCTTACATGGTGTTGTCTGGCATGTTGACGTATCTACGTTAGTGAAAACGGAGCTGTTTTTATTTTGTGCAGTATGGCCTGCTTGACTTAGTTATACTACCTCATAGTCTCCTTGGGAGATCTTCAAGGGCCATGTTCCTTTCTCTCCATTTACAGTAGTATCTCAGAAACAGGGAATACACAGATCAAAATGAGCCTCTTTCTTCCCTTCTTTCTCTTACATCCTTTTAGGAGAGAATATCAGTGATTGACAGCTTGGAGAGTGGAATTACTTGCAGTGATGTGAAAGTGTGGTTGTAAATGTAGAATCAGATGATCACAATCAGCTGCAGCTTCAGAGGCAATGACTAAATTATGCCAGCTAAAGACACTGAAATATGAATTGCACTTTATCAGGATGATGATGATCCTGAAAACGGATTTATTTAAAACATGCTGTTTGCTGTAATCAACATTATTACAAAGAATTTATAGAGAAGTAAAAAGATACAAGCTCACTCTGTAAAAGACATCTCATACTTGATTGTTGCTGTATTGCTAAAGTGATTGCCAGTAAGTATATATAACATCCTTATTTCAAAAAAAATCTATACATGCAAAACTATATATGTACTCATTAGAAGACAATGTTGTTTAGACTGCTCAATCTGTAAGAATGTGATTGGTATTTACCAGAAGACAAATTCATAGTTTATTATGCAAAACAAAAGCATTTCATTCCATTCCATTTTGCAAACACGAAGTCTTTTTGCCTGAAATGAAAATGGGAATGAAGACTCTAGGGAATTTCAGGAAATCCAAAATGATTAAAAAGATTAGGAGTGGATCTGGAAAACTGGGATATGAAGACAATTAAATGTAATTGTTGCGGGTATTGTCTGTCACAAACATCAAAAGATGTTTTTCATTCCAAGATCTGTACTAAGGCTTCAGTCATTATCAAATAGAATAGAAACTTTCATCTTCAGATCTTCATGTTGAAGAGCGATGTGGGACACTGGTGTTTAACCTACATCTCGGACAAAATTCTGATATATGTTCTTTAATTTCCATTTTGATTTAAAGTAAATCTTTACCAAAAGATAGAAGCCTATCTGAGATTGTAGCTCGTCTGTCTTATAGTAAAATTTAAAACTATAGACTTCAGAAAATACAGATTTTCTAGACTAGTTAGATTTCTCCTTTGCCTTTGTCTTGCTGTAGCTCCTCTTAGCTGTAGTTCTACAATGCAATTAAGCACATCATTACTTATTCCCATTAAAGTCAGTGGGTGTTAAATTTATGCTCAATGCTTAGGATGTGCTTAAGTGCTTTTCTTTCACAGAATGATGTATTATCAAGGCAAAGCATACACTGAAACAGTTAAAAGAAAGCTGTTGGTGATCTTGAAGCTCTCATCCTCTATTAAGCAGAAGTAGATGGTTCATGTGCCCCTAGCATTACAGTAAAGTGCACTATAAGTCRAGCCCATTTTATAAAACAAAAATCAACAAAACAAAAAATAAAAGTGGGGTATTGATTTTTAAAATCCAGCTTCTCTATGAAAGCGTCTCATGTAGGAGAGGCAGCAAATTAGCTTACAGACACAGTTTGCCTATTTAGGTGTTGGACACGGGGTTCAGCACTGTAAACGTCTGAATTTCACTGTCTATGTGTGAGTAGGTGTCTCACTATCTTCCCCTATCATCAGTGGAAATTTAGTCAATACTAGTAGTCAGTGGACCCTAGGGAACTGTTCAGTGTACTTTGAAGTCGAATAGCTCTTCAGGCTCCTTTGACTATATTGATTATGGGAAGTATTCAGTTACCTAAACATRGGTATCTAAAGCTATTTGAGCTATCCTAGAATATCTGACACATCTAGCTGGGGCTAGTGGATATGATGTGAGATCTGTGTCCTCTGGAGAGATCAGATAAAGTACTTTAAGGTATTCCAAATGGTACTAGACTCCTGTATTGAGGCAACTGAATCAGTCTCTAAGACCTCAGCTGACTGTAATGGAAGCTTATGTTCCCAGCTCATACCTGGAGTGAAATCCCACCCTCAGAAATCTGGGTAGTACCTTTTATTCAGAAGGACTTACGGGAGTAAGGTAGCCTTCAGAGAGCTGAAGAGAGATGTGAGAGCCCTTGAGGCGAGGAGCAGAAACCTCAGCCTCTGTTAGTTGTCTCTAAGATGCAATGACTTGGCTACCCTGTGAAAATACAATGTCTTCCAATGTAAGCCCAGGAGGCACCATCATCTGCTGGTGTTTCTGCCGTGTAACCTGCTCTCTGTTTCTTGGTATGTTGCATGTTCGCATGTTCATTTCAGACCATGTAATAACCTTGGATAGCAATGGCAATATTACTGGTTTGTTGCAGATATGAGACCAGAGAGACCAATAAAAAGTGAAACGTGCTTTGAAGATGTTACATCAAACGCTCCATTTGATAACTGTCCCTCTGCATTGATGTAAAGCCAATTGGCAAATGAGGCATCTTGTGTCGTCTGAACAGGATTGAGAGAAGTCAGGAACGAATATCTGAGTGTTACAATATGGAATTACAATAATAGAAAAGTTCATTTTAGGTTTTCTTTTTGATTCACATTTTTGTGAATT
>NW_028186867.1:9656647-9748664 GCF_003343005.1 Rhea americana | reverse complement strand
GTCTGTACGTTTTATATCTAAAACCTTAGAACATAATAATGAGTTTACTTATGAATTGTTATATTTATTTACAACATAAACCTAATTAGGGAAAGTCTTGGTGCATGTACAGACTAATAAAAATTTTTTTTTTGAAAAAAGTCAAGCAACAAAAAACAAAATACAGACTTTAAAATTTTTATTGAGTCCATAATCCCATCCAATTGTGATTCCAGCGGTTGAATCTGAGAGTTTTACCATTGTCTCCTACAACTTAGCAGATTTTGTTGGAGTAGCAGAAGGTATCAATTTTCCATTGAATATGTCTGGCTACTTATTGGTAGGGATCTGACCCAAGAGTCATTTAAATCATTGAAAATTCTTTCATCAATTTTATGGGACTCTGGATCAGACCTGCAGATGATAAGATTAGGTCACATTAAGCATACCAACTTGTTTTGACAAGACTAAAAAAATTATTTCTTCAGCATACTTCTATTGCTGAACACCGAAGGCCACATCCTCAGTGGCAGCCAAAATCAAACACAGAGCCTTGGGCATGCCTCGTGGAGGGTGCAGAGTGCAGGGTTCCCTATAGCTATTGATAGCAAGAAGACAGGCAGTTGCCAAGATTTTAGAGGATGTTACAGAGGTACAAAATACCATGAGTTTGTGTAGGGACAATGGAGCGCAGCTTTTCCAGACTGCTGAGGAGTGTGGAGGTGACTGCTGTGCACACACAGCCTTTGACAGCTGATGTACTTAACATGCGTGACTCTACGCTGGTAAATGGAGCTAGTAGGATGCAGCGTATTGCTTTTAGCATCTGACCTAGCTTGTTCAGGGTTCACTCAGCTATCTCTGTATTATTCTGCATAGTTTTTCTAGGCATTTCTTCGAAACAAATCTGGGATTTGCAGTCTTAGCTTTACATTATCAGCAGATGCCTAAGCACAATAGAGTTAGCAGTAAAGGAGACTGGGACCAAAAAAAATTTGCAAAAAAAGAAACAAATGAGGAAGGCTAGTTAATAGTGCCTTTTGGATACCAAGTCTCACCTCCTGCCTGGCTTGTATTCTTACTCATAAGCCAGCACAATTATATCAAAATAGAACATCTTATGGTGGTGACTAAAATTGAAATTAATCTCCCTCTGAGGCTTCAGCAGAAATCTCACTGGCTTGATCTGCTGGGTCTGACCTCTGTGTAGGGTTTTTTCTTTTTAAGAAACTGACAAAGAATGCAGGCTAAGTTTTTTTTTTATTATTATTTTTTATTTTTTTTTTTTAAATTCTACTTGGAAGGCTACTTTGAGTATTTTAATCTGTATTTTCTGTATTACTAATCACTTTCTTTTGTGACCCTGATACTTAATTACCTGCATTTAGAGGAAATATAACAACTTAGTATATAATCACTAAAAGTATTTGATTTACTGCAAGTTAGTGAGGTACTTCTCATTATCTGAGTCATATAACTGCTTGGACATACACTTTTAACCCTTAAGCCTCCTTTAAGGCTATATATTTCTTCCAAATATGTTTTTTTCACAACTGAATTCTGAAGCTTGAAACTATTTACTGAGAACTCTCACTGTCTTCTTTTAAAGAAATGTGTTTTCAGGACTTGCCAGAAAGATTGGCAAGTAGGAAGAGTACTAGCAATATTAGAATTCAGTACTGTCTAAGATCAGACAAGATGTATATTTTTCTATGAAAAGGAATATTGCAGACTTTAAAATAGCCAAAGTGGTGCAGTGTAAAAGACTATCTAGTTCAATATCCTTTTTCCAGCAGGGCTGTAAGCAGATACTTTGTCAAAAATAAGAGGACAATATGCAAGTGTCTGCAACATACTTTCTTTCAATACTGTCTCAGTCTCCAGCTCAGGAGACTTTTTGAGCTGAACATAGTTTCTACATGTCTGGTAATCTTTAACAGATTTCTCTTCCAAGAGTTTGTTCATTCTTCAGAAGCAATGCTGGCTTTGACATCCACAGTATTCTCAGCACAACATAAACCAAGTTATGACGCTTTTTCAGTACCAGGCAGTGTCTACTGGTATCCTCTTATTAAAAGAAAAGAAGAAAACAATTAAGCAGTTGAGAATTCTAGAGGTTTCTGGACCTAGATTTTGTGGCGTGGTTCTTTGTGGAGAAATAATAAAGTTCTGATTCTCTGTCAGTTCCTCTGCTGTGAGTACATACAAAACTCAGTTGCTAATTGTCTGCTGGTAGGCATGTTGTTGCCAGTTCTTAAAAAATTTTTGCAAATATCATTGTAATTGGTCTTTTTCTGACAGTCCTGAGCAACGTGAGAATCCTTTCTTGCATTACAAAGGGGGAAGAGTGATCTTTACTGAATGTGATGCAATCTTGCAAAAGTGAATCCTAAAGAAAGAAAAACACAAAGAAAACCCCAGGAGACAAATAGAGAGATCCAGAGCAAGCTTTGATAAAGTCCTTGTTCCAATGAAATCAGTTTCAAAACTGGAAGAAGAGGAGGCCAAAGTTTTATCTGCTTTTCTTAAATCCTAATTATTTTAGTGCTAATAGGCAGTCTTACAATTATGGGAATCCATGGGAGCTGGCAGGCACCGCACATGGCTTTATGTTATAATCACTATGTCCTATTGTGTGCAACTGAGTTGTTGTCTTGTTTTCTTCCATGTGGCAATAGCTTGAAGTGCCTCATCTCATCACACAAAAACAGCTTTGAAGATCTGTAGCCTGTTCTGCTTTGCAATAGGAGAACTTTCCTTTATGAAGCAAGCAGCATTAAGCCTGCAGTCATGCAGCTGGTTGCAAGAGGCTAGTATGAAGGGCAATGATGCTATTCAGGGCTAACTACTGTAAAATCATAATTTTTCCCTTTCAAGTCAGCCAGGAGCGAAAGGAAAAGAGAGGTGTATTTGCTTTGAATCCTAAAAGGAAGAACATTGATAGGAATTCCAGACTGTTAAACRCAAACAATATCTGGAAGAACAACACTGAAAAAAAGCAGTGGGAAGTTGCTATAAAGTCCCCTAGAGATGTTGGACTCCGTGTTGAATGAAAGTTGCTGATGCTTTAAGAAGGTTTTAGAGTAGCAAATGTTGCTTTCCCGTATCATGTATCTGCACACCAGGGAAGTATTTACCAGTGAAGAATCAGCTTCTGAGCTTGCTGGGATGCCAGAACCTTACCTGACTTCATTAAGTGTTGGGAGTTTCCAGAAAAGTGGAAGCATAGAATTAGCTTTATATTTAGCATATCCTTTTAGAAAGAGGATAATTTGCCACATTGTTTTTTGATGCAGTGGTGGAAGGAATTGGATGGGGGGAAATCTACAGGAAGCAGTGTGGAATTCTTAAAAATTCTTTAAAAAATTGCTTTTGCAGAACCCATTCACTTTGTGAGGATACATCTTCTGAATTGCAGAGGGTCATTTCTGTGGAGGGAAGAGGCCTACCTGAATCCCAGACAAGCTCATTCGCAGGTAGAGGAGCAATAGCAAGGTAATGTGCTAATGAATGCCATTTCTATTACTAAGTGTAACATGCTTGAAAATGTCTAATCACAATTTGGAGGTAAATGAAGCGCTGTCACTTTCCAAGAAAAATGGAAGGAGTCCACCTGAAAAAAGTCTGTAAAATAAACAGAAGCTGCTTTTGACTTTGATTGTGTACTTCTACAATTTTTAGAAACCTAGAGGTGCTGAGTGAACTCACACAGGTTAGTCTAAACAAGAGAAAAGATTTATTTACATTATCAGCTCTGAAAATATATTGAATACTGAGGAAATACTTAAAATGAGGTCAGACTGTAAAGTAAACGAGTATTTGGTTCTGGCTGATCGCTAATGCAATGTTAGTTTCCTGTCAAATACAACATAATGATTGTTCCATTGTTGGTGGTTGGCTTTGACAAGGGAGGAGACAGGGGCTTTTGTGTTGGGAGTGCAAGGGTTGCTATATATTTTTAGAATCTGGTTATGTTTACGATACATTGGGAGCCTTACTGAACAGAGTCAATCTAGGCTAAATTTTGCTTAAGTCATTTACTTTACGTAAACCTAAAAATGTTCCTGAAGTAGGGCAAGTCATAGAATCATAGAATCAGTAAGGTTGGAAGGGACCTCTGGAGATCATCCTGTCCAACCTCCCTGCTCAGCAGGGTCACCTAGACCATGTTAGACAGGGTTGCGTCCAGGCGGGCCTTGAAGATCTCCAGAGAAGGAGACTCCACAACCTCTCTGGGCAACCTGCTCCAGTGCTCCATCACTCTCACAGGGAAGAAATTCCCCCTCACGGTCATGAAGAACTTCCTGTGCTTCAATTTCTGCCCATTGCCTCTTGTCCTGTCACATGGGACAACTGAAAAGAGTTTGTCCCCATCCCCTCGACACCCTCCCTTCAGGTACTCATACACGTTGATCAGATCCCCCCTCAGTCTTCTCTTCCCCAGGCTAAGCAGGCCCAGCTCTCGCAGCCGTTCCTCCTAGAGCAGATGCTCCAGCCCTCTGATCATCTTCATAGCCCTACGCTGGACTCTCTCCTGTAACTCCATGTCTCTCTTGTCCTGGGGAGCCCAGAACTGGACACAGTACTTGAGATGAGGCCTCCCAAGGGCTGAGTAGAGGGGCAGGATCACCTCCCTCCACCTGCTGGCAGCACTCTTCCTAATGTACCCCAGGAGACCATTGGCCTTCTTGGCCACAAGGGCACATTGTGCTGAAGTCCTTTTCTGATTCAGAGTTTCTATATCTGATTTAAATAATTCCAGCTGAAACTACAGAGCTCTATCTGTCCTCTGATACCGTTGATACATTTGCTACAGAACATACTCAGTTTAACTATAGAATATTTTGAAGAGCAAAGAATAATTGATTACAAAACTAGTCACTTAAAGAGTGCAGTTTACATTTCAGCATTTTGGACAGTGGAGAATAAACTTGCCTTTGCCTGATGGGTTGTCAGATAGTAACACTGCTGTGTGTAGATTACTAAGTCTGCAAGCAATTGGTTTTAGGTAGAAGATATGTATGTGTGTGTGTGTGTGTGTGTGTGTGTGTAAACATATATGCGTATATGTGTGTATGTATATATATATATAAACTGTGTTTGAGAACTTTCTTTTAAATCCTTGTTTATATTCTTTATTCCTTTTCAGAACAGTTTGAATTACATGTATGTGCGACTAGAATTACTTATGCCCAGAACCTACAAGGAAGTCTGAGATGAAAACATGAATTCTTAGCAATTTAGATGTCATGGCAACATAATATGCCTATTTAATGCAAATTCTGAAGGACCTAAAAAAACATTGTTTGTCAGATTTCACTCAGAGTTTTTAATTTGAGATAAAAAGTACAATAAGGGTGGAGATAATATGTCATGGCAGAAACCAGAAAGGAGTATTTCTTTGTTCAAATAGAGAAGTTTTCAATCTTAGATTGTAAAATTTGTTTGGCTCTTTAACTAATGGGTCTGTGTCTCATCAAAATGTTTTAGGTCTTAATGTAAGAAAGCTGAGGTCTACAGGCAGAGAAAAATTTTGGAGGTTAATTTTGTGTTTTTTAGCTTTCTTTCAATAGGATGATGAATCTAGTAATTAATCTCTGACTTTTATGTGGAGTGTTWTGTTTTTCTTTTGTGTCTTAGGTAGACCTTGAATTCTCTTAATTGTTGAAAGTATTAGATGATTTGTATGATACAGTCTTGGCGTAGGAATGAGGAACTAGAAATATGTCTTTCTGATTTCTGATAGGTGATATTATTCCTGCCTTTTTTTGTTCTTTTTCTCTCAGAGTAAGAGATCTTGGGCCAAATATTTGAGATGCTGTAGCATTAGACCCTTAAGAACTGCACTCAAGAAGATATACTTTATAATAAGATTTAAATTGGTCATGTCATCACAGGCCTCTCTGTGGATTCTCAGCATATATAATTTTAACCAATACTGAGAGAATGTAAAGAGATTTCCTTGAGAAGCCCAAAAGTTCTTTGAGAAGTTACGCATTGTTCAGTATTCCATTATAGTATTTCTGAGGCCAATATGGGAAACTGAAATAATACTACCTTTGTCCAGACTGGACTGCTTATGGGAAATAATACAGAATATTGTGTTGGTAGTAAATAAAATCTGTGTTGTAGATTTCAGTCTCCATTATTTTCATTTTTTTCATAAACATCATTTACTTTTGAACTTTCCCACAAAAAATGTAAGAATTCATAATGTGGATTATTGGAAAGAGAAAAAGAAGCATAATAATTGAGTGATAAATTAAGTCTAGTGTCATAATTGTTTGCACATTTTAATGTTCTGCTTGAAATTTAGGATTAGGAAGCAGTTTTTTTAATGAAGCAGGTGAATTTGCATGCAATAGTCGATTAGTGGTTCTCACTGATGATTTGTTCTCCTGTTGTTATTAATGGTTTGAAATACACACAGTATATTAGATACTGTGATGAGTGGATTGTATTGTCTACCCAGAAGAATACACAGAAGACACAGCATGTGAAAATCACCCGAGGTCAAAAGTTAAATATGAGGGTAAGGAAAGATAAGGTTTATAAAACAATATCATGAAATTATTTTTGCTATAGATCTACATTCAGACCCTTTAAAATCAAAGGGAAAGTGGCTGAATTCTTATTGTTCCTTATTTAAAAGTCCCTCACTAACTATTCAGCTTTTGTCCCCACTGTATATACCAGCTCTTAAGCGTGTGATCTTCTGAGTATTTTATATCTCCTACTTCTGTCAGTCCAGGATCTTCACATTGTTACATAGTGTCAGAGATTTTCATCAGCTTCCTCATCCCAACTATTTGGCAACCTACTTTTAATCAATACTAGTCTGTTGCTGCTGCAGTACTGAGACAGTCAACTAGGGGTTATGTGCGAGTTACTTGATCCACTGTGCAAGGTGATGTATGAAACTCTGGGAAATGACTGGGTTCACAGAATGAACCCATCAAGCTCCATTCCTGCGGCAGGTGTACAAGTGGAGAAAAGTCCTCCTGGACTACTTTATGGGGAGAAAGTTTAAGCCATCTGATTTTGTCGTCTGATTCAGTCAATATTGCATGTGTGTTCCTTGCAGGCTCTCACAGTTTGTTGTATCTCTGAGATCATGGGCTACAAGACATTTACATCATGAAGACCAAAGGCCTGATTCTTTCCTGGAGCGTATCCGAGGGCCAGAGCTCGTAGAGGTGTCCAGTAGGCAAAATAAAATCCATGCCAGTTTGGGCATCGATGAGCAACCTGGGAGACTGAACAGGTAAGATGTGTTTGTACTTTAAAGGAGGAAGACAGAGATTAAGGTATTTTTTCTGTGATCAAGATGAGAGCTTTATATGGAGTTTAGCCTGGGAGAGAAACAGAGTATCTAATGCAGTAATCTAATCACACAACTGAAGTATTACAGCTTTCAGCAGAATTTTTCATTCTCCCTCAAAAGCAGCTTGGCAGAGATCCTGAAGTAGAGGGTTTTGATCATGCTGCTTCAGGCAGAACAGTTTCTCAGAAGTAGAATAGTATTGTATGCTGCCTATGTGGGAAACCTTTTATAAAAGGCTGTATTGATCTGTGTGATCTGCCAAGTTGCTGTTGCTGAACTCCTCTCCATTGAGCATGAATCCAGTTCCCATTTCAAGGATTCAGGGTGCTGCAAGTTGTGACTTCTCAGGACACTCTTGTTACACACATTAGTAGCTAGTGCCAGGAAACTCCAAACAAGTAGCTGTGCAAAATGCATCATTGTTCAGTTACACCTACTCAAGAGTTCAGTTGWTAATGTTACAGAAGGCTTCTGATGCAGAAATGAGAAAATCTTTTGGCTGCTGACTGAACTCATCGGCATATATTCAGTCTTTGATACGGAAGACAAATTCAGTCTTCTCTTGAGCATTTTTTTCTAATAAAGCAACCCAGGCCATCAAGAAAAACCTTTATGTGTTTCTAGTCTTTCGAATTTATAAATTACTATTACTTTATTAATATATAACTTAGTGATTTAAATAAAACTCCCAACTAAAAGTGGTCAACAAAGTCCCAAGATGCACAGGTTCCTATAGCTTTTTGGATAGCTGGATTGATAGGTAAGCAAGTCATCAGTCATCTGAGATTTGTTTCAAAATCTCAGCTACTAGTTCAGATTAAAGGAAGAACCTTTAAAGGGCAATGCGTTGTAGTACAGGTCACCTTGACTTGTGGCAGGCCAGCAGAGCCATGTTATCTTCTTCACTTGATCTGCTCCTTAGAAATTCAGCTCAAACGCAGAGTAAATCCGCATTCCTAACACATTTCCTTGAATTAGCCAGACTGCTATCCTCCAGTCACTCAAGCCAGCGGGCAAGAGATTTTTCAGACTTCTGGATCAGTAGCAACTGCAGATTAAAAGTCATTAGAACAGCATTGATCCTGGGCCAACAAACCTCTATATAAAAGCTATTAGAAGTGAAGTTGGAAGTGTCTATCTTTGCCTTCTCAGATTTACACTGTTGCCATGTGACAGTAGCTCCCAGTTGTGCTCTCGTGGAAGTTTAATTCTGCAGCACTGGTAGGTATGCTTGTTATTTGTCCAGCAGCCTTGGCACTGCATCTGTGAGTAGGACTTTAAAGGATTGAAGAAAGCTTAAAATAGCAGCCAGATGGGTACAAGGCTATAAATAGTGAGGTACATGTTGCCGTGCTCTAATATGCCTGAGAACAAGCTTCAGGCATCAGATGTGGTCACAAACATGTATGCCCAGCATATGATAAAGGGAAACGAGTGCCTGAAAATATTTATGCAGAAGGGCTTATCATTGCAGTCATAGTTGACCTTCCTGATCTTATCAGTACATATCTGAGAGGCTAGTAAGTCAGTCTGTCATGTTAGTAAATGTATATATGAAATGCTAACAGTCTTTCACGCTTTTTAATGTGTTTTATTTAACCTGCTGCAGTCACTGGCCCTTGGCCAGTTTTAATGTCAACTATAGTAACAACACCAATGAAGAGTAAGTACTGATAACTTCTGAACGTCTTTCTGCCACTAGCTCCTTCTCTTTTTCCCTTTTCAGCCTAGTAATATTTGTAGTATATATTCCTGCTTATCTCTTCCTAAGCCCTTCCTAAGTATATAGTTTAATTACAGAGAAAGGTCTTGTTTTGTCAATTCTAGAAGCATCCTTCATGTTCCCCGTGAACTCCTTTTTCTCCTCAGTTGCCTTTACCTCTCCAGGAATGAATTTGATTAATTAAGCGTTTAGTCCCTACCTCATCTAGTTCAGCTGGCTGATTTTACTGCATTGCCAATAAATTTGTTAATGATTCAGTTTTTAAACGAGATCCATGTGTTCATCTTCTAACAATGTCTTTCCTCTGTTAACATACCAGTCTTTTTTGCAAATCAAGTCCTTCAAAAATTTCAGGTTGTTACATGAGAAGTTGATGCTCAGCAGGGTACCAAAAATACCTTTTGTATGTTCAATCTGAATGAAAACTGAGCATCTTTCTAAAATACATAGTTTAGTTTAGGCAGACATTCTTAGTGTAGAGGTAGAAAGAGTGACATAGGCAATATAATGTGGCTTGCACCACAACAACGCTAACAGAAACTGTTCTTTGGAATCTGTTTTATATGTTTAACAAAATATCTCATAGTCTCTTGAAAAGATGTCCAAAAATAAGTCTCTTGAAAAGGTGAAGAACTCCTGTAATTTAAAATCACCCAACGCTGATGTTTGTTGCAAAACCTTCATAAACATATCTGAACAAGAGGTCTTCCTTCTCCTGAAGCAACATTTTGATTTGGTTTCATGACTATAAAAATGAAAATCATTGTACGGAGAACAATGATAGAAATGGGCAGCATTTTATTTTTTGTGGAATTTAAAAAAAATGCACTAAAAGCCTGAAGCCTGGCCTACTAGTCAGGGCTTGAAGGACCAATTAGAATGGGAGTACTGCATTTTAATCTTGTTTCTGAAAGTGACTTGTGTACCTTGGGCAAAACTTTCATTTAGTCAAAGTTTCATTATTCCTAAAAGAAAACAACACTTTTGTGTCTACCTTCCAGACAGTCTGAAAATTTTGATTKGCAGAGTACTTGGCAAATGAAAAATGTAAATCTTAGATTCATTCAGAGACTACAACAGTATTTTTATAAGGACTGATGAAGATATGTTTTCTCAGCCTGAAAATGCTCACTCCTTTTAGTGTACTGAAGACACAGAACAGATGCCACTGTAGTGCTGTCAAGGAGGATAAGCACAAACAACTGTTTTATTAATCAYTGTATTCTAGTTTATTCAACAGCACTGATGAAGAAAAAAGTTGCACTTCCTGTTGAAGCTTTGAGTTTTTCAGTGTGTAAAAGACCTGAGTGTGCCTGTCCTTGAGAAACTCTGGGTGATGCGTCCAAGTCTTTGAAAACATTGTGAGGATTATGGCCCACTTTTTCCTTTGAGTGACTTCCATTGCTAGACTAAAAGTATTTGGAGTGTGATAACATTATCTCAAAAGGGAGATGAACAGTGAACAAGGAAATGGAGGGGTCTCACATACGAAGAATGCCTGTAATGGCAGATGAGTTTGAAGGACATCTTAGGCCAGAGAAGAAGAGGTATCAGCATTAGATACCTGTTTCCAAACAAAATGTAGGAGAAAGTTGGAATTGTCAAAATATTCCTTCCAAAGTTCATCACCACTGAGACTTTTTGAATGATTCTCCATCTCAAGTTATTTTTCCCTGCGTAATGATGATCATGAATGTACAGTGGCAGTAACCTTTGAAAATTATGTTTACCTGTAATTCTTCCTTTCAAGTAAGAGGCCAGACATTTGAAATATCTTTGATCTGTATGTTAATGCTTACGACAGCAGTTGTGAGTTAGGTTTCAGATCAGGCACCAAGCACAGTAATTTATAGTGAAATCCTTACATGTTTTCCATGTAAGAAGGTGCTTTAGGGGGTGGATTTGATTTGAAAAAGAAGCCACAAAAGTCCAGGAGGCCGGTGGTAGAGAAATAAATACCTGAATAGAAGTTCCTGCTGCTGTGTAGAAATCTGCTTTGGTAAATGAAACAATATTGCTTGGTTTGAGGTGGGTGTACAACTAGAAGATCAATAAACACTAAGGCTCTGTTCTCTTCCAGTTATGCTCCCTGTAGTTACATTTAGATAAGCCTAAGAGCGGGGTAAATCAGATCCATCTTTGCATCTAGCTCATTGCATTCTTATAAGCTGAAAGCTGTGTATGGCTGAACTCTAGGGCAACCTGTATCTGGGAYTAAATCTTGTAGTTTGGGTCTGTGCTGGATGCTGTGGAATGGTAGGATATAGTGGTGTGCAGGTATAATGGCAGAAGTTGTTGTCCATATATATTCTGTTTTATTGTGTGACTATCACTTAATAAACATGGGGACAATCCTGATTCCATTAAGCCTATGCAAAACTCTGATTTATTTAGTGAGGATGGAATTTCATGCTTAATGTTCAGGCTTTGAATACAGTGGCAATATTGAAAAGACAGCAGCTTGAGCATGACTGAGCTGATCACATATGGACACCTGTATCTGTATTTTTGCTTTACAGCTGATGGAGAGAATGTGCTTTGGGGGCACAAGTCTTCATATTCTACTGTAGAGATTTAAAATAGTTTGGATTAATTGTGTTGATTGTAAAGTATGTGTAAAATAGCTAGTTCATATTTAGAGGTCTGAAGTTAAGTGAAATGAGACACTTCTTTTTTTTCTGAATTTTCAGTCTTTGTTCAAAGATGCTGGCTGGGATTCTTCTCCAAGCCAATTCTTGAAGCCAGAGGTAATTAATTGTGGCTATGTTGGTTTTAAAGAACTGTGAGAGGAGAAACAGACTCATTTCATTAAATCAGTACTAAAGCTTCCACAGGCACTGTGAGGGTTCATATATGGCAAGAATTGATAGTTTATAAACCATTGCAAGACAAACTGTAACATTTAATTAAAATAAGCCCGGTACACTGATGTATGAAAAAGTCAACAGAA
Source organism: Rhea americana (assembly GCF_003343005.1). Classification (NCBI taxonomy): domain Eukaryota; kingdom Metazoa; phylum Chordata; class Aves; order Rheiformes; family Rheidae; genus Rhea; species Rhea americana. The sequence goes on along the minus strand of NW_028186867.1, from coordinate 9,736,688 downwards.
CATGAGTGACTAATGCGCAGAATCAGCCAGCTGGTTACCTGGTTTAATAATGTGCTGTTGTTAGTTCTAGAGGCCTCAGTCTGTAAACCATTTACACCAGTTGATTGAATGGTTCTGCTGAGAAACCCTGTCCTACCCTGTCCAGCATCCAGTCAATAGTTTCTTGTATCTTACCATTGATCCTCTCCCCTAACTAGTAGAAAATTAGTAATGTTGCTAAGCCTTACATTATGTTGCACAGCAAAAAGGAAGAAAAGAAAGAGGTTAAAGAGGAAAAGAAAGAGGAAAAGAAGGAGGAAAAGAAAGAGGAAAAGAAAGATGACAAAAAAGATGATAAAAAAAAAGAAGAGTAAGTATAAAGAATGAATGTGTACTTGTAACACACTTTCGACACTACAGAGCATGGTATGGCATTTTGCTGTAATACTGCCACTATGATTACTGTTCTAAGGGCTGCATAATGTTATCCTGTCAAACCTTTAGAATCGTAGAATCATAAATTTGAAATGGTGCAACTGCTCAGCAAACCTGTTGCATCTTTAAGACCTGTATTAAGACCTGTCATGAACAGGTTCCCAGGTCAGTTAAAGGGAGTTCAGCTACCTCTGAACTTTGGCTGGCTGTTCAAGAACATTTTTTCCCTATCAGTGCATGTTAGGATAGCAGCTTGCTTTGCAAATCTGCACAGGGTTTTTACAGTTACAATATGCATACAATGACTCAAAGCAGACAAACTAAAAGTCTAGTTTGGACAAAGAATAAAAATATTACGTGTAAATAGTAAGAAGTTTCATTTATTGATAATTCTGACAAATACATGAGTAAGATGTCTGCTTATTGTCAGTGCTTACCCTGAGTAATATCTGATTACTTAATATGGTGTAATTCTTTACTAATGATTAATAAAGTTTGCTCCTGCTGAGTAAGAGCTGCTGAATTTCTGTACAAAGAATGAGATCATTTGAACACTCTTAACAGAAATATATCCTGGTCTTGTCTAGTCCCCCCAGATTTGACCTGAACACAATTCAGTTTAGTATTACCAGTCACAAAAATGTGACAATGGCAACAGATAAAAGGAGAATGCATTTAACTGGACTGCACAGTTACAGAGTATGTTAGGTAAACATATTGCAAGTTTGTTCATATACATGATATAGCTGTGTGTGCTATGTAGGTGTAGGGACATTAGTTGGGAATTGTTTCCAGATGGGATCTGTTTAATCTCCAGATCCTGGCTTTCTCTCTTAATAAAAGCTTTGATTTGAAAGCCTTTTCTTCTAAGGATTCTCTTTCAACTTACTGTGTAATGAAAGCTTGAGTTTTACATTAGCCTAAATCATTTTAAATAATTTCAGCAAAGAATATGCATGTTTTAAAATGCCTAGAAAGCAGTGTAATCTATCATATGAAGACAGTATTTCACAGTCACCAGATTTGAGGTAGTCACCAAGTTTTTAGAAGAAACGGCTCAAAATCTATTGAGTGTGTGGCGAAGTAAATTCTTCTGAAGTTAAGATTACCTTCTCTATTAACACTGTCACCTGGGCTGATATTCAACTGATAGTAGAGATAGTGCCAGAAATACACACAAATGTCAACTGTCTTATTTTTACATGTTTCAGTATTTTCATTCCTGGAAACTAGGAAAATATACACATATACAAGTGTTGTTCAATCACATATTCCATTCACTATTATACAGCTTACTGATCATATTAACATGTTACTATTGGAATAACTTCTATGTAACAATCCACTAATGTATTATTTCCTCTGATTATATACAAGATGCCTAATTAATTGCTTATCTTTTCTTGCTGGGGCAAGACACTTCAGAATATATGCCCAGTTAGCTGTGCTATTCTTTAAGTCTACGCTAAATTGTAGGCCTGCACATTTCTTTTGGCACCTCCTTGTTGTCAGGTGTGGGGAGCCTGGACTGTGAATGTATGAAATTGAATTTTACATAATAATACATGTTTTAGTTCTGGTCTCTGCACTCTGTGTGTGTGAGTACACATGCATGGATCTGTGTATGTATGTGCACGCAGTCTTGCTTGTGCAATYCTTGTTTGAGTATGTATATTTAACTTGTTTAAATGCATGCTCATACAGTCATTTCAGTAATATAAGGATTTGCCAAAAATGTCAAAATTAATCCCCAAATGAAGATTCTTCCTCTAGGAGTGGACTATCACCTTCTAGCTAGAATGACAGTGAGAAAYATTTAATGTTTCCCTGTTTTTCGGGGGTCATACGCAGAAATGGTGGTATTTTCAGCCAGCGCCAATTTGAATTATCTTTGTTTTTCTTTCCAATCTTGRTATTTTTTTCCAAAGTTGCATCAGACAGGAGTAGATTATGTCAAATGGGATGGAACTTCAGCTGATATTGGTATCTTGTCTGGGATGCTGGCATGGATACTCTCTCTTCTTAGGCAGCTGTGTGTTAGTCATGAGATCAGCATCCAGCAGAGGGAGATCCAGAAGGTCACTTCATTACATTTCCAGTGTAAATCTGTATGTTTCACTTTCCAGGAAGAAAAAAGAGATCTTTGTGATAGATCCTTCAAGCAATATGTACTACAACTGGCTGACTGTAATTGCAGCACCTGTGTTCTATAACTGGTGTATGCTAGTATGCAGGTATGCATTTTAARTTAATAATGATTTTAGATTTCAAATGTAAAGTATCTTGTTATGTTTCCTGCATATATCATAATCTTATCTCCCTGTGGTATCTTCTGGGAAGCTTATCTAATTTGCTTTATAGTTCACATATCTTTAGGGATATATGATATACGTATCAGGGGAAATAGGTGGCCAATGCTTTTTTATTTTTAATCTTTCTTTGCCTGTGTAAATTGATTGTAACTTGCARAAAGCATCCCATGAGCGCTGGCAGTGGCCTTTGTATGCCACCTACTGGCTAGACGCAAAGATGCGYCTTAGCCACCATAGGCTTGGTAACCGTCGTTGGAGAACTGTCTCTAACTATGCAGTAGAGAATATACATGGCAGTTCAAGGGGCAGGACAGCAAAGAAGGCAGGAAGGAGTAGGGGCAGTGAGGGGGTCATTTTACATTAATATGAGGGGTCTATAGATGCTTCAAGGGCAGGAGGATTTTACTGGAGTGTGTATTTTCCCTTTTGAAATRTAAAACAGTTTGAGCCAAAATTGAAGAAATGGAGGAGTGCTGTGGAAATAGATCACTTTGTAGAAAATGGCAAGAAGAGACGGGAATGGCTGGCCTCTCAGAAGCAAATATTTTTTGGGGGAATTGTCTTAATGGAGATGTGTATGAATTTTTATCTAGACCTATTCGCACTTGCAGATGTGAGGTTGGGAGAGCCTAGGGACTGTTCTCATAAAATCTGGTACATGTTTAAATGTAGGAATATATGCATCCCTCCATATGTGTATTTGTGCTGCTTTGTGCACTTGTGCTGCATGTATGTGTTTTAGGTTTGTTCCTGGCTTAAATAGCTTTAAATTCTGAAAGCTGCTAGTGTCTATTTAGACATAGCTGCAGTGTGCAGATGTGYACGCATGGAGACACACTACCTTTAGTTCGTTCAGTGCTGGTGACATGCACTAACAGACTGTTAGTAAACACATTCTGAGTGCTCTGCTTATTCAGTTGATGTAAATTTTGTCATATCTTTGTTTCTTTAGAGCCTGCTTTGATGAGCTACAAATAGACCATATTAGGTTGTGGCTGGTTTTGGACTACTGCTCTGATATCATCTATGCTTTTGACATGTTTGTCAGATTCAGGACAGGTGAGTCCTTTTATGGTTTTACATTGTTTTCAGATAATGACATGGATGTAAAAGCTGGAAAAAAAAAAAAAAAAAAAAAAAAAAAAGAAATTCCCTTGTGGGGTCTGACCAGTGTAATACCCTGTCTCTGGCAGAATCCAGCAATGGAGGCTTTGGGATAATGAATTGGCTTGTTGTGAGGCTGGACTTCCCAATACCTGCACTTCCCTCATCTCCAACCCCAGTCCTATCAGTGCTAAATAGGTGGGTCAAAGACTGACTGAACATTCTTCTCCAAAGTGACTGTAACAGGCCATGTGGGGAAGGAAGGATAAGATACTTTCCATGCCATCTACCACTGAGTGCGTGATAGGTTGCTTTTTCATATTGGATAGATCAAAAGGCCAGCTACACCCCACTCGTTCTGCTTTCTTAGCCAGATGATGCAGCAGCATGCTCAGGATTGATTTTAGAGTTGGCCATGTGTGAGACCTGGCACTTGTCTCTGTCTCCTGCCTGCAGACCTCTGCCTGAAACAGGTAGTGCTGCCCTTTTGCCACCAGCTATATTTCTTGCAGGCTCTATGAGCTCCTGACTTTGTCTCCTTCTATGCTACGTGGTGATGGTATAAGATTAACCAGACACTTCCACTCTGGTCCTGCTTCCTTCCTGAAGGATGATTGAGGCAAAAGGGTCCATGATGACAGTGCGATGCCATGAATGAGGTGTTTATGTTCATCTTCCTCTTCCAGTTTCTGTAGTCCAGACAGGCGGAGAGGACTTCATACTTGAGTATGCCCAAATGATACTGATTTTAGCTCTAATGGCAACATCTGTTTTAAACTAAACAAGGTTGTAGTGTAGGCCTAAACAACGATGCACAATGATCCATACTGTTAATTTGCTAGAATAGTTATTGTCATGATTTGGTCTAGGCAACTAGCACTCTTCCAAACAGTGTAGGGGGGTGATAACAGAGACTGGGACTTGTTCCTAGGAGGCAGTTTGGCACTGCTACTCTTTTGGGGGTCTGGGAGAGTTTAGGTGTATGAATACAAGCTGTTGCAGTAGCTAGTCTCAGGGCTAGAAAACATTTCATGTCTGTTCTATTTAATGGTAAAGATACAGCCAAAAATATTGCTTGAAAGGGTCAAAAACTGCACTGATCATTATAAAAATGAGAGTTCTCTTAAATCTTTGATTTTTACATTTTCTTTTAATCAGACTGACAGTTTGATATTAATGATGGCTTATGACAAGTTGTAACCATAAATGCTGTCAGTTTGGGAAACACACAACTCACAGCAGCAAGCTAGATTTTTAAAACGAGCAATCCTTGTTCAACAAAGAAGTATCTCTCAGATAGCAGCCTGAATCTCAAGACTGCCCTTCTTTTGGCTTCACCTTTTCCCTGTAGTAAAAAAACTAGCTGTGCCCACTAAATTTTCTTCTGCAGTTAAATCTGTTTCTGCCATGGGAATGAAGAGACAACTGTGCAGAAATTGAGCATGTGCAGGCAATACAAGTGCAATTATAAAATTTCCATGGGCTATCTTGATAATGGCTGTCAAAACGTGGTTAAAAGACTGGCTTTGCAGGCTTGGCTTGGAACTGCAGAATTGCCATAGAGCTTTTCTGAATGCTTCAGAGCAGATCTGTGCTGCAGTCTGAGGCACTCACTGGMGTGAGTGGTTCTCTTAGGTGCTCAAATCTTTGACAACTTGGCATAACAACCCCTCGTGGCCCCTGGCTGTGTCAGTTGCCTTCTCAGATAMGTTGGCAAGATACAGCTGCCCTTGGGACAAAGGTCCTGGGAGCCTTTGGGGAAGAAAATGACTCCCTGGCTGTCCAACAGCAGAGACTGACTTGGAAATAGGATCTAGGAAGCCTCACAGCTTCCACAATCCATGGCAGATTCTCTGTGGTGCATCTCTCATTAGCAGCTGGGCCAGTTTCACTGTATTTCAGCTATTTGGTGACTGTGTACTGCAAAACAGAAAGGATTCACGTCTTTCAGCAGCTGATTTTATCTGGCATAYCTCATGGTTTGATGTTTTCAAAAGRTTTTACTATAGTACTCTAGTTCTGTGAGGAGACAAGAAAACCTGAGGGCTTTTTAATTCCCTTCAGTATGAAGGTGTTTCCAAAGTTATTTTAATAATTATGAGTCAGATATTCAGTTGTCTGGCCAGCTTCTTCTGTTTGGGTGCATAGCACTGTTCATAATGGCATATTTGACCAGATTTTCTGTAATTTTCAGATGGTAGCGCATCCATGGCACAAGGCTATTTCCCTTTGTAGTCAGCATCAACTTACAGATATCTGAAGAGATACACACAYATACATGAGACAGACGTACAGATATATAACAGAAACTGCAACAGATTCCAGAAATACAGCAGTGTCGTATGAGGCAGAGGGAACTGCAGCTCGGTCCCCATCAGCAATTGCTTGTATTCTGAAAAAGTAGATGCTTGTGGATTGCTAAGGTAGTAGMAAAATCTAGTAATTCCTGATATACAGGGAATGCTTTTTTCTAAGGTGGAATTCTCCTCCTGACTGGTCTAGTGGGCTGACACTGGAACGTGTCTCCATTTTCAACTGCAGCAAGTATTTCATAGTGCATAGGCTGTTCCTTGCAGAACGTTTTTTACTGCCTTCAGCTTTCCGAGTTAACAAACAGCTCTGCAGCTGTACTGCTCAGGCAGCTTTTCTATGAGAATTCATATCTATACATAGCTGCAGTTTGTTTTAAGGTCTCTTACTGCAGTTTATGTCTTCTTATAATTCTTAAAATCTATTATTTCCTTAAATTCTTTGAATAAAGACCTATCAGTGTACAGCAATGATTTGAAAATTGTCCTGAGCAAAAACACGGGAATGAAAAGTATAAATAGAATACACAGATGAGTTGTCAGAYGTTTCTCAGTATAAAGATATAAAAYACTGTTCTTCTATCAAGTAATTAACAAAATTTTCCTTAAGGTAGCTGACTTTGAGGATAGGAATTAGGAAAACAATGAGTCCTTACAGGCTGGAAAGATATAAGACTATGGGGTGATATAAATAGCCGTGTTTAAATATGAAGGTATTTACAAAATCACTGTTCATCCTTTGAACAGGTTGATTCATTTGAGGCCCTGTCCAAAGGGTGTGAAAAGCAACCAGAATCTTTTTTATTAAYGCATGTCATGGTCTCTTGTATTCTAATTAGTTCCTGTCACAAACTACTACAKCTGTACTGTAGGTACTTTTTACATAAATGCATTTTGTGGGATAAGACCCCAACAAAAATGGAAAGGCAGTGATTTATAGGGAATTTTGAAGCTATTTAAAATAAAGAAGTAAAAAATGATCTAATGGAAGCAAAGTATTCACTGGTAATTTTAAAGACTATCAAAGGTTTTTTTTTAATAGAAGAATGTAGATGGAAAAATCTGCATGGAACACTAGTTCTTTCTGGAATCAGGAATCTGAGATAACCTGTCTGATTTCACATCTGGCTCAGGATCATCCATGTGTTTATTTTTTGAAAGAAAATGCTAGTGTTGAATAACTTACCTAGCATTTTTTGTGTGTGGATTTTAACTGCTAAGCACTGTAGCTTGGCATTCTTTTCACATGTTACAGATGAWACACCAGTATGCAGAGACATAACATCAGTTACATGTGGTCTTTTGGGGGAGCAGTGGCGGAATCAGAAACAGAATTGCTATATTGGATTTGGTGCTCTTTTGAGTCTCTAGAACATAAATAATTCTTCTGGCATGACTAAATATGACTATATATTAATTAAATACATTCAGATTTAACTTACAAACAAATCTGAAGCCATTCTTAAGTGATGATACTCATAATCATTTCTAAAATGATTTCATATAATCTGGAGTAGACTTGTGTCAGCTAAGTAGTTTCTCTTACTAATTTTCCTATTTAGTTTTCTTTCTGATGAAGAAAAGTAACTGCATATATAGCCMACATTTCTAATGCTTGATTTTGTTCCACTGAGTACCCTTCAATATGATCTTAACAGTGTTGTAACTTTTTAAATAATAAGACTGTGACAAATCACCAACACTCTCAGGAGTCCCATGTGTTTGGTGATAATCACTTCACGTTTTCCTTCTGCTCAAGGTGTTGAGCACTAGGATAGCCACTGAGACAATGTATATTAAGTAGAAAGATTTCTGYTTAGTAGCTGTCTCACTAGAAATCACCAAAAAGTACAAACCATTTTCTGCACATGAAAAGCCTATCAGCTCTAACATTGGATACAAGACAAAAAGCATAGTTTGGGGAACAGGGGGAAATGCTGTTTTTTGTTATCTCACRATTATCTATTTTGCTCTGAGAACATTTCTAACATTCCATTATTCTTGGAATTTATGTAAAAATATTCCACTATGACTTTATATGCAATCAAAACATGCTTAATTTTAGTTACGAGTCATGTCAGTGGTTCATGAGAAATGAGACATATACAAATCCTCCCTTTCTGTTTGCAAAGATGTCTAAAAGATACGGACACAGTCATCACAAAATAGAGTGGAAAAGTGCAGGAGACACTATGTAATAATACAAGTAATTTCTTTATATCATTACTAACCAGCTTTGAAACTTGAGCTGTTTAAATTTACAATGAAATATTTTTCATCGAATGAACTCCTAGTACATCATTGTTTGTATGCATAACARTTCCAGTTTTAATGTTCTCAGGTATCTGAAGTTACTCAGTACTCTTGACTGTAACTCTGAACTTCSCGTTTATTCTAACTAGTAAAGTATGTGCTTTTATTTTTCAAAGGCTTCCTTGAGCAAGGCTTGCTAGTTAAGGATGAAAAGAAATTACGAGATCATTACACAAAAACTATGCAGTTCAAACTGGATGTGCTCTCTCTTCTGCCAACGGACCTGGCATATTTGAAGCTCGGTTTGAACTACCCTGAACTGCGGTTTAACCGCTTGCTGAGGATTTCTCGTCTGTTTGAGTTTTTTGACCGTACAGAAACCAGGACAAATTATCCAAACATGTTTCGCATTGGAAATCTTGTCTTATACATTCTTATCATCATCCACTGGAATGCATGTATATATTTTGCAATTTCAAAGCTCATTGGATTTGGAACTGACTCTTGGGTCTACCCCAATGTGTCCATTCCAGAGTATGGGCGCCTGTCTAGAAAATACATTTACAGTCTGTACTGGTCAACACTCACGCTGACAACCATTGGGGAAACCCCACCTCCAGTGAAAGATGAAGAGTATCTCTTTGTGGTCATTGACTTCCTGGTGGGTGTGCTCATCTTTGCTACCATTGTTGGTAATGTGGGCTCCATGATTTCCAACATGAACGCCTCCAGGGCAGAGTTCCAGGCCAAAATCGATTCTATTAAACAGTACATGCATTTCCGAAAAGTGACGAAGGATTTAGAAGCCAGGGTTATTAAATGGTTTGATTACCTCTGGACTAACAAGAAAACAGTGGATGAGAAGGAAGTTCTTAAAAACCTGCCTGACAAGTTGAAGGCTGAAATTGCCATCAATGTCCATTTGGACACGCTGAAGAAAGTGCGTATCTTCCAGGATTGTGAAGCTGGACTTCTCATTGAACTGGTGCTGAAACTGAAACCTACAGTATTCAGTCCTGGAGACTATATTTGCAAAAAGGGAGATATCGGGAGAGAAATGTATATTATCAAAGAGGGAAAATTGGCTGTGGTGGCAGATGATGGCGTAACACAGTTTGTTGTCCTAAGTGATGGCAGCTACTTTGGTGAAATCAGCATCCTAAACATCAAAGGTAGCAAATCTGGCAATAGGCGGACAGCCAACATAAGGAGCATTGGCTATTCTGATTTGTTCTGCTTGTCTAAAGACGATTTAATGGAGGCCCTCACTGAATACCCAGACGCCAAAAAGGCTCTGGAAGAGAAAGGGCGACAAATTCTGATGAAAGACAATTTAATAGATGAGGAAGCAGCAAAAGCAGGAGCTGACCCAAAAGACTTGGAAGAAAAAGTTGAAAGACTTGAAACAGCTCTGGATACGCTACAGACCAGGTTTGCTAGGCTCCTGGCAGAATACACCTCATCTCAACAAAAAGTGAAGCAGAGACTTGCCAAAGTAGAAAACAGAGTGAAAAAATATGGTAGTGACACCATATCAGAGGCAGAAGCTGCAAAACCTGAGGAGGAGAAAAAGAACTAATGGAGTATTTATATTTTCTCATTTATTAGAGAAGGTGGAAGCATGTAAAAGCCATAAATATGTATAAATATGTGTGTGCATACATAGATGATTATTTTTATATGGACTCCGAGATAATGGTTTTTAGCATTTTTAACTGAAGCAGTATTTTCTTGTAAATAGATCATTGTTACCTTCTTCTTAGGGGGAGATCTTGGTCTGTCATTTGGGTGTTTTTTTTTTTTTTTTTTTTTTTTTTTTTTAGTAGAAGTGGGTTTCTTAAAAGTGATACTCAAAATACGTGTTGTTACAGTATGTGCAAGTCTCAATACACTGTCTCTTCCCGTGTTAAGAAGGCATTACATTTAAAGTAGGAGGGATTGGTTTTGGATAAGGACTTCTAAAATATTTATAGGGTACCTGCTCTACCTTGCTACCTTATCAGCCTATTAAATACATGGACTTACAGCCAGGCTTCTCAAAAATCTTTATTCCTTTACAGTGAAGCACAAATTGTAGAACTGCAGATCAGAAGTACGTACCTGACCTACGCAGCGTTGCCCTGCACGCATATGAAATAGCCGTGTATCCAGCTGCTTTAGTCTGATTCCTTTGTGTTGAGCTGGGCTGTGCAGAAAGGACCATGCTGACAGCGCAGCAGCAGTCAGTGAGGTCCTTTCCATCAGAGTCTGTGGCAGCCTTTGCTGCCCTGCAGCTGCTTTGCTTGGGGTGGGGGGGAGATCTCCAGTCACTATGTTTTCCCCAGCACCAGCCGTGCAGCCATACCGTACCAGTAGCAACGCTGGTGGATGACAGCTGTGGTAACATGGCTTCACATAACAACGGAAAAGAGGGGCCTGGAGCCTGTCGCTCCTACGTGTAGGGTCTTGATGGGCAGTTCCCAGAGCGATGCTGCCAAGAAATTGCATGGGCTGGCAGGAGAGACTGTCCCAGTCTGCCACCCTGCATTCCCTCCCATCAGGATTTCTGCAAGGCAGAGTGAACCAGTCCTCTCTTGCAAAGTCTTTCCTGCTACTAGGCTTACATTTTCTTCCTCTTTGTTTCATTTAATGATGCCTCCCTCTCCCCGTTTTGTGCCAGCTTTTCTTCTAAGTAGCTGTCACACTTCCRTGTTTTCACCAGTTAAGAAAAATGAGGGCCACATTTACTCTAAAGTTTTACTTGAGTTCATCTGAGAGCCTAACTGTGCTGGTTGCTTTTCTACTGACTCTGTACTGATGGGCTGGCTCTGAGGCGATTGCGCTGGGCTGGTCCACCTAGCCTGCTGTTGTGTTCAGAGCAGAATAGTCCTGAGCGTCTGTCCCTGCCACAGGGGCATTCTCCCATCCCAAAGATGCTGGCTTTCATTCTGTTTATGTWCAATTTTTCCATGGTTCTCTTTTAGCATCCCTCACATCTCTAGTTTTTGATTATTATCGATCAGTACTAGTATCAGCATCTTTAGCCTGAGAGTGAAATCCTAGCCCTGTTGAAATGGCTAGTCAGTCACTTCGGAAGTGGCTAGGATTCAAGCAGCAGTTTTCTTGGCGTGCTTAACTTTCTATGGTCACACACCACCTTCCCCGCCACCCCTGTGGCAGCAGCRCTGCCAGTAACAGCTCTTGCTCACTCCATGCTCTCACTCAGAAGATGGTTGGTAGTTAGGAAATTTCTGGTCTTCCACATGAACCTGCTGGTTATTCCTGTCACAGCTTTCTCATGTGGCTAAAGCCATAAAAGCACATGCAGCCATAGCTTTTATGGATAACAGCATGGTGTGTGTGCACTCTCTTTTAGAGTGAAGCACTGTAACATGTAGACAAGCAGGCGTACTTGTTTTTGACATAGCAAGTGAATTCCTTRTTTTCAGTGCAATCCTTTGAGCACTGCCTTTGCTGACTGCAGAGCCTTGCGTCTCCGTTGTAACACTGGTTCAAGCTCCATATTCACAAGGTCAGACGTTACAGTTGGCTCTGTGTTAATCACTGTGTTCAGGAGAAAAATCGACATCAGACAGTCAGGGTCGCAGGACTTACTTAAAAGCAGCACTTCCATTTTGGACTGTAAAATGCTTTACAGTTGTAAACTTCTGCTTGCACAGAAGGGGTCACACAGGCAGCGGAAGGGAGCCACCTTGCAAGTGTCCAGAGGCAACTTGTGCCCAGTCCCACATCTTTGGACCRTGCCTACCTAAGCAGGCAGCAGAACAGGTCTCCTTCATAAACAACTCATTATAAAAGCCAGTGATCATTGGGTTGTTCCCTTCCAACACAGGAAAGGCTGAGATTAGGGCACTTAGCAGGGATCTAGGAGAAGGTCCGTGCTTTTCTTAGCCTAAATTGATTTGAACACACAGCATTGCAGCACTAACCACATTCAGACTGCAATAGGGCACACACACATGCACGYGCACACACACGTTTACTTTCTCAGCTGTGTACTGAATTTGAGAGGCTGAAGCAAGTATAGTGAATGTGACTATAGCGTAGTACAGTATGCTGACTGGTAGCCACCTTGACACTGGAGAAGGGGAGCTAAACATAGCCCTACCTGCTCTCTGGACGTGGCCTCGGCAGAACTGCAACGTATGACCGTGGCTTATGTTCAAATTAGGGCTTCCTTGGAAAACCAGAGCATTCAGTTTTGTGGGCTTGGTGGTGTATTTCCTTGCATTACTTTCACTCCTGGGTAACCTCATTAACTTCAGAGCAGCTGGGAGTAACAGAGGCTCTTTCTTGTCTGGGGCACCAGGGTTGGACCCTCCAGTGGCTTTAGGTGTTACAGAGCCAGCGCTCTGCCTTCTTGGTGTCCTCAGCCCTGACTGAGGAGTGCTGAGAGCGTGTGGGAACGGATGGCCGGTTGGAAAATTGCTAGGAATGCAGCAAGAAAAGAGTGCCTAAACTAGATGGTAGTGAAATAAGAAGAGGTGGTTGTTCTGCTGAACTGAGTATAACTGCTCAATGTAAGCATTTGTCTGGGGGAAGTAACCGTCTCTATCCTATTGACAGTTTGAGCCTGGCAAGAGAAAAAAAAAATCTGACAATGACTAAGGAATAAGGCTTTGCTTCTGATATTGGCAAAGGAGCCACCCAGGTAAAGAATCCTATGCTGGTGCCATCTTCATTTTGGGATGAAAGCATTATACAGGATGAAGGCTGCCATCAGCACTTAGCTTTGCAAGTAGCTATTGGCAAAAACACTGCTACATTCATTGGTGGCTTACTGCTAGTTTTAAAAATATCTATATCCTTAAATATGGGATTCAGTGCTTAACGTTCCAGTGTATTCCCTGAGGCTCCATAGATTACAGCTTATGGCTAGCAGCCTGCTAGTGGAAGCACATGCACCAGCATCAAATCATCCTGCAGTTAAATTAACTATTTAATCACTTAACCTGACTCCTATCTGCTTCTACAGCAGGCAAAGCTCAGCCTGTCAGCAAAGATGCTAGCTCCTAGTGAAGGCACTGAAAACTGGAAAAAAGCTTTCAGCTAACACAGGTGAGAGCTGGCTGCTGCATGACAAACTCAGTTTCTATAGCAGCAGGAGGCTTGCTCATGCCATACTTGAAGCAAAGAAACTCATCCATCCCCCTTACCAGCAAAAAAAGCAACTTTACAACCCCCAGTAAGCACTACCCTAGCTCTGCGGTGGTCTGAGCCCTCAACTAGTCCTGACCTGGGTCAATGATTGCCCAAAGGAAGCAGAGCGGGTCAGGTTCCCTAGGAGCTTGCATGTTGCTCGTGACTGGGAGCCTGATAAAGAAGTGAAAGGCTTTTGCTCTGACTGGATTATTCTACAGATAAAAACATTAAGTTTAGATGTCCGCTGTGGGCCATGTCTGAAGTCCTGTTATCCACAGTCTAGAAGCTGACTAGACTTAGATATCTGTTTACTTTAGGTTGGGCTTAATCGCTGTATTGCCACTGAATGAGAGGTTCTGAGTTCAGGATGTTTAGTCCTTGAGGTAATCTTGTCTTCTGCATCTCCAAGCTCAGCCACCCACACAGGACAGAAAGGAGCTGGAGTCCTTCCACAGCTGTATTTCTTGAGAAAAAAACTGGGGGAGATCGCACCAGCTGGGAGGTCTAGTGCCATCAATCCCACACTGAGGAAGTTAAGGTTGAACTAGGGGCTGGGGAGTTGCTGGTTGCAGGCTGTCACTTTTATAAGGGCAGTTGGCGTGGTCCAGACTGTCGAACTTGCAGCTCTCACTGTGTAACAGAGGCAGATACTGCACCGCCGATAGCTACTACTACATCGCTGTCCTGCAGTTAAGTGTTCGACCCTTATTGTTACTCAAACATCTCATCTAATAGGAGTTATACAGTTAAGTGTCCTATTCTATGTCAGTCGTAACTCTTTGTAAGTATCTAATTATCTACCCACTATACTACAGCTGTTCCAGCCTGCCAAGTATAAATGAATAAAACTATTAAGTATTTTTATTCATAACAAGTTTAGAGCTGTTAAAAGACCCCCATTAATATAAAAATGCTTGCTATTTACCTGACTGATYACATCAACTTAATCTATCAGGTAAATAAATACTGCTTTCTCCTTTTCCTTACCTCTAAGGCTGGCTATCACATGCCAGAACAAGAGGTGTTTCRAAACTATTGGCTTCAGTCCCTTTAAATATTTATTTTTGGCATGATGAAGTCACATCCTCTGCCATCTTTTGTCKTTAAGATTTTTTTTCCTTTYTTTAAAATGGATACAGCATGTACATTAAAATATTTTGAGTAATGTTCAAGCGCTGTGTGTTTTCTCTTGTCAGTAACCCCCTGGTTTTTAGTGTTTCATCACAGACTTTGGTAATAACCGAAGCTATATGGCCCAGAAAAATCATTAGTTTTAWCAGAGGTCTAAAACCACACTATTTCCCCCTTACTGTAGGGCATCTGGCACATTTCGACGCTCTCACAGCATCCACGGGCACGAYGTACTCGCAAGTGCCCGACTGCCGTGCTTCCTCGGTGGCTCCGGGCGCTGCGGGGAGCAGAGCTGGCCGGGCTCCCACGTCGCTGTCGTCCCTGCAGGCAGCCCTCTCCAGGGCTCCCTCTCTTCCCTGCCCCGACTCCACGCAGTGGATGGGGCCTCGTCCAGCAGAAAGAAAATGGTGAATAGCCCTCTACTGCTTGCACGCACACTTCACCTGCCAAAATCCCCCCAAAGCCCCCAAACATCTGGCAATACCTGGCGCAGGCTGGGCTGATCCTCTAACCCCATCCAAGTGCACAAGGGGAAGCAAGAAATGTAACTGCRGCTCAGGCGCTCTTGAGCATTTGCTGTGAACCTGCAGACAGGTTTAACAGATCGAGCACTCACTTCAGGTGTCCCCAGGGAAGGCAAGGTGTGCTGAAGCAGATGGCCATGGGGTGGTACTGTTGCTCATTGCAGAGCAGCACCAAGCTGCCTGGGCCGAACAAGACATCTGAGAGATGCAGAGATGTTTCAAATGTCTGTTGCAGGTGCAAAAGGAGTGTAAAACTGATGAAGCAGTGCTGACATCCTCCAGGTATTGCTTTGAGTGAGCTTTATGTGGGGAAAGGGCTCCAAAGTCCCTGGCCCTGCTCTGCAACAACAAACGATTCAACACTTGCTGTTTTCTGAATAGCTCCCTGTTCCTACATCCTCTCTCCCACTGCTGTTTTACTTACCCTGTTTTTACAGCAGATAGCTCTGTCCTGGAAGATTTTACCAAGGGAATTATACAATAAAAATTGTAGCAATAGCAAAGCAATATGTGCATATGTACACACACACTCACAGCCGATGTGGGGCCACTCTGGAGTTCATAGTTCAACTGTGCAGATCTTTCTGCAGAAACAGCCTGAGAAAAAAACCCTGCATTCAATACTTAAACATCTGCTTTAAAGTTTTGTTCCTGCCAAATATTTACTAACCTACAAGCAGAGAAGACTGTGCTTTACATTAGGAAACAAACTGCTCTTCTTCCTTTCCCACACAAAAGCGTCAGCACTTTTCTCTGAGCTGGTCCATATGTTGCTGATTTGGAAGAGAGAATCATTTTCGTATCTCTGACGATGGCGAGGATGAGAGCAAATTTCATCAGCCAAACCCAGTCCAGGTTGTCCAACAAGATAGTGCAGTAGGGCTGACGAAAAGGAAAAGAGCACGACTCTTCATCCTTAGACGGTGACCTGTGACATGACGGCATTTGTATTTTGCTTCAAAGTCCCCTGGCTCGTCTATTAATGTTTCCATCCTGGAACAAACAAAAAGATTCAAAGTCTTTTCAACATAATTTAGCATTCATAAGAACCCTTTGTGTATTCCTGAGAGCAAAATGCGTTATGTACTAAATGGATCTGGCAACGGCACAGGCAGCTAAAGCGCAAAGTTTCAGCAGTGGCAGCTTTCCTGAGGGAAGCTATCAGTCACGGCTGCCCACAGCAGCAGTCATAGGAGGTGGCAGCAAAGCAGGAGCTGCCTGGGAAGCGACCTCCTTTCGGGGAGGCTGGGGCAGCCATGCTCCCTTCCACCCTGCCTTAGGTGGGAGAAAAGGGAACACACATACGCCCTGAGGGAGCAACCACAGCATCTAAAAATGGTCTTTTGTTTCTGAAATTCAGATTTTGCAACCGTTCCCAGTTCAGATTTACTCACGGGGCTCACAAATCAAACGCCAATGCTTGCTGCTGCCAGCTGCCCTCTCAGCTTCCTTGTGAAAAATAAAACTCGGCTGTGTTTGTAGTCGTCCCTGCTCTGCATCCTAGGAGAGAAGTGGGCAGGGAAGACTTGCATTATATAAGCAAACCCAGCTTCTGCAACCTCAACAACAGGAAAGTGGGCTTTCCTCATCTTGAGGCCCCCAGGCTGAACGCAAACATCTAGCYTTTCTCCAGCAGCAGCAGCAGCTCTCCCACAGTTTTCCTCGCTAACTCTACCATGTTTGCTCAACTTCTGCAGCATCTCGAGATCCCAGGAAGAGGTGCCAATGGATACAGTCCCCAGGCCTAAAGTTGTCCTCCCAAGAGGCAGAGGAGGACACCATTCAGCTCTAGCAAAGACCTGCCCTATTTAGATCAGTAAGTTAGGGATAGATTACTAAAATCAGAGCTGCATAAACATGATAGGAATTTACTAATAGTTTTTTTTTTTTTTCTACTTAATGTTCATAGTAGCTGGTATCAGCCTTTCTAAAATTGTGGAACTGAAAAGCAATACTTAAGCATGGAAACCCAGGAAAGTCAACAGTATTCTGCAGTGAATGGCAGCTTGATGAATAGTTATTAATCTCAACATCTTGTCTGTTTTGACATGTCATTTCTTTTGTTTCCTGACAAGCAAAAACACTGCTCTTACTATCAACAGTTACTGCTCCACTGTCTACAGAACATTTCCCCCTTTTCCAGAGGAGAAGTCATCCCATGAAAGTCACTGAACCTGAGCAACCCGACCCCCTTCCAGGAGAAAAGCACAGCTAGAGCCAGTGGCCATTAACTATTTTCAGATAAGGAGATAGAGAAGCACTAAAATGTTTTCCACCACCGCTTGCCTCCAGAACTGAAGAATCAAACAGACCCCACTGGAAAAATTATACTTTATTTTTTTTCAAATTAGTTGCCAGTTTTCCCACTGAAGTTCAAATACTTTACATGCAGAAGATGCATGTAATCAGATAATTCATCCAACTATCTTCAGTGGGATTCCCACTATGTACGCATTATTTGCGGATTTTAGGCCTTTTAAAGCAAGTCCTCAGGGCTGTATCTTCTCGGGCATTACTCTTAGGCTTCACTCAATGAAACCTCTGTAACAGCAGAGGCTTTGGGCACTCCACAGTAAGAGGTTTTATACGGATCCTGACTATTCAAAATCTTGAAAAACCCATTCCCCATCTCTGCACAGCTATCTCAAACTGTGTTTGCATGAAGGTAAGAGAAAAGCTATCATCCAACAACAAAACTGCACAGTCTTTCTAGGAAAGTGCTTCATGCCTTTTCTAGCAACTCAGTTGCCATCACAACCTGTTTATCATGTTAGCGATCCATCAGGCTTCTCTGTGCGTGGTCCAGAGCACTGAGTTCAGAGAAATACTGAGACCCCCTGCTAGCAAGTAGGTTAACAGAGCCAGTCTTATTCAAGAAGCTGCCCAAGGCAAAACATGGTCGGTTCAAGTCGGAGCCCTCATCTCACCTTTGTTACTGCATTAGCTGCAAACTTTCTCACTGATGCAGTATTTCAAGACCGCTTTACAAAGCCTTCACATGCCTCTGCCTAATTGCAACAGTCACAGGTACTGACAAGGGAAGGATGAGTGTGAAAAGAAAGGGCAGCGGTGAAGGAAAAGCCACCAAACACCTAGGAGCAGCCAGTGACAGTTTGAAACTGCTGTTGAGAAAAAGGGGAGGTAGTCTTGTCTGGGGCAAGAGAGAAGCACCAAGTCTCTGTTTGCCAGCACCAAGGAAGAAAGCCAATTCTAGAAGAAACTCAGCATCCCTTGAAAAGGCAGACAGTGAACCACCTTTCTATTGATCAGGTAGTTTTCTACAGTTGATTTACCTAAACTTAGATGGCCAGAACCAGGCCACATCAGGCTGATGGCCATCAGGGATGTCCTCCAGCATCTAGCACAGAGCACAAATCCCACTCTACAGACACTGATGGCACTTAGGTCAGGAGAACCATTTTGCAGAAGAGCAGAGAGGTACGTACTCCATGCACACTTCAGTCTGACATTTTTTTTTAAATAGACGGATTGATGTATACTTTGTATATGACAACAGTTGAGTTACAAATCTGAAGACTGTTGCAGTTCTTCACTTGACATTGTTCAGTGCTAGTTATTAAACAAGTTTGGATGATCAGAAGCACCACTGTATGCATAAAATTCATGTATTTAATTTAGTTGTGCTTAATGCTCTTCTAAATCACTCACAATTTAAGTTCATACAAGCATTATAAAAAGCAAAATTTCAATCTAGCAATCACTGGCTGGCTTTCAGAGTAAGCTGTTTTCATTTTAAGTCTCAAAACTATCCATGAACCTGTAAAATAATGTAACATTTCCTAATCTGAAACAGAATAATGATTCCTACCCTTTACACCTACGTCTCTGATAATCCCATCCCCTAAAATTTTCCCTGCATGGAAATCCTGAAGCAGGATATATATCTTGAGCAACAGACACCCTTGAAAGCAAAACTGTAAGGTAAAATTCTTCAACTACTTTTCAGAATCATTTTCTGTAAGTATATTACAAGCACTGGAGAATCAAACACGCTGCAGTCCCTGTGCATTTCAAAGCAGCACATCTGCCATTAGAATCCCCCAAAAACCTTCTACTACTGTCTTTTCAATAAGGAAACACAACACCTACACTCCTTTCTTCATCCTCCCCTCAGGGAGTCTCTTCTTCAGTTACGTTTTTCAACTGCTTCTCTCTCAACCTAGTTATTTTTTCCTGCCAGCCTGTTCCCTCCTTTCCTCCTCTCCCCTTTCACTCTTCCTTCCCAGGGGCAGAGCGAGGTCTGCAGCTCAGCCCAGCTCCCACTCCCTCACCAGCACCATTCCAGAAGAGGGACTGTAGTTGCACAGAAACAGGTTTCAGAGAAATGGGAATTTTTGTCCATGTGGAAGAAATACAAAGTTTTTCTGAGGAAGAGAAAGAGGGTTGATTCTCACCTTCAAAGATCACAAGCCTTTTCTATCAGCAATCTTATGGCTGTGAAATTCTCTGCTCAAGGAGAAATTGGGATTTCAAGCCAAAACACCTGCCATACCTCACTTTCTTCTCCACAGAGAGCAAAGCACCATCCCAGGCTTGACCATGATGCAGTTCCCAGAAACTTCACCAAAGATGTCCTGAAAACTTCTAGGCCAAGCGGAGGAGAGAGACTCCCCCATACACTAGCAATGTGCTATCAGAGTGTGAAGTCAGAAGGAGGACAGCCCTCTGATGACATGCTAGCATTTCACTTTTTAATTTCATGACAGCAAAGCTATGCTAGATTACAGCTGATAGCTATATGCTTAAGTCACAGCTGAAGTCACCCATCAAAGGACTTCAAAGAATTACTGCTTAGAAAAATCCAGAAACAGCACATGCTTTTCAGTGCTGTTAATAAAAAAAAAATATTAGAAACCCACAGCTGAAGACTTCAGATAGCACACTAAAGAAAAACACGTCATTTCATGCGTTTTCCCAGGAACAACTCAATTGGGTAAAAACTGACGTGTCTAAAACCAACTGCCAATACCAATGCTATTCCTAAAGTAGTGCTACTTCTATGATATAGTCAGCATAAAACCTGATTTTCTTAATAAAATTCATTTCAATCTGCAAGGATGAATACTTTGCATTTTTGTTGTCATGGCCAGAAAAATTGCTCTGCTTTTTTAGAACAGTCTCAGCTAATAGATAGAGACCAAGAATAGATACAGCTATCTAATCAAGTAGCTTGAAATAAACAGCAGAGTTGCTGAAGATGCCTGAAGTGTTAGACACAAATCTCACTTCCAATTTGAAATTTAGTTTTTAAACTCATTCGAACCCAGAAGGGCATCAAGTCATACAGAGGTTGCTTTCCCTCCAGATACAACTACATCTGATAACTAAAACGCTTGTTTCTACTAGGGGTTTAAAGTTTACCAGGGCTGCTTCATATCAAGACAGACCACCAACACTGCTGTCATGACACCTGCACATTTAGAGAGCATCACTGCAGCGCACAAAACACAAAAAAAAAGCAACTGGGCAGTTCTGTACGTGGCCCAGGTCCCGCCAGCTTACCTTCGGATTTCGACAACTTCAGTAACTCTGGTAACTCTGAGTTTCCCTCGCTATTAATCGAAGTTGTGCTGTGGTACAAATCAGAGCTCTGGGCAATTTGTCACCAACCCTGGTGATCCTGACACTATCTAAAACATTAAATAAAACTCTTTTCCGGAAAGGCTTGATTTTATATAGCTAAGCTTGGAAGACGTTCCTGCCCTATCTTTCATAGGGAGAGAAACACTGGAGTCTTTTTGCATAATAAGGCGGCAAAGGGCTACAACAGCGCTAGGGAAGCGCCTTAAAGCCGACGCCGCAGGGCCACCCTCTTGCTGAGCGGCGCGCGCTGGGAACCACCGCGATGCTCCTGGCTCCGCAGGACACCACGGGTTGCCCAGCAGCGCAGCGCATCTGGCGCGTCGTCCCCGCGGGGTACGATGCAAGGTACCGTGCTCCTGCTTCAGCAGCGAAGATTCCTGTTAGGAGAAGAGAGCTTTGGATTGACCATAGCAAGATACCGCAGGGCTGCRTGGAGACCCGCGGCTCACTGGTGGTCAGTTCTCGCGTCAGCTTTCCTCAAAGCACCGGGCTGGGCAGGGCCTCCTTGGCTGTCACGATCCAATCTCATGCTACTGCCTGTTGAATGGAAGATAATCCGAGTCAGAAGTTCATAAAACTGCCCTTACTTAATTAAACTCTGCTCACACTTCTCTCACTGAAGTCCATTCCAGAAATCTTTTTAGCAATAGATAAAAGCCTTCATCTAAAAGTTTCCAGGCTCTGTGAACACTTGTTCATGTGCTAACATACCTTTAGGGTTAAATAAAAACTCTCCACACCTAATGAAATCCAGAAACAGTTTGTTCAGGACTCAGGACTTGCATCAATGCATCTTGCACTAACGGAACCTCCGAGGTGTGTTAACTACAGATATAGTTCAAAGCCCAGTAATTCCCTCACAGAGGTGGGAAGGGCAGAAGGAAATACCCAGTATTGTCTCGTTTGACAAGTGAGAAGTACATTTTTGAGATGCCCCAAATATTTTCTTGTTAGGATACTAAAGAAACCTTGAGGGAAGAGCAGCAGCATCCTGGCATCAGGCCACCACCTTGGACRCCGCGTTGCAGCTCACACAGGAGGGGTATTCAGGCGTGGCGTAAGTACTCCTTAATTCCCAAGACACATTTAGTAGTGCCACATAATATTCGCATAATATTTGCCAGACACTGCCGAAAGATTAAGTGAGGCCGAAGGATATTCAGGTTGTTCCTTGGATCAGGGGCAGGGCAGGGGGAAGCCTAAGCAACTACAAAAGCCCCTTAAACTGCATTTTCTTGCTTTAACTAACCTACTGATTCTGCAAGCAACCAAAGACTGACTGCAGCTTCTGCAGAGCAGGCTGCAGCTACAACATAGGGTTTATTTATTTTTTTACTTTTTTTACTTCACTACCAACTGCTGCTGCTGTAGAATTAGCACATAGTTATAACACCACTAAGGAAGTAGGGTTTCAGTGGAGTGGCATCTTGGAGAGGAGGGAATGTTTAACTGAGAAGTCTGTCAAGTCTCAAGTGCTTATACCTTACCTGAAAATGAGCCCTCAGAAAACAGCTTATGTTTTTAAAGGCCAGTACAGTTATGTATTATTTAAATCTTAATGCTAAAGGAATATAAAGAAAAAGCACATTTACTATGTCAGCACTTCAGTGAGAGAACTTTGTATTTCTAACAAGACTGCCTACTTGGCATTTGAACTTTCATTTTTTTTTATATATATATAAATATATATATATTTTATATATATTTTACATATATATAAATATGTATATTTTATATGTGTATACTGTTAATATTATATATATTTATATATTAAAAAAATAAAATATTTATATATATATAAAATATATATATATTTATATATATTAAAAAAATAATATTAACAGTATACACACACACACTTCTCAGCTGGGCATAACTATCATCCACAGCCACATCAGAATAAATCAAATTATAGGGACATAGTCTGAACAACATTAGACTGATGCAGTACAGACTGTAAAATTGCACTACCGTGTAGTTCACACTTGTAACAAAATACCTTCAGGCACTCAGGAGCAGAATCTGTTGTACTGTAGATGGTGAGAACAAGACACCCAAAACCTGAATGAATCAGTAAGCAGTACTGTTATCTAGTCTACTAAGACTCAGAATATCCGGTATTTTCCTCTTACAGCTGATTCACTACTTGGTGAAAATCCAAAAAGCGTACCTTAAGTGCCACCTAGAGATCAAAAATGAGAAGATTGATAGCACCCCAGGTTTAAATCTCCATTTTAAAGCAGGCTTAAATTGACTTGGACATGGCAATAGAACATTGCTGGACCCCACATCACTACAGTTCATGTCAGGATAGTTTTACACACCTGTAATCCTCAAATTATAATATACTGCAGCGCTTTCTAAACAAATAGTTTAATATCCAATTTATCAAAGGAAATCACTTTTTTTCTTTTTCACTGAACCATGGTGAAAAAACATCACTGTTTTATTCAGCATCATAGTTACATAACAGTTGTCTGCTTCTATTACTAGAAAGAATTTATTAAAATAATCCTGAAAGACATCTTTTCTTTCTCCAATGATTTCAAAACTACGCCTTTTAATGCCAATTTCACATACTCATTGGTTTGATCTGTAGTAGTCAGTTATAGCAATTGTCAAGGCACAAGCTCAGCTCTGCACGTCAGCTGTAGCCTGTATTATAAAAGAGATATGCTAGTTAGATCTTCATTTAAAAACGCATAATCCCTTTATCATATATTGCAACAAGAGAAATTAACATTAAACACAGACTATGAAAGGTAAAGGATTTATTTCTGATATGATTTGTAGAGTTGAATTAAAAACCTATTGAATACTTTGCAGTAAATGAATATAACCTTAAGTTATTTACTTTCTAACAGTTTATTTAATGGTTGGAAGTGTACAACATGAAGTAGGCCTTACGCTTAATATTTTGCAATTTTGCTTATTGTTAGATGAGATTAAAATACAGTAGCCATCCCTTTCAATTATGTTGCAACACTGATCATGTGCCTTGATAAGTAGGAACAATGATTTATTAAATAAATGGTGATGACATAACATGTAGGGAAGACTTTGGATTGTCTATTTAAAATGTCAACATAATAGGCAATTAAGAATAAAACTTCATTTTAAGTGCACTTCCACATGCTTTGTTTATATTATAGCAAAAACTTCCTATCTTTTTTCAAACATTTCACTCTCTACCCTAAAGCTGTTCAGTTGAAAATGCACTTTCCCCAGTAAACTTCTTAAAAAAAACAGTAATTAAAATTTCTACCCTTTCATACACTAAGAAATGTTTTCTAATTAAAAACAATTTATTACAAGACATGTGAAGACAACATATAGTGAAATGAATTTTAATTGTTGTGCTGTGACTAAAGTAAAGTTCTCAAGGCTGCAGTTTAACATTCCAAGTTCTCCCTTCCATCTTTATTGATTCTTAAGATTTTGCACAGAAACTCTTTGGGGGCTAGAACAGCAGTAATTGCATCACACTGTTTTCCAAGACTTCAAGTTTCAAAAGCAAACTCTTCAAAAAGTACAGTTCTTGATTTGATTAGATACAGGGACAAAAATATAGCACATACTTGAAGGTTACATGGTCTACAAATGATGGCAATATTTTCCTTGGGAGAGTACAGTTTGTTTTCTTGTAAATACTCAAAAAGGCTCAACTTCAAGCAGTAATAAACACAAGCAAAAGTGATTTAACCCTTAAAATAAATATTCAGGAAAACCTCTCTGTACATACAAGTGAAAGAATATGTAACACTTTCACGCTAAAAGAAAAAATAAAGAATTTGTTCATATAAGCAGCTGAAATCTGCTGTTCCAGCCCAATGTCCCCAGTAAAGAAGGGAGGCACAAACACAGGTGACTACTGTAGCTCACTATCTTATGGCCTTTTTGGACAGGGACATCACCATCATTTTTTAAATCCCTTTTGTTATATTTATTTATTACAGCATGCCAAATCCTTTGGCATATGTGATGGCCTTCAATAATCTTTCTTTAAGCTTTTCTTTGCTTGAGTACTCCGGAAGCAAAAGTACATTAAAGCATGTGTGAGATGTAGGTAACCTGCAGGGAAAACAAAAACAAAAAAGGAGAATTCAGTTCTGGGAATATTTAGTACATGCAGAAAAATACATTGCTATTTCACAAATTTAAAATATCTAAGATTTAATCAACTAATAAATTAAATGGAAGCACAGAAGTTTTTTCTATTTACTAACAAGCAAAGGAAATAGAGATTACCTCTCTGTATCTGGGCCGTTTTTGGCTATGATCATCTTT
Organism: Rhea americana; assembly: GCF_003343005.1. Taxonomy (NCBI): domain Eukaryota; kingdom Metazoa; phylum Chordata; class Aves; order Rheiformes; family Rheidae; genus Rhea; species Rhea americana. The sequence goes on along the minus strand of NW_028186867.1, from coordinate 9,711,608 downwards.
AATTTTCCAAGTCCTCCCACAGGGGCTCTGTCTGTGCCTGTTGTAAACTGCAAGAATAGTCTTTTCTGTTCATCTGTAAAAGAATGGACTATTTCCCAGAATTCCCTATTGAAGAGGAAAATAAAAATATGTAAATTGAAAATTCTCTTTGATATAAATGAGGCTTTCAAAAATAACAGACCTCTGAAGTTTCAGTAATTCTGCTCAATCTTAACATCCGTTTACAAGTGGCATTTGTAAAAGAAAAAAAGTCAGCATTCACATATTTACCAGTCACTGAGATGCAGAGATAGAAGTTAAAAATATTACCAAAACACTGCTGTGTTTTGTTAACTGTTTAACTCCCCCTCCCCCACATTAACTCATCTAAATGATTGGTAAATTGGCAAATATTCTTCCTTTATTTCGCATTATTCCTATTTCCTCTAGAATTAACTTGGTTTTATTACACTGTCCATTTCTATCATCATTTTTCTTAAACACCACAGTACTAATCACCATTAACTTGACTAAATTAATATGTGCTTTTAAGAACCACATCAGAAAAAAAGCCCACCCAAAGCCAACATTAAAATAAGCACCAGTAACAAACACACTTAATGTTAACAGAATCAATCACGAGGGGAAAAAAATGAATGTTTGAGTAATTATAATTAAACCAGTCAGAGCAAGAGGTGCAGGATTTACAATACAATAAACAAATCTACATATCTACAAGTCAGAACAAAGTGGTACAGTTTAAGAGGCTTTACATCACAACGTGACATCAAAAAAATACCTCCCCTATTAGCTCATCAGACCAACTTGACACAATTATTTCTCCCATCTATTCATGATCAGAACTCATACTGCAGAAAAAATAATCCTTTTCTGGTTTTGCAGTCCTCTGGAATAACGCTATAGAGTTGTAAAAATACTTCACTCTGATCACGGCTTCTCATTAAAATATTGTAGACAAATTGCAGGAAATATAGAAAAGGTGGTAAAGGTACTATTCCAGAAAAATGGAAAGAACTAAAGATCACACTATCTTTCATAAGAAAGACGAAAATCTTTAGAACTGGATTGTGTAGAACTAGAAGCAAGATACTTGTACCCATTGCTGTAAACTGCGTCCCATGTCCCAACATAAATCAATGTAACAGTAACTTGTTTGGCTGCAGTATCAGCAAAACACACTGTAAGTGACTGGGCACTCTCAGCCCCAAGCAGTTGCAAGTTAAAAAAGAAAAAAAAAACCCACACCTGAACAACAGGACACATTTACCGGGGCTACAGTGGATCTGGTGATCCAAAGGTAACTTACTGAGCTACCTAACACAAGTGTTCAGCCAGGCTCTTTGACTCTGGAAACAAATTCAACTACTGTCAGAAGTTTGTTCCATCCTAAGAGACGGCAGTTTTCAAGAAAAATCCAGAGGACCTAAGGTATAAGGTTTCTCTGACCTTTGCCTTCACAGTTCTCCAATCAAAGGGGACAAGAAAGGAGAAATATTAACATATACCTCTCCTCTGAAAAACATTGGAATTGCTTCATTTCTAACTAAAGGAAAAGTGCTATTCAAGGGATTTTTTTTTTTTTTTAATCTATAACTGAGCAGTAATAATTTACTACAACAATCCTGGTTATACTGGGAGTTATTTAACTACCAAGCATAAGAGAAAGACAAAAAACCTCAGGGAAAGTATCATTTAAGCTTTAAGAAAGATCAGAAGCTAAAGACAATGCTTGTGCTACTCACTCTTTTCTAATGACAGTATTTGAGTAAAAGAGAAATTATAGGTAAGACACTTGCATCTCCAGGACTTGGAAATATATTAAGTTTTTCAATCCATTATGAAGAAACAAGCATGCAAAGAACTTGTAATCCTTCAGAAATTAATAAAATTACCTAATAATAAGAGAGTCTCTTGTATAGCCACCATCATATTCTGTAGTTTCTTCTAGTGCTTGAAAGTCTAGATTCTGTAAGAAGATGACATTTTCAAAACAATCACTAATTATATATTTAGGATCAAAAATGCTCCACTTTTTTCTGGTGTACTTTCAGGATTCTTACCCTACTTCCACAAATAAGTAATTCAATTTCCTCTGGTCTAAATAAATATTTCAAAGGAGATTCATTGGTCACCATGTGGAATCCTCTCCGAAAGGCCTTGAACTGCTTTTCTACTGATTTATTGAGTATATAGTCAGCATAGAGATTGACAAATTCCTGTAAGGAAACAACCCCAAAAAACCTTAGTACTTGGACACACACTCCACTCCAAGTATCTCCCAACAATGTAAATACAAATATACAAAATTACTTAATTTTAAGATTCTATCCAGATTATCTGGGCTGTGGCTTCTACTCAGCAATATTGAAGAGGAAGTCTCAATTATTTCTCAACCAGGCCAAAACAAAAAGCCCAGCAGCCACTGTAACACAAATTATGCCCGTTGTGGATACTGGAATGTATGTGGCAAAACAAATTTTCCTCATTGCACACTGGTATTCTCAAAGACACAGCCAGAATTTTTTTTTTTTTTTTTTTTTAATACATCCATATTCGTACATACTGTGCATACATGGGAAGATGTCTATGTACCACCACAATTTTTAAACAAGAGAAGTCTTTTCCACTTAGAACTACATTGTGCTATGACAGTTTTGAATGCTTTTAAACTTTAAGTGAAATTAAACCTTTAAAGAATCCTAGGTAATCCTATATAGAGCATCTAAATTACAGAACAGGTAAAGAAAGTTAGAGGGCAAGGTGAATTACCTTTCTATTTTCATTTGTAATGGGGATTTTATCACCATTTTCCTTTAAATCATGCATCATTGGATTACCAAAGAGATCCGTATGAGATATTTGAAAAGTTATCATCATATCATCTTCCACACTTCCTTCATACTCTAATAGGTCTCTCAAACTCTGATAGAGAACCTAATAAAATAGAAAAATAGGTCATAAATAAGTTTCAATACATTTCACTGAATAATATCAGAAGACACGAAATCACTTGCTCCAGAAAGAGTCATTATATTCTATGATGCAGTCACTTAAGAACTCCCATAACAAGCCAAAGCAAAAGTCTGCTAAGCTGAATACTTCTAACAGCAACCAGTAGTGGATGTTAAGGAAAGATGAAAAGAATTAAGGCAAAGAGTACCAGCCCCCTCAGAACAGCCTACCAGTTTCCAGGAATCTTCCTAAGCTACAAGGTTGGACTATTGACTTTAACAGCCATTGGTAAACCCTTTAGCATCCAGAACACTGCACCAGTAAATTCAACATGTACGTGTTAAATCAAAGAAAATTTATTTCATATCACATAATTCAGGCAGACTTGTATATCTCCTACGCCTTGATTCAAGAAAAAAAGAAGAAAATAATCTTGAAGGAACATGGATAGGACAGTCATTAAAGAAAGAAAAACTCTGTGCATTGAAAGAGAAAAAAAGTTACTAAATTCCAGTCTTGCTTTATAAAATAAACAGGTTATGGTCAGAAATTGCCAAACAGAATTTGATATTGCTTCTAAGTTCGCTATACTCAGTCTTTCTCCTTACTATGCCTGAAAAGCCTAAGACTTTCTTGGAAACTGAAAGGTATGCAGAAGAAACAATTCTGTGACCAAGAAAGAGTTGTAGGACTCAAGAATACAAACTGAAGGTAAAAGAAAAACTGAGTGCAACATTTTCAACAGTAAAGTGAAAGTAGTAAGTTCTCCTCGAATGTTTTAGTTACTGAAAGATAACCTGTAAGCCTAATCCTCCCACTACCTGTAACCTTTCAAAATTTCCACAGCACCTTTAAAATTATTTTGCATTGGAAAAAAAAAAAAAAAAAAAACCACCCAGCGGATTTGGTTAGTGAGGGTTGACTTGTTGCTTCAAAATTTCATTTTTGGTTTGAGAAACTCTGAATTAAATGTTTAAGTCATCTTAGAATATCAGGAGTTTCAAAATGACAGTTTTAAAAGAAGTCAACATAGGTGTCACAGAAGAAAAACATAAGAGTAGTGAAAAAAAGAAATTAAGAATTGCCCTCGCTGCCTTGTTGCACAGAAATAAATCCACTTGTTCCTTCATGAAAATTTTGAGTTTATAATCAGAACTACAAGAAAGCTTTATGCATTTCTCAACATCATTTTACAGAGAAACTGGCCAGAGTTGGTATGCTCTTACATGTAACCATCCAAAGCAGACTGAAGAATCTATTTTTGATTACACATGCCTAACTCTTTGATTAAAGAAAAGGATACTTTTTAAAAAGAGTATTATTTTACTCATCTTTTTTTGCATAGCTAAAGATTTTGCCTAATAGCTTATAAAAAGGGAAGCCTTCCACCTTTTTGAAGTACTATGAAGCATAATAACAAGTCATAACATGATAGAAAGCTACTGGTGATCTTTGACTGAGGGTGAGTGGAGCAAGGCCAGGACATCTTGTGTACAAACTTTATACATAGAAGTGACATTCATATATGGTACATATATACAACCAGTTTAAGTATACATCTTCTATACATTCTTTTCTTGGACACATCTTTTATACCGTATTTACTAAAGTATATTACAGCTTGGTGTTTTTATATAGCCATTGGGGGAGGAAAAAAGATGGACATTGATGACTGCTTCCAAATTGTAAGAACATTCATAATTGCCACATCTATCTGTTGCTTTAGAAAAAAATACAAGCATCACACCTTCACATGTCTATCACTGTTTTCACAAATTTCATAGAAATAATTTCTATGAATACAGATAAATAGCAGCTTCATTTTAGAGATCTGTTTGGGAAGGTACTGAGATATTAAGCAACTCCGGTAGTACATTAGAAACAGGGTAAGGGTTTGTTGACACTCAAGCCTATTATAAGTTCACTAGACAATACTGCTTTCTCCAAAAGATTCCATTACTTACTAATTTAACAAATACAACAGACTTTTCACACAAGTCATAGCTTATTTAACTTCCACCTCTGACACCAATCTTGTGTTTCATTTAAATCTAGATTGAGTTATTGCCTAGAAAAATGCAGTAATGAATTCAAAGAACCTAATGAACTTACAGGATGAGAGTCTGCCAGATCACGGAAAGTTCCTTTTTTGCCCATTAGCTTCCTGTAGACAACCATGGGAAAATGTACGTCCAGTATACAGTTATTGTAAATAGCCAGACCCAGTACTATGCCAATCAGTGTAAACTGACCCTCAGTTTCAAAAGAGGACGGATTAAACCAAAACAGTTTTGTAGCTTCATCATACGTGAACATACCTGTAAAAAAAGAAAAGAAATTTAAAACAATTATTGCTACATTTTAATAAAAATGACATGCAAAACAACATTATAAACTCATTTTTATATTACAGTGACTCTAAAAAATATTTAATTTAGAATTATACTTAATGGAAAAGAAGCTACTTGGGATAACTGCAGCTCCTCATAATGTTACTATTCACACTACCTACTGAAAGTCTGCGAAAGTGTGCACATGAGATCTTCTGTATAACATCCTGCAACGCATGTGCTGAAGTTGTAAACACACTTCTCATCTCCTTCCATTACTGAAGAAGCAGCAGCACATTATCAACATAGATTTTAATTTTGAGGAAAGAATGCAATCAGAAATCACGTGAACAAAATCAGCTTGAAGAACTCTAGTTACAATAAAGTGATATCCTTCCTTCACAGACTTTTCCATGCAGATTCCCTCAGTGACTGGTTATTTAGAAGCGGACTAGCTGCAGTCCTATTTCTTAACTGGAAGCCCTGATTACGGAGCAGGGATTAACCAGCACATATGAACTTAAACCAGTCAGATTATCTAACAGATTTTTAGAAACTCGACAAGGCCTACTGAATTGCTGCAGCTATCTCATATCTTAACTTGAGGAGGAAATGTAACATGTGGCAGTTGTTTCACAGGAGGGGCTGCAAATTTAACAGCTCATCACTGTTGAAAGGGGGTGGATTCTGCCAGATCCCTTAGCTGAATCAGTTGAAGTAAGGTAACTAATTCAGAGGAAAAAAGTGACTCCTGCCAAGTTCACAAGCTGAGTAAGTTCATAGCACGCTTCAATAAACAACGAAATTGGCACATACTAAGAGTTACAGGGAGGGGATAGGACCACAGACAAAACGAAGGAATAGAGTCCCTTACCCTTTTGGCTGTAGCAAGCCACTAGATTAGCTCTTGCTCATGAAATAAGAGCTTAAATTCACACAGACTGTGAACTATTTAAAGCAGTGCCAAGACAAAATCAGTTGCTTATCAGACTTGATAACAAAGCAAGGATACCAGCAAAAATACAGACTTAAGAGAAAGGAAAAAGAACCTCCTTGATAAGTAAAAGTATATTCCTAGTGATATGTGGCTTGTATAGTTGTCTTGTGATTCCTCTGGCAGAAACTACAAAGAGCATCCAGGCTCCTCCATGCACCCTATGTCACAGACACATAGTCTAGCAGATGAAGTACATTCACCACAAGAATTTGTCTTGTCAGCTCTTAAAAAAGATATGCTTATTTACTACCTACAGGACATATACGAATTGGTTATAAAGCCGCACAAAAACAGCCACCAAATATCTCTCAGTGCTGAAGACAAGATGCCCTCCTCACCCTCAGAATTTAGTTCTAGTCTAAATTCGCATTCAACTGAACCTGAAGGAATAAAGTGCAAATTCATTCCAAGAACCTGTCTTATTTCCAAAAGGTAAGGTTACTTATCTCAGTAAGGTACTAGGACAAGGAGAACTATCAGGATGCACATAAATAACAAAGACTAGTATCAGGCAAGGAAACTGGAAATCAGATCTTGATGTGCACAAGCCCATGTAAGAGGAAAAAGTAGAAGCCTACGTTCCATTTGCCGAAAGTTTACAGTGACTTCTGGATTACTGCGAAGTAAAAGTGAAGACTTGTACTATCTGAAAGATGATGGAAGAGTTAAATAATCAAAAGAAACAACTCTAACAAGTTTCTGTTAATGGAGGACTGACCGTTTACCCAGACTCATATCTGGAAAAAAATGTTAGCGTAAAATGCAACATTTCGTTCACTGACCAAAAATTAAGATTACAGTACATTAAAACCATAATAAAACACCATAAGAAAGGGAAGTTGCAATACAGAATGTTGCTAACAGTGTCATATTAAGCTATCCTACTTCTCTTTTACAGAATAAACATGTCTCCGGGCATACTTATGAGAATAGAACCACCTTAACTTCTATTTAAAGAATTTCATTAACTTTCACTGCTAAAGGATTTTCAAATCAAGAGAATGTATGAAAATGCAAAAAGCATTGGAGACTGGAACAGGAAGGAAGAGAAAAAGCAGTAATTACAAAAGTGATAATTAAGCTGGTTAAAAAAAAACAAAAAAAAAMCCCAACTTTGTCTCAGATGTTACAGTAGACTACTACTAGTTGTTCTTAATTATCTTCATTCAAATTTGACATTAATGCTACACTTTAGATCTTCTAAGGATTTTCTCTGAAATTGATGAAGAGCTGAGACACTTTTCTTTATCAGATTTTTCAGGCTCGGGGAAAAGAAAGAGAAAACAGGTCAAAAACTCACCACAGTCCTACTCTGGTTATATTGTAGAAGTTCTTCCTCTTTGGTTTGATTACTAATTCTAGAAGCTAATCATGAGGCAAGGTAAAGAGAAAGGTGAGAAAAACAAAGGAATACTGCAAAGGAACCCTGCACAACTGATTCAGATCTAAATGAACAACAGCAGCTTTCACTAACTAAACACATGTATTTCTTTTGTTCCTCCTTAGAAGGATGACTGATGATGAAATGCTGAGCCTCAGTGGATCAAGTATCCTCACCATCACTAAGAAGTTTGGGGAACTTCAGGGAAAAAAAAACAGCAGATGTAAAAAGAGACTGCATAAAGCTTCACTTCACAGAAATTAATGCTTTATTAGATAACATACCAATATCTGGATTGAAGATTTCTTCCACAACCAGTTGAAAAAATTCTTTGGAAACACCTCCTTCATCTACCCCTTGTTCTCCTTCAAATTCCACATACAATTGCTTCTTCAAGTCTGCAGGATTTTCCATGGCAATCATCTCTAGCTATTCAGTGAACAGAAAAGCATTGTATTAGTAACTGAGTCAATAGAGTACCAAAAAAAACTAAATCAAAACCACCCTCAAAACCCCAAAAAAGAAGTATAAATCACAACTATAAAACATGGGAAAACAATACTAAGGCACTCTAAATACATATTAGAATTTGAGGATTAATGCAGCAAGAAACTTAAAAGATCTGATCTGCCAGCCAATTAATGCTGTTAGTGTCCTCTGTTTTTGTTTTGTGATTTTTTTTTTCTTTTAAGCACTTATTCTGAATAGATTAGTACTGTATTGGAAAAAATGTAAAGAAGATATGAAAACAGATGTGTTACTGGGATAACTAAGTTGATATGGAAACAAAAAGGGAATGCAATCTGATCTACATGGTTCACAACTAATGGTTTTGTTGTTATAAAGGATTATAGATACTTTTGGGGAACCTTTATGTAATAATTTACAGTGAAGACAAAAGATGGTATTTATATCTCACTAACAAAGAGCTGGAAAACGGAACTAAGATATGACAGTCAAATGAGTTCCCTTTTCTCTTGACCCTGGTGAAGAAATCACTTGCACTTATTATTTCTGTACCCTTCAAACAGAGCTATTGAATTGCTTTAGTGGAAGGGAGAGTCGAGAAGTTATCTTTCATAGGAAAGGGTTTAATTTCTATATAAAGGCCATTGCAGGTGTCACTTTTTTCCCCATGCAAATCTATCTATTCAGTTATCAGAAGTTCAAATCAAATTAGAAGTTATGCAAGAATATTTTGCAGTTGGTAAGAAACATGCTGCTTAGAAACATAAACATAACGGGGAAGCCTGTGCAGCATGATTACACTAGGCATATCTATGGGAAGAAGATCCAACAGCAAGAAAGCAAGGCACACACCTGTAAATTCACCTATCAAGACCATATGTGAGATTGCCCATCATCCAGGATAGCATACTTACCAGTTACTGTTCTTAACAAGTTGACCCACTTCTTATGTCACCAGCCTACCCACATACACATGCCAACACCTTCTTTATGTCCCAGAACTTAACTACAGAAGTGTAAAAGTCTAAGTGAACAGAACAAAGCAGAGCATAATAAAGAAAATGATGACACCGTTAGTAAAATGGTACCACCAATGAGATGAGTTTTCTYCTGTCTCCTGATAACTGCCAAGTCAACCAACCACTTTACAAAAGCAGCACAGCAGGGAAGATGGGTGACACCTAGAGGTGGTTAGCGTAAGAGTTTTGAAAACTCCGAAGCTCTTCATACAAAAGGAAGAAGTGTGGGGAAAATGATAAAGTGATTATTAGCTGGCATTGAAATCAATACCAGGAAGAGAGACAGGTTAACTCCACAGTGTACAAAGTGTTTTTTTTTTTTTTTTTTAAGCTATGAATGAAGTAAAGGCAAGAGAGGTCAAATTAGCAGATTAGTATGTATGAGAAATAACTAAGTTCTGTAAAGAACCCTGTAATGTGCTTAAGTGTTACCTAAAGCAGTCTGTCCATTACACACTCTTTGCAGCAAACTATTTTAGCTCTTACAGAGACTAACCAAGATTTATTCCTTAAAATTTGCTGTATTTTTGTCAACAATACTTCTGCAATAAAAGCAGTTTACAGTTCTCTGCCATCACTGATAGCAAGTAACGAGGATATCCTCATCACAAGCTTATCAAAACGGTGGTGTTTTTAATCTTACCTTTCATGTAAATCTTAAATTATATATTTTATAGAAGTATTTTTAAAAAGTTTACTTATGAATAGCATAACAAAGCTTGATCCTTGTTCTAAATACAACTGATGGATGTTTTTAAAAACAGAGAAGTAGTATCTATTTGAAGACCATAGTACAGGTTATGGGTTAAATCTGGATGGACAGATTCCTCCTGTCAGAATCCTTGGCACCTAGAACTGATACCAATAATACTTATCTTCTTCCAATTCATGACTGTTAGCTATGCAATATTTACCACCAGCAATTAACTATTTTGCAAGTTTTACAAATTCTAGTAAGTTCTGACAAATCAGGTATTGTCAGTGCATCTCCTTCAGGACAGCAATACTTTGCCATAGCATAAAGGTTCTCTTTTGTTATAGCAATGTGTTTGTATTAAGCAGAGTACTCTCATATATAAAAAGAWTTTTTTTAAAAAACTATTTCAAAATGATCTTTTGGATGAGACTGCTAAGCTGCAATAAGTGATACATAAAAAAAAGTAGTACTAAAAAGGGGGAAGGGAACACTTAATTGAGGACTGCTGGTTGGGCAGATTGGAAGACTGCATGACTGTCTGCAAGGAAATCAGATAAAGGATTACCAAAAAGCCAGTATTTCAAGTCAAAACCTGCTGTTTCTTGAAGTAGATTCTATAACCAGGACAGTGTTGCTAAGCTGCTCAACTGAAGGCTGCAGATTTAGCTGCTCTTTTCAATGTCTGTGTCTCTCAACACTGATGCTTAAGAAAAATTGAACTCGGTGGAAAACACAGTATTCATCACTACTAAGTAAGAATTGAATTTCAGCAGAACTCCAGCACTTCTAAAGCAAGGAACATGAGCCTCAATTTAAATGCCTTTTTCTCTCCAAATTATCCGAGCAGCCTCAAACTCACCACATAGATTGAGTTTATCTGACAGCATCTATGTTTACATGAATTCCCAAAGTTTTAGATACTTGTGTTTTCTGTCATGATAGTTTGACTGAGCAAGCAGATAAAGTCATCATTACGTTTTTCCAAGAACTTCCCAGAAAGTGTGTATTACAGGTTTGAAGCCATATCACCAAGAACTGACCATCTACAAGTTGTTGAAGAGCTGAAAGCTGAGACATCCCTTTATACAGAATAACCGTATTTTCTTGGTTGAAACATGTTATTGCACCACAGCATATGAGATAGGACAACTGACTTCATTTACAGAACATTGTGCTTTCCTGGAAGACCTGTGCATTAGTATCCTCCATCAGAGTTCAGTTATCTTCTTAAAATTGATAGTAATTGAAATAATCTATTCAGTTATAACTATTAAAATAAGAGAAAGATCAAACTCTTGCAATGTAAAAGTTTTCTTCAAGACAGTGGTAGGAATACTCTCCATGCTAGAAGGTCAAAACAACATGAACATAACCGAGTTTGAAAGTACCAGCAACACCTCACGACACATCAGTCACCACGTTTTGTGGAGAAATGCATGCTTAGTAGTACCCTAAAGAAAAATGACCAGGAAAAATCAAGTCAATTTTTGTGGTTCGTGCATGTACTTGCCCGCACAGCCTCCTATAGATCTGTTCAGACACGGACAGTACACAACAAAGGCCTGTTAGCACTGACATTTTTCAGCTGAATGTAACGCATACTTAGTCTTAATGCAGCTCAAGTACTTTGTTTGAGTACTTTGTTTCTGATGCACTATGGAAGAATCTGTCTACTGATTTTAGCTGCTACATAGAAGCTTTTGCTCATCAATACATTAGCAGAATCATTTACAAATAAGAGAGGCTTGCTGTCTGACAGCCTCTAAATTCAGCCTGTAGTTTGCGCGTGAGTTTCCAGTTTGTGAGTGAGTACCAGCATGATTCTGCTGAAGGAATTCACCAAATTCACACTTGCAGAACCTGCATAATGCAGCTGATACCCTTTCAATTACTGCTACTTGAGAATAAATTAGCAGATAATCTGTGCAGAAAGAATAAAGTCAGAGGGAAGTGAATGAAAGAAATGGCCTACAGGAGATGAAAAGGCAGAGAAGGGGATTTGAAGATAAACTTCCTTTCTTGTTACCACATCCACGTAATGTGACTCAGCAGTAGTCCAGCTAACTTTTAAAAACAGAAACTCCACAGACACAAGAAGGCAGGTTAACTGCTTTCAAGGACTGCAGACTCAAGTCCTGTACTACCAATTTCCAAGTTTAAGGGTTCTATATTTAAAGCAAGGACTGACATTTTATCATCCCCCCAACTTTTCAGACTAACACACATACAAATAAGTATATAGTACAGGAAAACACACTTCATTAGGTCCATATTAATAAACAATAGAAAAAAAAGTTTCTGATGGCATACATGCAAAGAAACTGAACAATCAATCTGTTAATGAAAGTTTTACTTGATTTATTCCAGAGTAAACTATGATTCTTTCACTAACAGCTTTAAACAAGTATTTAAAAGGTGTTACTTCAAATTCCCAATATTACATAAGAAAAACCTCTAGAGTAATAAAATCACTTGCCAGTGCTTATATTTGTTATAACAGAGTCCCAAAAGTGAGAGTACCTACAAAATGAATTCTAAAAGCTTGAATATTCAAAGTTACTGATAAGAAAAAAATAGCTTTCTGACAACTTAATGAGCTCAACCGAATAGCAGAGAAAGATCAGTACTTTGTCCATTTGTAAAGATGAATCATTATCAAAGCTGACTGATGTACTTGCTTGAAAGTATGTAGCATCAATACAAAAAAAAATATGATTAAGATCTCATCCTCATTTTAATGAAGATTTTTGAGAATGCTTTTAGCATACAATTATCAGAGTTAAACCATATACAGTCAAAAATGTCAGCAGGGAGTGTTCTCTAGAAATACAGGTCTAGTGAGATGAATATAAAATTACTTACAATTCAAACAACTCTTAGTATTCAGATCGTTTCATAAAATTCAAGCCTGAGGTTCAAATCACAATGTCTAAGAGTAAAATACTAGAAATATTACTTACCTGTAATTTAAACGTACTAAGGATCTATTCTGACAGAGAACAGATCTAAGAACACACTTTCTCAAGTGACAACCATCACAGAATCACACAGCGGTTGAAGTTGGAAGGGACCTTGGAGAATATCTAGTCCAACCTTCCTGCTCAAGCAGAGCCACTTAGAGCACGTTAAGACAGGGTTGCACCCAGGCAGGTTTTGATTGTCTACAGAGAAGGAGATTCCACCTCTCTGGGCAACCTGTGCCAGTGCTCCGTCACTCTCACAGGGAAGAAATTCCCCCTCACGGTCAGGCAGAACTTCCTGTGGTTCAGTTTGTGCCTGTTACCTCTCGCCCTGTTGCTTGGGACAACTGAAAAGAGTTCAGCCCCATCCCCTTGACACCCTCCCTTCAGGTGCTTCTACACATTGATAAGATCCCCTTAGTCTTCTTTTCTCCAGGCTAAACAGGCCCAGCTCTTGCAACCTTTCCTCACAGGAGAGATGCTCCAGTCCTCTGATCATCTTCATAGCCCTCTGTTGGGCTCTCCAGTAGCTCCATGTCTCTCTTGTCCTGGAAGCCCAGATCTGGACACAGTACTCGAGATGCGGCCTCACCAAGGCTGAGTGGAGGGGTAGGATCACCTCTCTTCCTAATGCACCCCAGGATACCACTGGCCTTCTTGGCCACAAGGGCACACTGCTGGCTCATAGTCAACTTGTTGCCCACCAGCTCTCCCAGGTCCTTGGCAAGATCTTTCTAATGTTAAAGTACTATTAATATATACTAGTAATAATAACAAAAACAATACCTTACCAATAACCTTGGCAAGATCTTTTTAGTAGCTTTCAATGAGGCCTTCCAAAGTTCACATCCAAGAATGCAACCATCACTGACGCAAGCCCACACAACGTAGCCTTCACATAGTTTTTATACTGCCCGTATTGCTATTGAAGCACACACTACCTGCCTTAAGTAATTCCCCAAGTTCTGGGCTGTTCCTTGAACTAATAAAGGGTGCAAAACCAACAGCCTCAAGTTACTTCAGGAAGGTCTTCTTGACCTACAGTTCCAACTTTGATTAGAATCAGAGAGAGTAAGTCACTTCCAGGAGTGGGACATAAGACTGAAGATTTCTTGCTTTCACTTCCTAATAGGCATGAAATAGGTCTGATAATTATGAAGGTTACTAAAATCAGTTCCCAATTTGACACAGGAAGTCCCTTTAACAACAGTATATATAATTCTGTAACAGATTTATCTAACAGATAGATCAGGCTTTCTTTTTGGAAGAAAACAGCAAAACAGAAGATAGAGAATGGTATTTTCCCAGTATATTTTCTTCCAGTAGACTGCAGCTTAGAGACTTCCTGAGGTGTGTTTATGGCTCAGAGTCAAATGCCTGTATTTAACAGCTTTTGATGGAACTTACTTTCTTGAGGATCTATTTTCTGGGGAATAAAACCCATAATTTAAATGTATACTGCATGGAAAAATGCCCTTTTACTTATGTTAAGCTGCTTCCTGATAATATGATAGGGTGCTACCAGTTAGGAAAAATTATTTCTTATTCATCTTTTCTATGCCATCTTCTATGCCCTCAGTCATTTAATCTGAGTGGAAATAAATTTAGATAGTTTATCATCTATTGCATCCTTTTTGACACTATAACAAGGAGAAAGAAAAATAAAGACATAGGTACACCATCATAAACAGAGACATTGTACTGCTTTATTCCTTTTATTTCCCTTATTTATTTGAAAACTCTTGAGCATAGATACTTCTATTAAAGCATATCAATTGTTAAGAGGTGACTTCTGTCCCCACTAAGTAAATTTACCAACATAGTTTAAGTCCACATCCTCTCACAGCAGCTATTTCACTGCATCCGTTTGAAACTGTATCTACAGCTCCCTTCCTTCAACTATGACGCTAAGTCTTCATTCATCTCCATTTTCTTGGATATAATCTCTTCTCCACTTTTGTGGAAAGTGCCTGGCCCGCACTTGTTCTCACTGACGAGAATGATTTAGCTCAGATTGCTGAATTTAGTGCAAATTTATCTTTATTTTCTGTCTCAGAATAAACACAGTTTTAAATCCCTGTTCTCCTTGGGGTTTTGACAGAGTCAGGTCACCATAATTTAACATGTTCTGGCAGCTTAGATTAACAGCCATAAAAAGATCTATGGTAACTGCCCAGACATGTACTTGTAGACTGCTGGGCTGTGCCAGGCTGCTGCAAATGCACCACAATTTAAAATAATACGCTAGAGTTTAAACTGATTTGATTTAAATTACCTGCCTTTCCAACAGACCAAGAAAGAGCACAGTGATGACTGCTGTGGCTCAGCTAAAGTACAGCAACTACATCAATTTGATGCTGTCCATGAGCTTTCTAAGCAATACAACATACTTTTTCCTCAAAGATTTCAACACCATTCCACAACAAGCAGTATGCAGAAAAATGCATTTTCTCATATTTACATATTTTCTTTCCTACCATGAGCATAAGGAAGAAGGTGTACTTCCTCTCCGCTGGAACTGATATTTAAAAGAACACCTCCCTGAAACTAGTTCTTACCTTGTTTTAGCCCATCCTCTCCTAAAGCAGTAGGACTTTGCCTCCTTCTTTTTTCAGTRTTTATTTGAAAGCCAAACTAGGTCAGTGAAATAAAATCCATTAATGTGATAAAATATAATTAGATACAACTATGTGCCCTATAGGTTGCAAAACTACAAAGAACATTCAAATTAGATAACTGATACACAGTACGGTTTAATTTTATAACAGTATGTTTTATATTTGCCTACTTTAACCGAGTTCACAGACAAAAGTCAATTCTGCACTGCAATTATTTCCTTTTGGTGCTTGACACAAAGCTTTAAGTCACATCAGCAATCCCAAGAAGCAGCTAGACTGTCTGAAAATTAAGAGGTACTCACAAAATTGTGGTAGGAACCCATTTAAGGCCCTAACAATTGACCTTCAGTAGCAGTTGAAGAGGTAAAAATTAACTACAAATAACAGCTGGATTGAGAGATAAAAAGAGGTATTGTTCTCAAAGTCTTCCCAAACACAAGATCCATCTGGCTATTCAACAAGCCTTAATTTAAAAATTTGCAAACACTGTTTTACTTCACACAAGACACAGAAATGAACTCCTGAAGAAATAACAGCTGAGTAAACAAAAACTAAAAAAAGAGGAGAGATCCTAAAATTAAAAGATATATTTATGGAGTTTACTGTCAAATACTTTTCATAGTTGGTATCTTGTCTGCAAAAAAAAAAAAAAGTTAAACAATTGCTTTTAAGTTTTACTTTAAGCAGCCAGCATATTTAGAGACAGGCTGCTGTCACAGTTCAGGTACTGACAGGTCTTACTTCCTCATTCTCACTATTTACACAGAATTGTAACAACACTTAGAAACAAGAAGTTCTACTTATGTTGTAGTCGCTCTAAAGACTTTTATATCTAGAAGTTCTGAAGTCCACAAGAAAGAACACAACTGAACAGCTTTAATTCAAACTTTCATCTGAAACCCATCTCCCTCCTATTATCAGGAGACAATCCAGGAGAGTCAAGGAAAACAAGGTACTGATACAGAAGTTGGCCTCTCCAGAGGAAATCTAATACATAAAATACTGCATTCTCAACTGATCTTTTTCAGTTAGTCAAAGGCTGTGTAGTTTGCACTAGCCAAAGTCAACATACTTAAGTTCTATGTTGCTGTATGACTTACCCGCACAAGTGCATCATCTATGATGTGATCACGTCTCACTTTAAGTCGCAAATATGGGTTGAGCTGCTGTCCTTGAACTAAGCTGTAAAGCACAGTTATGCGTCGTTCACTGTACATCCGGATTCTGTTGTCGTAATACAATCCCAGGTTCTTGGTAACAGCATTCAATATGAAGGGACAGGTCATAAAAGAGAACTTATTTTCTGTTTCTACTTTGAAGAAAGTGTAATCTTTGTCCATTTCTAGAACATCATTCAGTGGTTCATTAATAAATTCTTCAAAAGGGATAAGTGGTTTCCTGCAATCTATAGTTTTAACACCAAGTTCAGTTTCCAGTGGGTCTACTCGAGGCCCTTTTTTATTTCTTCTTTCCTCACCCAATAGTTCTTGAAGAGTTAGTTCGCTGGATTCTGGGATGGGTTCTTCATCTTCCTCTTCATTGTGATCTGTATCCACATCCCCTCCTACTACATTTGCATAGTAAACCATTTTCAAGCACTTTGAAGCAGCAACAACAGCATCATCATCATTCACTAGGTTACGACTATTGAACTCATTGCTTATGACTTTGTAAGTAATAAGCTGCTGAAATGTCTCCATCATTCTCCGAATTTGGTCTGCTCTATACTTAGACCACAATCTGACCAGTTTTGCTTGAGCTGCAAGGGGTAGTTTGCTCATTGCTTTGCAAAACAACGGCAGAGCCATTTCCAGATATTCTGGGCTATGAAGATTGCCATTCTCCATAACAATAATAAACAAATTCAGATAGTTAGGATCCCGAGAGTACACATTATGATAAGTCAAGTCACATTCCACATTAGGTGACAAGTACACAAGTGCATTTAAAAAGGCAGTTTCTATTTTTTCATTAGAAAGTAATCTATCATAGACCCGCCTGACTGCTTCAATATCTACAGACACTTCATCAGGGCCTAGTTTTTGAAGGTTGTTATCTCCCTGCGTGTTATCACCTATTCTTGATGATGATGATGATGCGCCTGAATCTTCTTCCATAGCAGCAGCCGAACAGGCAGCTTTTTCCTTTTCATCTTCATCTTTATCTTCATCCTTTCCTTGAAGAGACTTGAGCTCTTCCTTGGTGTGCTGCTTGGCTTTTCGGAAACTCTGTACCAATGCTTCAGCACTAGAAAATACTCTCCCAATCACTCGGATTAAAGGGGAATAATCCTCTTTCTCTCGACATAGTTCAAGAATTTCATAGATCTTGTCTTCTGTTAGAAAAGTCACATCTATAAAATTAAAAAGAGAAATCACATTTCCAACTCACTCTAATCAAGAATCTGCATTTGACATCATCATTAACACACTTTGGAAAAAGACAATGTCTGCGCTTGATAAATTCAAGATGGATATATTTCATAATTTCATTCATAAAGATTTATGAGTTCATTCATTGTGATTTAGTCTAACCTTTAATCCATGGATGTCAATAACTGGAGAACCAGCTGCACTAGTAAAACTTTTTCATCTGATTATCTACATTTAGTAGTGTTTAATAGTATTGCATTGCCTAAACAAGAGCAACTAAAACAGTAAGATGTTTAAACTTTARAAGACTTTATGAATTAAACCGTGCGACAGAGCACCAATGCTTCTGGTAAATCTGCACAGTTAATGCACAAGTCATTAAACTATACCCTAACTAAATCGTATCATCCTCTTCTGTTCACGTGCTTATGAAATCAGTGCTCTTTTTCTCCAACAAATCTTGAAGAAAAGATTCAGTAACTTTTTGCTCGATATTAATTGGAGGATAAGATTTTTTTTTAATTTCCATTTTTAATGTTTTTGCAACAGTTTTCATACTAAACTAATGCTCAGAAGTCATTCCAAAAAACACAACACATGCTCAGAAACGTATGCTACCTTCCAAACTCCACGCAGTTAGGCATGTGGGTTATTTCTCTGTACGTACGCCCTCACTGAAGTGAGCAATTTAAGTATACTCATCAACATGCTATTCAAACCAATAAGCTAGTTTACAGACATCATTTGCGTGGATTCTGAACATCTGTCTGATTTCACCAATGTGAAATAACTCATTTGTTGGCCTGTTTGTTAATTTTATCTTCCTTTCTCTTCAGGAAAGAGGAAAAGAAAGTTTCATTTACAGCCTTCTACACTAATCCTTAACTGGGACTCGCAAATGCTTTTGCATTAGGTGTATGATTTACTGTGAGTACTACCAGCAGAATCAGTAGGATTACTACCAAATATATTTTTCAGAATTTAGAAAGCATGTTTTGGTGCTTTATATATTTATTGTATACTTTGCTTAGAACTAGAACTGAATCTGTGCAAGAGTTTCTCTACAGCTTTGAAAACACATATCACAGAACTGTATCCCCAGACAGCTAGTACAACCTCTGGGAAAGTAGTAAGCATACTGTTTTAATGGTGAAGATAGTATATGTTAAAATGTTTTAAAGTGAGATTGCCTACACTAACAAAAAAAAAAAAAAAAAAAAAAAAAAAAAAGACAATCTGATTTTTGCAGAGCACCTAAACATTCTCAGAGTACATACAACATAGGAAAGATTATAGCATGATATTAAGCTTATGTCATACTATTGGGATGAACTTAATATCAGTAGGAAAACAATGAAAAAGCTTCAACACTAAAGTCTATCCTGCTTAAAAAAAAAAAGCAATAGCACTGAAAATATTCTGAAGTAATGCAAGCTTAGTACTACAACTACCATTTTATTTCTGCAATGCATGTGCAAGTAGCAAACTGGTCTAAAAGAAATTTAACAGTTGATATAGATATTGTTCTATGCCAAAGCTCCTTGAAATGATGATCACAGTCGCTAGTTCATTTGCCCCAGGGCACAAAGGTTATTCATAGCATAGTAATTACCATTAAATTGTAAACTTATTACTGATATAGCACATTTCAAATTCCCATACTATCAACAAGAATTTCCCCGTCGTTCTTTTACAATACTATTCTTCAATGCACAAAGCATATGCTCTTTCCAGATAAAATAGTATTTAATTTGCAGTTTCATGCTAGTTTTAAGTCATATCTTGTGACCATGCTCTAACCGACTTGCCATAACAGTCCTCTCAATTATTATGTTCTAATCACGATCAACATCCGATACAGCTGTATTGGGTACTGATTAAATGGAGCACAAATCAAACAAACAAAGCTTCCTTCTAACTCAAGTCAATTATTGGCTGACTTCTGTCCGAGTCTGTGAGCTTTTACAATCTTTCTTCCTTCTCACCCTTCTATTGCAACTAAGTGCTCCACCAACATAAATGCAGATCTTCTCTCAAATCTTGTTGTGATATTCCATGACAAATCTATACATGAAATCAAGCTTATCAGTGATTCAAGAGTAGTTACTTTTCAATTTCACTGAGGTTTTTTTTAAACACTTTTTACAAAGTTATGGTCTATAAATTGTCAACAACACTCCCTCAAATTTAATGAGAAGATAATTAATAACTTTGTTATCTTTTATGGAAGCTTTGTCATGTATGTCTGCTCACTGCCTGTCCACTGATCTTTCTGTTCCTGTTTTAAGTGTTTAAGTGATAAGAGTTGAGAAAAAGTTTTCCTAATTATGATACAGATTTTTGAAATGGCAATAGATATAAAATTAAATTTCTAACCCATGCTTTTTATACATTTGTAATCTTTTGTGTTATTTTTCTTCTTTTTTTGACAGCCATCTAAGAAATGAGATAGTGAAAAGAGTCTCCAGATACATTATTCCTAATAGGTAATAGTTTTAGGGCTTAACACTACAGGAGTAATTTAAGTAATTCTTTCTGAAGGGCATTTCTTTCAATTTAAAACTTCCATTCAATGTCAAACACAAAAGCAAACTGCATACCCTTTCCTTGGCTTTCTTAAATTTGACTGCAGTTTTCCCAGCAACTGTGGTTGCAGAAAGATCATGAAAGAATTTTAACGTGTCAGATTCCTTAGATAAAATCTGATTCCAAAGGTAACTAAGAATCTCAGATGAGCTTTAGGAACACATTAATGTTCTCTGTCCATTCAGCTACAAAGACAGGTCAGTGCTTGGGATTCTGCAACAGATGAAGTCTGAGTCATTGCTTTAGATAACAGAATCTCTGGAGATAGATCAAAAAGACTGTTAGATATCTATCTTGGGGAGAGAGGGATGGGGAAAAAAAATCTATATATGCACACTGCTATTAAAAATGCACAAAAATTTGAGACACAAGCATTTATCCCAAAACAGAGACCTGATTTGTCTCTTGCCAGACTAACACTACCACTGGATCCCTTACCTCCTCCCACTTAGAGCATAAACAGTTTGGGGGAAGTCCATCTTTTGCATCAAGTAAAGAACAAACTGATGCAAGTATTGACTGGAGCCTCTTAGTTCTTGCACAATGCAAGCAGAGCTATATTTTATTGCTGATTCTGTAAGCCTTTTTATTCTATTTTGAAAATTGTTCCATCTTTCTTGGATGATTCCATGAATTTGAACTTGTGTTTATACCATTTATTCCAACAGTACTTAAAAAAAAAAATTGTTCAAAGGTTAATGGCTTTAAATTTAAGCAGCTTGGAATTCGTTCACATCATAGATTTTGGTCACAACCAACACTATCCTTGCAGTATGTATTTACTATCCTAGAAAGTAAGGTTTGATAAACCATACAGAAATCTAAAGAGACACGTGAAGAACCTTATTTATCTGCATCCCCCCACTAGCTTACAAATTACTTGCCGTAAATATGTTTCAGCTTGGTTAGATGCATTTTTAAAGACCTCTCCAAGGGCACATTTTCTATCAACCATCAAGGTATCAGCTTATATAACAGTCTTTTTTCTCTCTAGTGCTTCCTCAAACAACTTTATCTGTAAATAATTGCTTTGGTGGTTGTAATTGGAAGGCTTACCATTTGGTAAAATGCAACCGAGGCAGACATACAACAGGATTTAAGCAAACCTACATATCTGCAAAAATAGTCATCTCAGAAGGCAACAAATGCACAGATATGTTAACACAGGTGTGGCAGAGATCAAGATTTGGAAGTAGTGTTCAGCTGAGCCATTTTTCAGAATTTGCAATCAAACATTTACAGGCCAAATATTGTGCTGTACTTAAGATGTTAACAAAACACCACCACACTGAAATACACAGGCATATTGTTGTGCATATGAAACGTACTCTATTTTATGAAGAATCTGAAATAGTATCTTACCTTTAAAGTCATCTCTTGGGCCTTGCATTTCCTTCTTGTTCATTTTTCTGTCAGTGCAGGAATTGTTATGGGCACCTTTGGAATTGTTTTCTAGGTAAGCTGAGCTCGTTCCTTTCTTGGAGGGATGAGGATCACAGAGTTTTGCATTAATCTTATAAAGCTCGAGGGCCTTAATGGCTGCTGCATTGTTATCCATACGGAGAAAAGTTGGACAGGAAGCACAAAATTCATTCGTGCAGGCTTCATTTCCACAGCCCTCAGTTAACTGGTGGTAGTAGCGCTCTATTAGATGCTTTGCAGCTGCTCGCTTCCTGTAGCAAACATTCAAACAGTAAGTATAAGGATTAGTAGGGCTTTTACATACAAAGCTCATTCAAAAGCATCAGCAAGGCAGAGATTAGTCAGGCACTGAAATACAAGATTTCTGAATCAGGCAGGACACATCAGGAAATTTTTTAAATACAGGATTCCATTAAATGAATCAAATGAAAGTATATTTAACACACAATTTAATTTGTGGGTCATATGTAAATGAAAGGTAAAGCCTGTTTGTGTGAAGTATTCAGCTTTATTTTACAGTGGATACAATCTTGTTCAGTTCTGAAAAATCTCAATTCATTGAAAGAGTGATTTAGATGCAAAGCAAGGCTGAAAGTAAAACAGAACTGAACCTGTACAGGTAACTGAGTCTTTGATGTATAGTACTGAGGTACAGTTGCCATTGACAATGGGAAGATGCAACGGAATAAAAATGACCCAGGCATGTTTCTAAAAAAACCCCCTATCACTAGTAAGACAACTGCAAGATTCCAGGTGACCTAGGTTATGTGATATTTATTCTGTCATTTAATCAAGAGAGACAGAAAAAAAAATTCCTTAGTTAATTACCCTACTGACAAAACCACGATCAGAGATAACCTCCAGGCTGAACAATCTCGCCTCACCATAATAAGATATGTTTCTCTTAAATAGATTTGCCAAATCCTCTCCTTTCTCCCACAACTACACATGACATACAGTTGTAATTTTTTAAAATATGTATCTCCAAGCAATTCAGTGTGCTCGTACTACATACAAACAACAACAAAATTCTAACTGGGCAATTAATAAAGCCATAGACCTTTTAAAAAAACATGCAAATGTTAAAGAATTTAGCTAAAAGCTGAAGGCAATTAGGACAGAACAAAGACTCATGCAGCACCAAGGACATTGCATTTCATCATGTTTTGAAAAGAAACCTGAAAACCTTCACTTCATTTATGAAAACCAGTTATTAATGGAAAATATCAACTATGAAACAACATTATTAACATTTTGATTAGGCGTGACACCTACCCTTTACACTCAGTTTTAGATTAAAAATATAGGAAGCAAGATTTTCATCATATATTGTGATAATTAACTTAAAGTTGCCTTTTTTAAAGAGGTTGAGGCACACAGAGGTTATGTGAAGGAATAACTGAAGTACCAGACGCACTGGTACTACTCCGCACTTGCTGCAACTAGCTGTTAATATGGGCTGGTTAAATATCAGTTTCAATGCAGCTGCTTGAGAAGAGAAAGCATCCTCAAGTTCTGAAAGTAACTCTGTTGAGGGGTGTTTTATCAGCAATAACACCT
Source organism: Rhea americana (assembly GCF_003343005.1). Classification (NCBI taxonomy): domain Eukaryota; kingdom Metazoa; phylum Chordata; class Aves; order Rheiformes; family Rheidae; genus Rhea; species Rhea americana. The sequence continues at coordinate 9,688,246 of NW_028186867.1, read as the reverse complement.
TTGTTCCTTCTCTTTCACCCCTCAAGATCTCATGATCCTAGAGAAGAAAGAAAATATTTCATACAAAGAAAACTATTTCCTCAATGTCTACATGATTTTCCAAATGCCCTAGTGAGCTCCAAGATAAAACAGAAGAGAGCTGAAACCTCTAGTCCAAGATAGAAGACAATGAAAAACAAAGCAGCACCAACAATATCTAATAATCAAAAGAAATACCACACAAACAGGGAATAGCTGTATTCTGCTCCAAGGAAAAGAAGTTCTAGCCTACCCATTTTTTAAACAGACTTAGAAAAATCTTGTCTCACTCTAAGAAATGTGTGTGTGTGTGTGTGTGTGTGTGTATATATGTATATGCATGTATTTTTTTATCTTAACCTCTTTCATACTTCAGCTTTTAGAAGTTTAGAAAAACAGAATCACTTTCATATAGTTTAAATAGAAGTATATGATTTCACAGATACTTATTTTTTGCAATGCCAAGATTTTATGCTATGACCATTCTTTCAATTATTCTAGATCCTCTGATTTAAGTTGTGAAATATTTGTAAGCAGAGAAACATATCAAGTTAAACTATTTTTCTAATTCATTAATATTGAATTTTTACACCTGAGCTATGGCCACAGGTCTCACCAACATGCTCCTTGTTTGCTCTTCTTGCAAGCTATGCATGACTGATATCTCCATGAAATGTCTTTCCAGCTCAACTCCAAACTTACTGTTCCTTTAACTTCTCTCATCCTGGTCAGTGAGAATGTTCTCCCCAGTGTACGCAAAATGACAGTTATTTCATACTTGCATGATCATTATAATCTTATCCTTCCTAATCACATTTTCCTTCCACCTTCTCCCTCTACTACAGTCTAAATGCAAGTTTCAAGATATCTGCTATAATCTTGTTTTTTCCTACAATATACCTGTGCATGTTATATGGATTATTTCTCATAACTATCCTAAATATACATTTCTTAATTAAAGCAGCTGAAGTTATTAAGATTAAATACATGGTGCAAAGTGAGCAATCCCCTAACCACAGAGAAGAGTTTACCAGTTTTCAAGCTGGAGAAACTGTTAAAGAACCATGCACTTTTCTAGTTTATGTCAAATCTGGTTTCAATAAAGTAATTTCAACGCACAAACACTATTTTGATTATGCATATCATATTAAACAACATTCCACTACAAGTCAGATCATATCTGAAATTCTGGTGATCAAAGCTAACCTTAGGGCTGTCACCATCTCTAATAGGTACCTTGTAAGGGATTCACGTTTTTGCTCCCATATACACCATGGAACAAGGAGAAGCATAGTTGAGGCATTAATGAAAATTAAGTAAGATTCAAAAGATGCTATAAAAGCTACAGCAGAACCACTATGAATTTCTCACATTGATTCTGAATCTTTATGAAGAAAGAATTATAAAAACAAGTTTTGCGTATTTTTTTTTCTTTTAAAGACAGACTCATATCACAAAAAAATCACTGTACTTGAAAACACAGGGAAGGAAAAAATTTCAAGCAGCCTGTTGTAGATCTACTTATGGATTCCCTTTAACTGTCAACTACTTCTCTTGAACTCTCCTGTGCCTACAGTAATATTGCCTGTAACAAGTGTCTTTATTTTGAACTATGGCCAAAGTCTCACTAACTGAAGTTCTGTGAAATTTTATTTGAGACGAAGGTCTAACTGAAAATTAGTTTTTTTTTTTGTTTTTTTAATCAACTACGGTAACAAACAACTTGCTACATTAACTATAATCTTAGAAGTCTGTTTTCTGGTTATTCTACAGACTCTTAACAATATCTCAGGCAAATTACTTAGGTAAATGAAAAAGCTGGAGACTTAAAAGTGAGGACCTAAAGAGGAAGGATAGACTTTACTGAGTCCTCCATAATGGCTGCCCTTAGTGGGGTCAGTCCACCAAAGCATTTCAGGAGACTGCAATGCGGAGTAAGCTAACGTGTGAATCCCCATTTAGGTATTTGAGGGAGTATCTCTACTGTCTGCTGTTAAGGCACATTCCTTGCATGTCTAAGCCAAGAATCTAAGCTTCCTATATTAGGAGGACACAGAAGGTACCTCCAGAGGACAAAACTCTCTCCTTTTTATGGTGCATTCCTGTACTACAAAAATCTATGTTCTTAGCTTTACGCATCAAAACTCATTCATGGAGTGAGGTAATGCAAAAACCCTCCGCTCTTAGCACACGCTGCACAGTGAAGTCTACAACTCGCTCCAAGTGTCTACACAGGGATCTAGTGAACAATAACTAGTCACTTTAATTTAACAGCAAGTTTATTACATATTAGCACACAGACACCTTCTGATGTAGCTAAGACTGCAGTGACTTAACTGCATACACATCCATGAAGGCTCACGCTCTGTTGTAGCACATCCGAGTATGAAACTGCACCGGCAGGGTCACAGCCGCAAAAGCTTCACAGACCGCCTGGGAGACAACCCCCCCCACAGGGGGCTTTGTGTAGTCTGGGCAGGCAAGACCCCCTACTTCAGCAGGGCAGGGGAGAGAGGAGCCTAAAACATACATGGGGTTCTTCCCCCAAAGTCTAACACTCACATGCATGTTTTCTACAGAAAGTATTAGCTGAACTACTTTTCTGGTACTTAAGAACAATTAAAATGCTAAAAGCTTCCTTAAGTAAGGGAAAGCCAACTGTAATTTCTTTCCACTTTGTAATTGCTGCCAAAATWGTGTAGTATCACTAGAAGCATGCAACACTGAGCCTCTACCTTTCCTTCATCTATGCAAAAGTGTATTGAGTTGTAAAGTAACTTTTGGATGCCTAAAAAAATATACAAGCAAAGTAATATGAATGTGCTGAATTTGTGTTATCTAGCAATTCAAAAGTTGCTATGCAACAGCACATAACTTGCATTTCTCAAATATCTTAAGCTAAATATACWGAATACTACATAAAGCAAATACTATTGTGCAACAGAAAATGAGAAATTTAAACATTTAAGAAATTTTAGAAAAATCTCAAGTACATATTTCTTTATATTTCAACTACAAAAGAAAGGATTTAAAACTTGGATGAAAATTCTATCTGAAGTTAAAGATATCTGTATAAAACCATCATTCTAGCTTTAAATTTACCTAAATTTTAGAAATAATATGAAGGACTTGTACCTGTCTAGAAATATGAATATTAAATGAAGCATTAAGTAACATGTTTCTGAACAGTTTCTACAYGGGACACATATCTGGGTACACTTTTACATGATTTCTACACAGARGCTCTGAGATGTCCAATATTAACAAACAAATTTCCAATGGCCTGCTTTAACAAAACCATTAGAAATTCCTAAGCGCCAAAATGTTCATAAGCTGTTTCCTTTAAGGAAAAAAAAAAAAAAAATCCAGAAATCCAGTAAACACAATACTGGAATATCCCAAACAAATGAAAAACAGTAAAGCTAGTGGAAACTAGAGGAAAGTGGATGTTCATCTTCTGAGTAGGGAAAAAAAGCAGAGTAATTTTTATTTATTTATTTATTTATTAAGTACTAAGAGCAAAACAACTTTCAGTATATGCTTAACAGACAAGAACATAAAGTGACTTACACAGTTGCAACAATTACACTGTACTTTAGGAAATAAAACAGTCAAAAGCCCAAAATRTGGGTTATGAACGGACATCGTTGTCTATCTAAATACTGTTTTAAGAGTTTCAGTTTCAACCTTTGCATATTGGTTTCCTCCTTCTGTTTAGTTAGCATAGTAATGGCAGCACTAGAAAAGTTTCCAGTAAAGGCCCTGCCCACACATACCCTTTTGAAGTGGCCTGCACACGGAATTGCCAAATGTCGCACCCGGAGCTGGAGTCAAGCATTTTCCCTTGCTTCCAGGGATCTTTGAGCTCCCTTTGCCTGCCTCAGCCCACAGGGATCCTAGCTAGCCTAAATGTGCAAGTGCACACTGGCATGGAGCTAGGGTTCTCCAAACCCTGCTCCTTCCTGTGCAGCGCATTCCCACAGCTGGGGTCTGGAGTGTGACCCCGTAAGACTGTCGTGGCTTCGCCCGAGGGACCTTCCCCCCTCCCTGCATATTCTAGATCCACTCTTCTGTTGAGAAGGCTGCATGCTGACCAAGGTAGATACGGCACCTCCGGAGAAGGGCCATCTGTAAGCAGGTAACAGAAGAGCTGCTCTAGCTTTACATAGCAATAAAGAGAGCTAAAGAGACAGGGGGTCAAGGACATGGTCAGAACATATCTCAGTCTTGTCCCACAGACTAACTTACCTCGACACAATCCTATTYGGGACACGCATCCTTTATTATTGCCCTAACAACAGGAAGAGAAAAGAGCTAGGACTCTGCAGAGCAAACATGGTTCCACACAYCAACTAGTATCATATTCCAGTCTTATCTGTCCTAAGAAACATGCAGTGCTCCATTACCTATGCAGTGCCTCCAAAAATCAGTTCTCCAATAAACTGAGATTAATAGCACACTGATTATCATCTTTTTTTTCCAAACCATACAATTTCAGAAAGATTTTTTTTTCCTAAGCTTTACTGACCTGATGTCATTAAAAACTAGTTTTGGAAAAAATCAAGTTATTAGACAAATACTGTAAGCAGTCCACAAACATAAATGGCAAGGGATGTAGGCATATTACAATACTGTACCACGTTTTAAAAGGCTATACTCACRTTCAAAGAATCACTGCCTTCTGAAAAGGCAGGGAGAAAGGTAGCCTTAGTAAATAAATATATGCTTTTTTAAAAAAAGAAACTACGAAGAAAAAGTAATTTGAGCTACTGCTGGAATAAACTTAGTAATAAGCTTAGGACTAACTATAAACTTACAATTTCTTATTCAGTTTGAACACATTTGTTAATATTTTAAACAAAAAGCTTGCAATCAGCAGTTAAACTTCCAAAGAATAGTTATAACAAAGTGGTAAGAAACTGAACAAAATACTCAAAAGTTCTCCCAATTTTGTTTTAAAGTTACTAAGGAGTCCTAAACTCTAATACTCTGTACTAGCTGCGAGGCCACAATAATGCTATACCAACTGTGTCTTACTGGAAAGAAATGGAACGCTTTCCCAATAACTTCACATACTTGCTGGAATCACAGTCTGAYTGTCATATATCCAGGAGAAAACAAACTATGATATTTAAATTAAGTATTATGCAAAATACTTTATATACTACCTTTGATGTTTTTCCCCTTAGTTAAAACAAGTCCTAACATTCAAGCAAGTACAATTACAGAAACTAAACTCCATGTACTAAACAAGCTTAAATTTGTTAAACGTGAATACTTATACACTGCATTCTGATCTGCAGCTCCACCAAAGAAAGAAGGTTGATATGTCACTTCAGTGTTATCATTAAGGATATCACAATAGTAACCCAGAGACATCAACTCTGTCTACTTCTGGGCCACTGGAGTGTTCCAGTAGAAAGCCTGATAAAGGATACTCACTATTCAAGAGAAAAAAAAATGTTGATATATGAAGAGGGCTGACCACTGCAGCACGTAAGAGAGACTTGTAAAAAAGAAATCTAAATGCTGACTCCATTTTTTTTTCAGTAAGTCAGGTTTCCAYGGTTACATTCTCGTGCTATGCCTTCATTCCTTATGACACTGTCCTAGAAGCATGACCATGGTTACGCAGAAACTCTGAGTGTAAATAGCATGGGGTCAGAAGATGGAAGCACCCTAGTTTCCAGTTTAAAAGCAGTCTAGTAACTGTGGATTTAACAGAGAACTATTCACACATTAAGCTGTTTGGTTTTAGCTTGTAAAATTACAGTATTCGCCAAACTCTGTGGGAACCACAGTCTATAAAACAGTTGGTTCAGTTGCATTTTTCCAGGTTTTAAATACACATCTTTTTTCTCCACAAAAACTTCACAGCAAAATCCTGAATTCCTGTTCTCTCAAAGCGTTACAGAAATAGCTYGCCTCATCTTACTGCATTTTTGCTCTTGGAAGCAAAGATAAAGTAGATACTGTTAGTGTAACTGAAGCAGTTGCCAAATTTAAGACCCTAATAATTCTGGGGTAGAGCAGATACACCGTCTTATTAACTGACAARGAGTCCTCAAATGAATCACTGTCTGGCTACATGACACATTGGAAGAGGCTCTGTGAAGGCATTTTTAAATTCATCCTAGACAGAGCACGATATAACACCGTGCAAGGCTCCAGGTGTGCAGAAAGGTAGATCTTACTTTTCTTTCCAAGAATGGCAAGAAAACAAGTAGCACATCTTCCCCCCCTTCACCACCAAAATCTCTACATGTGACAAAGCTTAATAGAGAGGCCACAAATAGGATGCCTCAGGACTTCACTATGCAAACCTACCAGTGTTTTCACTGAATCACAGAGTAGTTGGTGTTGGAAGGGACCTCTGAAAATCATCTGCTCCAATTCCCTCTGCACAGGGGGTCAACTAGAGTATGTTGCTCAGGACCACGTCTAGTTTGGCTTTGAATATCTCCAAGGAGAGAAACTCCACAACCTCTCTAGGCAACCTGTTCCAATGTTCAGCCACCCTCACAGAAGTGAAATGTTTTCATGTGTTCAGATGGAATTTCCTGTATGTGTTTGTGGCCACTGCCTCTTGTCCTATCACTTCTTGACACATTGACATCACTTCTGGCCCCATCTTCTTGACACACTTTTACCAGATACTTATATGCATTGATGAGATCCCCCTGAGCCTTCTCTTCTCCAGGCTGAGCAGTCCCAGCTCTCTCAGCCTCTCTTCCTGTGAGGTATATTCCAGTTCCTTAATCATCTTTGTGACTCTTCACTGGACTCCCTCCAGTATGTCCATGTTTGTCTTGTAATAGAAAAGCCAGATCCGGACCCAGCACTCTCCAGGTGTGGCCTCACCAAGGCTGAGTAGATTGGAAAGATTACTTCCTTTGAACTGCTGGCAACACTCTGCCTTATGCAGCCCAGGATACTATTGGCTTTCTTTGCCACAATGGTGCATTGCTGGCTCATGTTCAAGACTATGCTCATGTTTCTGGCTAYGAGGAAAATAGCTTAAGGTGTCCTATGTCCAGGAAGCACCAAGGTGACAACTGAAAGCAGATATGACGAAGCATTAATACCTATACAGTCACTGTATGTATTTGCAATGGCCATAATTTTTTTTTTCCTGGCACATTATTTGGAAGCTGCTGGAGAAGTTTTCCTTTTCCGTCTTTCAAGGGAAACGGAAGAAATATTGAACCTACTCSAGTGTGCAATGACTACGTATCAAATATAACTGTAGCAACACTTCAGAYAGGAGGGTTCAAAGACTTGAAAAGAGCAGAAATGTCAAAGTTGAAGAGCATCCCCTCCTCAAAACCAGAAAGAAGCAAAGACAAATTTGCAGAAAACCTGCATCACATCAGAATATCAACACCCTGGCCTTGATATGTGGCAATACTCAACACAGTGAAGATTCAAGTTATTGTTAAAGTCAGCAATGAAAATCTGCAATTTAGTTCTAAGTAATTTTAAGTCTTAGTTTTAAGCGAGTTACACTAATCAAAGCCAAAAGTTATTGCAGACTTTTGACAGGAGCACACAGGCAAAAGCACTGATCTTGAGGAGAAAAAAAAAAAAAAAAAGAGAGACATGAATGAATGCTAAGAAAAAAAAAAAAGGTCTCAACTTTAAGCTAACACCAAGATGCTCATCAGGCATAAAGTTCAAATTTGAAGACTTTGGGATAAGACTGTTACTCATGGAAGAATTTGTTGTAGAGTCCAAAAGAGTGTGTTTTTTGCTTTAAATTAATACATGTGAAATATGCAACTATGCTCCTAATACAGAGCTTTGCTATGTGAAACACAAAGAACCAAGTGTCAGTCAGCCAGAGCAAACSAACTTAAACATTTATTGTGCAATTCGCAAGAACTTGCATAAGTCCCTGCACTTACTAATGCATTATCRGCATCCAAGCAACATAGCTATTTTAGCTGTTCAGTAGGTTTGTAGGCCAAACTGTTACCAAGCATGTCATCCCATCTTATGTGGTAAGAATAACTATGAGCAGGACTGCAGAAATTCTCTGCAATTAGTGATGCACACATCATATTATGATACAGTATTAAAAACTCTGGCTCTGCAATTATAGTATTCATTGATACTCAGTATTTGAGTATAATTATTTGCTGCTCAAATATGTACATGATCTCTATAGCTTGACTGGCTGGCATCTATTTTAGACAAATGACAGGAGTCTACATAATCAGAATGATTCTGATGACCATTCTGCACCAAAAAAACCCTGGCACGTATGAAAGCTTGCTACTACAGATTTTCATTTCTTTCAGGATTTTTAAGGAGTAGAACATTCCCCTCCAGCAACTGGACAGCATTACTGGAACAGATAAAAAAAGGAGAGAGAGGGCAAACTCTCCTTCCCAGAGGAACTGCTCCTCTTAGTGCAAGAGGAAACTTTGCTGCTGTGAACGTCCAAAAATACAGTGCAAGTGCTCCTCATTTCCTTTTCACTTTTAAGGATAGGTATACAGTCCAGTGTGGAGGGGCTCACCTCAGCTTTGTCCCTCCAAGTTGGGCAGCTACAATGGAGAAGTCCTTGAGCACTTTACACCATGTCCCTAGCCTGCAAAACACCCTGAAATTGGCATGCAGCTCACAATGTGTAAAATGCTAGACCACTTAGAGGAGGGTGAGGAAGAACCAACCAATTTGTTTAAGGTCACAGAAGTAGTTTGAGGTAGGAGAGAAATGAACCTCAATCTTTTGAGGCCTAGTGTAGTACCCTAACCACTGGGCTACACTCCCTCTATTTTGAACTTCTCTTCTAMACCAAGAAAGCAATGCTTGTGGCTTCCACATCTGAATTCCAGGAGAGGATGGTTCAAAGAGCTAGAAAAGAATCTGTTTSCTAATTCACAGAAGACAACTCCAAATAAATTTTATTTTAAAACAGTCCCCTCATTCCCCCCAAACCCTTTTCAGTTTGAAATGGAAACAAACACTCCTGCCTAACACAATCTTGCTTCCAGTTAAACTTGACTTTTMTCTGATGAAGATCCCAGCAAAGCTCAGAACTGCTAGCAAGAAGCTAAAYGAATACTGCTCAGTGAAAGGAAGATAATTTTCTCTATCTAGAAGTACCTAATACATAGATTTGCCACATCAAGTCAGACTTTTTCTTAGTTCAGCAATCCACAATAGATACTAGCAGGTATGGCACCTTAGTACTTGAACTATCTTCAAGCTCATGCAACGTGTTAGTGAATAGAACAGCAGGYAGAAATTACATTCCTGTTGTCAACTCTGAATATAGGCCTGTAATTTCAGGCACTGTATTATGCTACCATCTACTGGTCTCACATTAAACCAAACCGCTGAACTGAACTTTCTCTTCATCCTTTCCTTAAAAAACAAACAAACAAACAAAAAAAAACACATATACCACACACAAACCCCCAAAATTATTGCTGGGGAAGTTTCTACACAGAAGTTCTTCCCACAGCAAAATACTAATTTGAAGCTTCCTAAGGAAATTCCACAACCTATTTCACAGTTCTGTTTTAGTTTTGTGTTTCTTCCCCTCCCTGCCCCCCTGCCAGGTGCATGAATAATTGTTGCACGTGTGCTCAGAATATGTTTTTAAAATGCAAGAAACTCATCCATTCATCTACTTACATTCGGCTAGTTTCAATGTTTTCAGAGTGAGGTTCTCCTGGTGATCTGCAAATACAGATAAAATAATAAASAATGCTTAAGGTTTTATATGTCATTAAATTATGAAGAGTTAGGAAAATGGGAAAAAAATAATACATTTATTTATATTGCCACTACAGGCATTAGCTTTCATGCGTTTACACATTTAACTTATCTGACAAAACTCTAGAAAGTGCATTTTATAATAGAAAACCTGAGAACAGGATTAAGCCAAATTTTTCTAATAAGGACAGCATTTTCCCACAGCTTACATCAAGAGACAGCTACATCAAGAGATTTCTGCTGGCAGTACTTCCATATGCAGTTTGGACAGTGCACTAGTTCTGGGCTAATTTCTTCATAACCATTTCTGTAATCATAAGGTATGCTGAAGTTTCAGTGATCAGCTGTTAAAAACAAACTCTTCGCACTCTTGGACTCTATGAAGGAGGTCAGAAGCAGATCAACAGAGTCTCAAAAGAGATTCCATGTATTTTTTTTCATGATTCTGATCTACAGACATAGGATAATCTCAGAGCAGTYAATGAGAGCGAGCAGAACTACAGACAGTTTTCTGTTTCCTCATTCCAGTCAAGAGGTTGGCCACTAGTATTCAGAAAGGCATTAACTGCCCAGTATTTTTGAGCAGCAGCTGTGCACAGTTAGTTTGCTTGCCCCTTTTGATTTAATTTACAGAGTAATTTAGAAGATGAAGTTCCCTATTAACTTTACCAGGCTAAATTACAGTTGTTCAGCTCCTCCTTATTCCTGTCATTTTGCTTGTGTGGCACTTGTTCTAAGAGTTAACATTTATTTTTCTGACAGATTAATTTTTTCCTTTCCTCTGGACTTCTCCCGCACCCAGGGAGTTTTTAGCCAGATCAGAGTCCAGAATGAGGAGACAGGGCAGTAGAAGTACAGCAGTTTTGACTTCAATCACCTTAAACTGCTTTGAAATCACACCCTAAAGATCCTTATGCAACTTTTACTTTGTACAGACTTTGATACTGTTGGCCAGAACTGCTGTGCTGRATACTGTTTGAGGAGTGAAAATACAGCACAGCCATAACAGTAAAGTTCTGTGGCTTACACAAACAAAAATGCCTTTCCTGACAGTTTTCCTCAAACAGAAATGAGCTAGTATCTACAAATAATAGTAATATCTACACTTTGCAGGTTTCATCTGAGCTTTTGTTAGAGGACTTCAGTTAGCATGGTAAAGCTATGGCAAAGCCTACTTAACTACAGAAGTCTTTGTTTACAGTAATTTCTATATAGTTTTCATATTTACTACATATCCARCTATACTATTCTAAATGTTATTGGGAAGTTTCCACCTACATCCTAAAATACTGCCTCTATTCTYATCATATTTCAGTAAGCTGATTCAAATTCTCTTACTGTCTGGTCCTTGTCAGTAAAGGTTAGAATGTTCTCAAAATTCTCCACTTAAAAACTCAGTTCCTTTACTGCTATACCAGATCTTAGCACCAAACTGTCTATGTTATGTCAACAGAACCAATGCCTAGAAGACACTTCTGGCAGACAACTTAAAATTCCTAGGCTAACTGGATACTAYGCAATGATGGATGGTGCAGGAAGTTATTTGTTTATATTTCACTAAGTTATAGAACTCAACTTTTGCAAAAGACAGAATTCTGAACTTACTATCCAACTAAATTTATACTGATACTTAAAATGCAAGCACCCACTAACAAAACAAAGTCAAATTTTAAGATTTAGTCTCTATTTATCCCCTCCAAATGATGTTTCCCTTACTCATTAAAGTTCAGGAGTGATGAAATAGGTGCTGCCAAAAAAAGAGGCAATACCCAAATCAAATTTAATTTCCTCTCAGCTCCAGTGACTGAAGCAAGTCACCAAATACTTAAAAGAACCTCACTCCCCCACCCCCCCAATTTTCTGCCCATGCACGTAAGTGCTAGAAACCATACAACTTGAGGAGTGGTGGAAAGACAAGCATTTATATTCATACTGACTAGCTTCTCTAGTCACATCAATGAATTAGAAAACAGCACACAGCCAGCTTGGAAGGCCTAAGGCAGTCATTATCTGCTTTGTTTTAGTCAACGAAAATGCAACACAATGAAACTCTGGATAAAAGTAGAACTTTAAGTTGCTACAAAAATACCAGTGGAACAACAGTGGTGGTTTAAAAAAAAGTGAAGAGTATTAGTCACTAAGTCTTTAAAAACACAGCAATATAAAAAAATAGAATTAAAAGAGCAGACTGGCATCTAAACTTAGCATGCAAAAAAGGTTGCTGATGATCTGCAGCACAGATATCTATATAACTTCCAGTACATGCAAGATCTTTTTCTATGCCTATAGTTTACGTATGATTTATCTTGGCTTGAATAAACAATGAAGTTCAGTACATGCTATGCTGCAGAAAAGTTTCTTCTGCAAGACAACCAAGAAAGATAAGAGAAGACCTTATATTTCCAGGGAAGTTTAGAATAAACAAAACCTAGCTGTGTGAAAACCAGACTGGACCTCCCAGATAAGTGGATGTACAAAACAAGGGCTCAAATTCCTTTAGTGTGTTGTTTTCTATAACATTAGCAAAACTACTTTAAATATGATCTACAGAAATATGAATCCACTCACTAACTGTGTTTTAAAAGGTTTCAAATAATGATCTAAGCACCAAATAAAATATGCTTTCAATACTCATTAAAACACCATAGAAGATCAGTCTACTTATAGACATTGTACTTGTTTGTTGAGAAGCTATTTGTTTTTTTAATATCCAATTGTTTATAAACAAGATACCTTGTTGTTCCTCTAAGCAGGCAATAGTACTGCTACAATTACAAAAACAATTACATGGCAGACAGACRTTCTTTCATTATGCTTAAAATTTGAAACAAGAGTTCTGTTCAGAGAAAATCTCAGAGCAAATGCTCTTACAAATTTCAGCTTTGATTTAGATCGTAGAAACTGATCACGAGACATCAACTAATCTGAATACTGCAGTATGAGCTAGCAAATTCAAATGGTGGCTCACTTCCAACAACACAGGAAGCAACTTCTCCATTCTGCAAGCCACTCCTTTTACCTCCACTCCCTAGGAGAGAAAAGTAAAGGTATGCAAGTCTACAAATTTTAACATCATCAAGCCTTCTGGACAAATTACTTTTAAAACAAAATTGAACAAACTGCTTAAACAAGTATGTTAAATATTTCATACAAAATTGTAGTACCGCATTAAAAGTCAGAGACTCTCAAGTGATGGTTTGGCTCTGAGAGGAATACTATGCAGCAGCAGGGTGCTCAAATTTTTACAAAAGCAAGCAGAGCAAAGCTAAGCGAGCACTGGAATCACTTTAAGCAAAGAATAAGTTGACTTTGCCAGCTGATCATCTTAACCAAACAATATAACTTCATTCTATTTATAGAATTAACTTCAAGYCATACAAGTTAAGTACTTTTTAACATTAAATATTATTCTAAAAAATAACCTCAGAACTAACGCGACATACTTTATACTTACCTTTTACAAGCTGTGGCCATTCGGTGACATCAGGGTGATCACAATTTTGAGTCACGGATTAAAAACAAGTTGTCACACCAGTTCTGTCTCACGCTGGGCTAAGCATAAGCTTAACAACTCTAAATAATTAAAAATAATTTAGTTAAAGTCCTTGCAAATTATTTTCAGCCAGTTCACCAAATTAAAAATATCACAGAGGAAAAATACTGATGCTAAGAATTAGCTTATCTGCAAAATTAAGGTTTATTACAGAAAAGGTTTTTCAGTTTTGAATGGCATTCCATGACTTCTAGCATAACTCACTACAGCTTACAACTTGTAAACTTGAACTTACATTCAGTCTCTCCCGGAGGGGGGAGTGGTGGTGGTGAATAAGTAATAATAATAATAATAAAAAAAAAATCTCCTGGACCAGAGGAAAGCATCTGACATTTCCAAAGACTTGGAAACATGTATAAATATGAACTATGAGTTCTAGTTACAATATGATTTGATAAACTGTTTGTTATAACTCCATAATGGTTCCTAATGAGATTTGGTGTTTGAAGGGGAGCAACATATAACTTAAGCTCTGCAGTATGCCTCTCCTAAAAATTAAATAAGCTAAATATATATTTAAGTTCCACAGGAGCAAAGTTTGCTATATTTGACCAATCTTTTGGAATATTTGCTCTTTTTACATCACAGTCTTTCTCCTCTCCCTTACATTTTCAAAAGTATATTTTACCTGTCAATTGTTTCCCGTGATCTGGCTCCACTGGTATAAATTGAAGGGTTGGTCCTTTACTTTGTCACGCAGGTGGCAGCCAGTGATCACTCAGCAATACTCGTGCCCAGAGCGCCCTGGGACCACCCCAGCTGATTACTTCCATGGCTGAAAAGGAACCAGTTAGTCTCTTACCTACTGCTATTATCTACTCTGAACTAAAGTTAATGATAAAATACCTGCAAACACAACCCTTAACACTCAGCATCATCCCATTCTCTCTCCCACCCAAGCTCCAGGTGGACTTGATAAAGACTTTAAAGAACAAGTCCTGTGATGAAGTCAGATCAAAAACAGTATTATTCACTTTCTGCTGATACAAAGTTTAATTAAATTGAAATAATAATATACTTAGTAAAAAAACCCACTCTCTCTAAACACTAGCAGCTATGAATACAGACCTCTGAACAAAGTATCTAAGACTTATTTCTGTGGCTTGGAGGAAACAGTGATGAAAACCTACAGTCGATAGGTTGTCAGATAGAGCACCCACATAGACCAAGGTGCATGAAGGCTGATGAGCTACAGAGGGCTGACACACAGCTATCTAACATCTGCAGTCATACTGATCTGGTGTAAATACTAACTAAACACCACCTACAGTTCTAAACACTCCAGCAACCAAGCTTTTATGTTTCACTCCAATATGTCACAAGAGTCTTTCCAGAAAGGTTTTAGGTTTGATAAACAATCAAACATTCTCAATGCTAATTTGTATCCATTAACTCAAGAGATCAGAAGTCACTGAACAATGAGCAGTGTCTACAATTCTCCAAAGTTTTCTAAAAAACTTACTGACTTTTGCCATTCTGCTACATTTTGCCATTCTGCTACAAAAGCTCTGCATCTCTAAAATGGAATGATACTTGTATTAGTTTTGGAATAGTTATTATTAGTTTTATTAGGTACATTCCTTGAGGGAAGGAACTATCACTTAAAATATTAACCTTAGTAATAGTTGAGTTCCCATCTAGACACAGGTGCAGCTTATTTAAGGAAATGAAAAGAGGGAAGCAGGCTACTGAAAAAACTTTGAAACRAAAAAAGGGGTTCTCTGGTAACTATGTTTTACAGGTGCAAAGTGTCGAAGTTTAACTGAGTCACTGCTAGGAACACAGTACAAGGGAAAAGAGCCAATGGGAAATGTTTCTCATCTGTCAAAACCAAATGAMATACAAGGGTAAGATCTCCAAAACTGTTTATTGACCACCAGCTATATGCAGAAGCAAACAGCAAAAAGTAAGATACTGATGCAAATTTTAGGTAAAAAAAAACTTATAAAATTGCTTATGACATTCTGATTGTTCAGGATATGACAGCATCCACTATCATGTAAGCCGTCAGCTATAAAGAAACAGATGTCTATTCTGAGGCAGTGCCTTCCCTTCTTGAGTCAAACCTTATTTCTTGCTGCTTTCTGAAGAATTGATGTGAAATGCCTCTATAAAAATGCATCGAGAAATTAAAGCCTCTTCTAGCTCTTTGACCAGTGCACTAAAAATTAGGCAGAGAGGACAGTGGTGTAATCTCTAACGCCTCACTGACTGTTGGGAAAACTGCATTCTGACTGCTTGAAGTACCAAGTAGTGCACACTGAATTAGTCATTCCCTAGAAAGACTGTCCCATACTACCCAGATCATGAAGAAAAACGTTAGCTAGAACAGTCTTCAATTCAACTGGAAGCATGTTACAGTAACAGGTTGATAGCAACCTTAGTAAAGCATGGTTTTCCTTATGCTACTTCATGCACAAGGAAGGAGACCATGAAGACTGTCCACAGTGAAGAAACACACAAAGTGTTGGTGCTCTCAGAAACCACCAGATTTTGGAATGTTAAAGAATATGCTTTGAGGTAACAGCTCCACAGTCACCGCCAAGACAAGTTTGTGCCAAGGCCTGACACAGACCCAACGTATTAGTCAGACTTAGCAGACCACCCACCATGGAATTTACACCAGCTGCATGAAAACAGACAGTATCTGAACTAGCATGAATCTTACCAAGTTGAAGTTAACCCATCAAAATTTTGTAATGAAATTTGCATCTACAGATTGAACTTATAGTGGATCAGAACAYTGAATCATGCAGCTTCACTATTTTTGATCTGTTACAATAAATCTTAAAAATAGATTTACTGTATTGGGGGCTAAAATCTCTTGCTACACTCCAAGAACACAGGAGCCCTGGCAACAAGAAACCTTAATGAATCACTTTCCCTTCTACATCCCTCATTCTACCTTTCCCACCTACCCTGGTTACAAGTCCTGTGGAACAGAACATGATAGGCAGGGCTTCCCTTACACGGATAAAGGCAGTCATTTTTCTAAAGCCTTATACTGTGTGCCCAAAGAGATCAGCATGTTGAAACAAGGGGTAAGCAAGGAAGGTGACTACCAAAGATCCCTTACTAGGAAACTACTGTTTGAAAGACATTTTGACTGCTGGATCTGAACAAGGCAGAGGAAAAAAAATATTGGTAAAAGTCAAAAGACATTGCTTGACCTGGAAAGGGAAACTAGACTGAYAGATAGACTAACATCCTGGAAAAGGGCATTGAAAAGAACAGGAAACTGACCTAAGACAGCATCTTTGTTGTTGTTGTTGTTGTTAGTGGTGGGTTTTGGGCAGTTTTCTTTTCTTTCTTTTCTTTTTTTTTTCCCTCTTGTCAAAAGAGTTCCTTTATACAGTCTCTGAATGTAACTTACGTTCTAGAAAATAAAACCCAGAAAAAACAGCCCTGGGAAAAAAAAAAAGTTCTTGGAGCAGAGTTGCTTGAACACAGATTTCTCAGACCTCCACTCCTATGATTACAATGGTTTGCAATCTAGTCTTTCATGAACATACAGAGCAGGCGAAGGTATCAAACAAAGTCTGTCCCCACAGAAAAGGTCTGAGAAACCTGAGCTAGCTTCTAGAGCCTCTATGGGACTGGACAGGCTCCACCACTGACACATCTATATTTGCCTAAAGACTGTTCACAAATGATTCAGCTAGAACTGCAACAACCCATGTTATGATTAGCAAGACAGCACACAAGGACTGTGTCTTCAAACCACATATCTGAAGAACACTGAATGGGGGGCATGGAGTAACATTCATGGGGGGGAGAAATAAAAGAAATAATGTTTATGAAGTAAATCAAAATGATATTAATTTCTTCAAGGGGACAGAGGTACAGGTACCCTGGCAAGAATGTTCTTAACTGAAAGAGAGACAGGAAATAATGAATCAGTGGAAGAGCAAGCAGTCAGAAACCAAGTTCAGTTGCTTCAAAAGGGGCTAAAACTAAGTTGTTACGTAGTATAGTTAAATCTTTTTACATATTTCATTTAAACTTAGAAGTCTGGAAACCCAAACACATACCAAGAAGACCTCCTCCAGTGTCAAGGTACAAAATCCAGAGCCACACCATCACACCATGGAGAACACAGTATATTTGTCAGCAGTGAAAAATAAAGCAAAAAAAAGAAAAGAAAAACACAACTGTAAATCAGTTTTGACTGAAAGTTGTCAGTTACATGGATTTCTTACACTTGTTACTGTCCTTACGTTGTTTGTTGTGTTCATTTTGGGTGACAGTGCAGCTATCTGGTAGCTGACACTCAGTATCCAAGACCCAGAAAAATCCTTGAGTGGACAGAAAATTTTTGAAAATAAGCTACAACTTCCTATTGACAGATGGGAAAAATGGTGATGTTGCAAGAGGTGGTGTTTAAGAACTTCAGTTTTTCCACCCAAGTAATCTTTGAAAACAATCTGACAGATGATCTAAAGCAAAGGAGGTTGACCCATCTGGCACAAAAAAGTACCATGCCCATATCTTTCAGTGCTGGAATTTGATTTGATCAAAATCAGCTATCTCTCTCAAGAAGATGTCACTAAAGATAGCTTTTGTATGTTTGTTCAAGGATCCCTCTGAATTCYGCAAGAATGATGAAGTAATTGCCCTTCTCCAGTTTGATACATTTCCAGAATGGCTTTTAGTAGCATGATTGAAAGGACAGTCAGCATCTGTATGGTAAGAGGTGCCCTCAGAACTACCCTAGCCAGCTCACTTCTTCAAAAGGGAACTTCTGCTAGTAGGAAAAAGCTGGCCTTGTATATCTTGAGATTGATACCACCTATAGGATACCAAGTATCCTATAGGAAACTGTAGATTATTTACCAAATCCCTAAGTTCAATTTTAACTGGAGGTTACAGAAGAAATTAACAGGTATGCTCGAGACTTGTAATTTTTTTTTAAACGAGATTTGAAGTATCAATTGCTTTTACTGCCTGTATGACGTTCCAAACACAGAAAGCCTACAAAGACATGACAAGATTTCACAGGTTTTCTTCTAATAGGTCAAATTATCAGTGACCTCAAAGTAAAATAAAACAGTCACTAATAAAACCTGATGAAATAAGTCCTAGTGAGGCTGCAAAAAAAAAAAATAAATAAATAAATAAAATAAAGGCATGTGTAGGGAAAAAAAAAATCACTGCTTGATAAGCCAAACCCATTCAATCATAACATACTACAAACACAATAGGAAGCCATATAGGTAGAAGACCAAAAGAATAGAGATCTACCCTGGAAAGTGCTAACCAGAAGGGAGTTAAGGTAGTTGCAATGGATAAGCAAACACAAACATGTTCCCAGTATTACAGCTAGAATGACAAATACGATTCATGAAGGGTTTCTGGAAAGGTATCTGTTCATCTGCACGAGGCACTTGAGACATGTTCAAAACTTGAGCCTAGTTCTCAAATTACTCAATATCCCTCGGAAGTTTTTCAGAAGCAGCAGAAAGAGTTCAAAGTTAATCAAGCTAAAAATTAGAGATAGCAGAAGAAACAAAGTCCTTTTACAGCATAGGAAGAATGCACTAAAACATTCCTCCAGTTAGAAGGAAGTATATAAAAAGAATATGACTAGAAACTAAAGGTTGACGAATTCAAATTTGAGTAAGTAAGAACACAAACATGCAGCATTGTGAGGACAATTAACACATGAAGAAGTTATTTGGGGAAGGGATCTGAATTTACTACTGCTATCTTGAAATTAAGKCTGGTACCATTCCAGAATTTACATTTTAACGAAAACATAACTTGAGTTTCATAAAGGTAGTGCTTTTAGTAATTTTCAACATAAGGGGATCAACTATAGATTTTATATAAAGTCTTTCTTCCACAGTATCTTTACACTTGCTTTGCCTCAAGGTCAATAATGCCATGAATTATACAGTAATAAAATAAGGTCCACTGTTTGCTCCCAATTTCTTTTCTAAAGCTAAATGTTTGCATGTTATTCTCATCTTCTACAACTGCCTTCACAATCATAGACACTAGATTTGTCCTTCAACATTTGATTTTGGCTTGATATTTCAGTAAGTTCATAGATATACTTTATTCACTGTTGTAAAATAGGTAGACTTTGAATTATCTTTAGTTCCTCTATCCTTCACTTATAACCGAAGAAAATTCAGCTGTGGTCTACTTAACGCACACATACACACACACATCCTCTCCTTATCTCTTGCAGGAGAGCAATTTGTTTCTATCTCAGTGAAATAGTAGCAGTGATGCCTGCTACTGCAGACTTCTCCCAAACTAATACACAGTTACAAACAAAAAAAGCCCCTCCTATATCTGATGGCGAGATCCAATAGTCTATTTAAATTTCTTTTAGTAGCTATGTTTTGTACTGGATAGGTATCAAGTTAAGTTACTTTCCAAACAGAAAGGCTATCCAGCTTCACTTCAGCTTTTACATTTAAACTTTACTTCCATCTGTTCTTTTTCTCATCCCTTGTTACTTTGCTTTCTTTTCCCAAYCATTGCTCATGTAGCCTTTCACGTAAAGTACCTCTGTTCACCTACGTGTTTCTTTATATATAGTTTATATTAATACCAAGTAAAGATGCAATCCTTTATCATAATATTCAACCTTTCTGCCATTCTATTAGCATTCGTTACTCATACTGTGCTGGTTAGAAAGGGATTCTTGTCCATTGGTTTAGGAAGCACATACAATTAGAAAAACATATATTTTATATATGTATATATGTGTGTATATATATAAATATATATAAAAATTATATACATACATACAGTGGAAAGTAGTTGAACATCCAGAAAAAAAGCAAACAGCAGAAATAATGGCAACAAAAAAAAATAATGGCTTAGGTTTGAGGAAGAATAATCATCATACACACAACTGGTACTGAAACTGGAGAGCAAGAAGCAGGTGGGTGGTCCCAGCGGTGCTGCGGGTGCAAAAAATGAATATACTGCCTGCCAGATGTCTACCAGAGTAAAGGACCAATCTATAAAATTCTTTCAGGAACATCTGGATTATGATGATATAACACTATGGCTTTTAAATAGATTTACAGTTTTTAATTAGCATACACTATCGTGAAAGTTTCAGCTTAAGTATTTATTATTTTAGCTCCCCTCTGTAGCTTTCATGAAACAAATAAAAAAGGAAAACAGAAAAAAAGACACCTAACAACCCTTCTGCAAGGCTGAAGTTTCAAAACTTTAAATAGGTTCGTATGTCAGGTATTTTCAAAAGAATAATCTATACATAGACACAGGTATAGAAGTTGCTTCAGCAGTTACTGAATTCTTCTCCACATTTAAGGCAGTTAAAGAAAGTAAATACATCATTTAGAAGTTACTGAATTAACTACATACTATTTTATATGCATTAAAAGACCAATTTAGTAAGCTAGAAAAATCCAAACTTGAACTTTTTTTTTTAATAGAGAAATTCAAAAAACTTGATAGCTATGTCATCAAGTTTCAGAGCTTTACAGAACTTAGAGTGGTGCATGTGTTCTTTACTCTCAAACTGTCTTAGTATAAGGTTAAAACACAAAAATTAAAATAACTAAGAGTTAAGGTTCCAACCCTGCTATAAGGTATATTTTAAGCTGGCTGGACATTTAACAATATAAACAGCAAGAGATACCATATACCATGTGCTCATGTTAGAACTGCTAATGAAAGTTACATTTCCGTATTCCTAAGATTCTAATTTCCAGTTTTTGCTTACAATAATGTTTGCTTAGGTTTTCTAGCAGACATAACTTTCTAATTAAATTCAGAACTAAAAACTGTACAATTATGACTATAAGTATGTCAGCAGCAAGGAAACCCACTCTTCAAACAGTGCTGATCCTTAACCAATACATAAAGAAACAGATGAATGGTAGTAGCATGATACTGAGTTTGTAAAACAAATTAAAATGCACCAATGTTGCATCATCAGTATTTATTTTGTCCAAGAACATCAAATAACTCAGTTTTAGAAGAACTAAGCCTACCAGTAACAGACATTATGGTTGAAGAAATATGGTGGTGGGGGGAAAGTCAGTATGCAAGTTTGCAAGTCGTCCCCTCCTTTTTTTAAACAGGGCAAAAATATAATTATTAGTTGTACATACACACAGTAGAAATGAAAATATAAACATACCATATCTTCCCACAGCTGCGTAAGTTTGTCCTTCCAGATTCTAAAATGGGTTTCTACAGTTCTTGTACCTGTAATGCAAAACACTATTTCAGTTTTTGCGCTATGTTCCATACCAGCCTAGAACTTCATGTGACTTTAAAGTTATATATTCAAAATGGCCATTCAATTAGAAGCAAATACTTGAAATCACAGCAGATAAAATACTTAATATGGTATGGAAACTATAAAAGCAGAAAGTCCATAAGCATAGTACTGCGCTTTCTTTTCTAGTGATGTAATACAGTTGTATAATTCCGTTTGTCCAGTTTCTGCCTCTTCATTATAAACATCCATTTATTTCTTCTAAATGAAAGATTTCACTCTTTTTTTTTTAAGGCATCAGCAGTTAATAAGAAAAATATTCAAAGGCAACAACAAATAGAACCACATTTTTGTCCTGGCTACACAAAACTTTTGAAGTTTCATAAGCTTGTCTACAGAGGTCCATTTTTAGAGAAGCCATAATTAACAAGGGACTCAAGTCTGAAACACACTCCAAATATTTTAAAAGCACAACTGATTTGAGGGCTTGCATACAGAGAAATAAGTGACAGAGAACTTATCAATTATTGGGCATATAACTAAATACACCTAGTAATTATTTTTTAAAAGTTATTAAAATTTCATATAGTGAAAATTCTCTACGCCAAAAGAATAATTAGTTTCTTGGTTCTTAAACTCCACTAAGAACAAGGGAATTCAATTAAGTTGATTTAGTCTAATCTCCAGCACAGATCACAGTTCCTACCAAGAAAATTCTGGCTACTTAAAAATACATTCAGCTATGTCTTAAAGATATTAAACAATGGAGAACTCATGCAGTACCAAAGGCTCAGTTCTGTATTAAAGATATGAAAGAAGTGATGCTTGACTGACATAGTTGTGCCCGTAAAGCTCTATAGCACAAACGGTTCATAAGCAGACAATTTTTCACATCTAAAGAGAATTGCATTCTACCTGTCCTATAAAACAAGATTTCTATTTCAACAATTACAAAAGTTATGTGGATTTACACATGATTAGGATTAATAAATTCATGTTATACAACTGTGTCTAGAAAATGTTATCACCACTGGGGGGGGGGGGAAGGGGGAAAGATTAATCTAAACAATATGAGACAATGTAAYTGATTATTTTCCTGTAAGGAAGTGGGACTGCCATTCCACACAGAATCCATACAGATTTCCAACAGAAATCCAGATGATCTTATATTGTAGTTTAACAAGAGCATTATAAGTATTACAAATTATAAGACAAACCAAGTAAAAAGTATTCTGACAAATATGACCAATATGCTTGCATCTCATACCACAGAMCCTCTAACTTAAAATGATTTATACACACAAACCAACGCAATCTACATAAAATTCATTCTTTCTCCTCTGAGGTACAAAAGTACCAGTTTGAATGCACAAAGTACAGTCACAAAAAGTATCACAAATACGCTTATTAGGGGACTTTATGATTGTTGTCCAGCAACAGGAGAAAGGACAAAGGTCCACAACATACCTGAGGCTACACAAGGTAAGACAATAACTCCTGCCATTACCCTTTACAGCAGAAACAAGACCACAGTGGAGGAGCTGGGTCAGACGATTTCCTTCGCAATGCGCGGCTAGCATCAGAAGAGCCAACACCACTAACAGCACAAGACTGAAGCATCTGGGCTTCCAGTTTCAATCCCTCCAAGTCCCACCATCAATGCAAATGTCAGCCCCTCAGGAATTCAGGAGTCTACAGGAAGAGTTTTGGGCAAAGGCTACACAACAAGAACAAAGCGAACTACAGAACAGAATCACAGAATGGTAAGGTTGGAAGGGACCTCTGGAGATCATCTAGTCCAACCCTCAGCATAGCCCCATACGGGGATTGAACCCAYGACCTCGGCATTAGCAGCACCACACTTTAACCAACTGAGCGAAACCTGCCCCCATGCAGCGTTCATCTATCTCATGAAACTATTTCAACATTCATCTTTAGCATCTTTATTAATTAGCAATAAGCCACATCCGCTTTAAAAAAATATGTAAATGGACAGATTTGAGAAAGGGTATTGCTAATACCATTGCTTCCACTCAATGTGAATCTTCACCTGTCACATGACCAGAATCAAAAYGGGTTTTTTCTTTTAAAAGCACAACTCTGATGTCATACATTTTCAATAAAAAATAGAAGACTTCCAAAGTTCATCATGCTGAATGATGTTAACAGAGATAAGCTACTGAACCAACAAAGCAACTATGGTGTACAGAACTGGAAAAGATTTAARCAAAAACTATCAATTATGAAAAATACTTTGCAACTCTCACATGTGCCTGAAAAATATCAGAAGTCATCTCTATCAGGAGTTCGGATGATCTTTTTCCAAAAGCAGAAGAAAAACTTGAGAGAGTTACCCTAAAGTAAATGGTAGGCATTTTGCCTAGGATTATAGATCTTCTCACTCAATTTCAAAGGACATCAGTTAGAACACTAACCATTTTGGCTCTAATTATGTCYATTTTCCATGAGTGACATTCTTAATACGACAGCACATTAGTCAAATAAAGAAATAAGTATTCACAAATATCCATTCTTCAATGTGATATTCAGGTTTTAAGAACCATGCAAATGGAGCATTTATCACCTTACAAAGGAAAGAGCTCAACCTTTGCAACCAAGAAACATCATGATTTTGGAAAAGCAATCCACTCTTAAGAATGCCTGTGTTCATGGAACTTGTACAGAACTTGCAGTTTGTGTGGACTATAAGCACGTACYTTTGCTATGTTTTTTGTTTACGCAAGTTTTACTACAACTGAAGTATGCATCTAGATGCTGCTACTAATGGCAGCATGCACAAGCAAACCTTGGGCTTTCTAATCACAAGAGAGGGCATGTACAGACATTAAACTACACTATTTGTCACCAAGACTTTGCACATTAGAATTTACTGTGAACTAGACAGCAGTCATTATCCTGAAGGCAATGCAGACAAAAAGCATACCTATAATAAGCTCAAAAGCACGACCAACCATAAAGCAAAAGAACAACTCATACACAAGTATAGCAGCAATTCCTGATGAATTTTGACCTGTAGCTCATTTTAGAAGTGCAGTTTCTTTAACAGGCACACCACCACCTCCGGCACAGGRAGCCTGTAGAACTGCAGCTGCTCTAACCTGGGTCCCAGAGAGCATACCAGAGCAGGAGTATACAAGTAATGCCAGAGCCTGACTGTCTGGACAAGTCTGGCATCTCTCAGYGCTGCGCAGCTTGGCAACATGCTACAGATAAGCTCTTCTGCCTCCCCTGCACACAGCTCCTAAAGGTAGGGGAAAAGGGGATGTTTGTCATTCTAATTGCTCTTTTTAATAATTTCATTGATATAATGATTATTGAGGAAGTATTAAGAAGTCCCTGAAGAGGTTCCTCCAACAGTAGCAAGATCCTGGCCTCCCCTACAAAGATGATCTGAAGAGGTAGCTTCACCCCTCGTACTTGAGCTCAGTTGGGACAGCAGGAGTCTTGCCACAGTCCTCAAAGGACACAGAATGAAGAGCAGACCAYGTGGACCGATCTTCGCCAGCAAACACTCAACAGCAACAAAACCTAAATACTAGACAACGGTTCCACGATTTTCTGCTTGTGATCCCACTGGTTGATGCAAGGCCCACCAACACTTCATTTCTACCAAATTTTAAACTCATACACCGCGCTTTTTAGTTTTTGATATAGTTACTTAGGCCACAGTTTGTAAAACTATGTCATACAAAGATTCTGAATATCTTTTTTGACATACTAATGAACAGAACATGAAAGAAAGTAGTACCTTCCGCATTAAACAGCCAAACGGTACATCAGTTCAAGCTTCTGCTAAAATGTCATCACTACAATTCACCTCTGGTGCAGTTCCACTGTTGATGTACYAGGCAAGATAATCATGACTCTTAAAGATCAACTACCTGAATATGGAGCATATTTTTAAAGTTATTTGGATGCAAATAGTAATGCTTTTTGATGGAAAGTCATGAAAAGCTGTACAACAGTGAATATCCCTTTCTAACTATCAGATTACAAASAAAGTCTAATCCTCTGCTGCATTAAGTAGAATTTCTTTTTAAAATACATAYACATTTGTCCTAAGGAACCGCAGGCTGCTTCAAAAGAAGCAGGTCACCCCTCTTACCTAACACAGTGAAGTGAGGTTCCAAAGGGAAGCCAACCATTTAGTTCCTCTGAGCTGAACAACTGCAGTTTCTCTTAATTCTTCACCACCCTGTAAGACACAGGTAAAAACCATGCAGGATGGTAACAGAAAGAGCATCGGAAAAGACTGATTTCCCCTCCCTTCCTCCATTCAGCAGTTTGCATAATACAGGGAAGCAGGCTCAACCTATTAAAAGTAGTAGTTAATGCTTTCTTCAGGAGATTCATTCATAAGAAGAGTATTTGCAGGACTATATAATTGCAGGACACTATAATAATATTTAATGTAGTTTGGTAGTAAACAAGTTATTTTGCCAWCAAGCTCTGTCAATCCAAGCCACAAGAGACCATTCAGAAATAGTGATTTAAAGTTTGATTTAGTAATGTGTTGCTTTACCAAGCAGGAATCCTGCATCTAAACATTATTTGATTTTATCTTTTTATCTTTCTACTATGAGGTTATTTTCCTGAAGAAATGTCTTCTACACTTCAGTAACTATATCAACTGATGAGCTTTTCTACTACATATTATCTCTATACTACATTTGCATACTTTCTGCTAACCAGCTAGATACTTTAAACATGTTACTATTCACATGAATCAACACCCTCCAAATGAACCTTTGGTTCATGGACAATATATCGCCTTGTGAGGCTGTCAGACACTGCCTGTGAATACAGGAAGTTAATACAGCAAAAGATCAAAGTATTTAAGGTGACAAGAACAAATGTCCCTTCAAACATTTAATTTGCTCATTACCATTGTCTACGGCAACTAAGTATTCAAGCAAAGCAAACAAAATTTTTAGGCTTTTTTACTTATTGCTGCCACTGTTTAGAGACAAAATGTCAATGTTCATGATCTCTTTATTTTATTTTAAAAAACAATCTCATTCTTTCCACTCCTCCCCTATAAAGTAAATACCATATTTAAAATGATTTGGTACAGACCGTCATAGCAAAGCTATTGCCCCACTTCTTCCATGTACCAATCAGATTTTGATTAATGATAAAAAGTCTTTAAACATTGTTTCTCTCTATAACTTACAACTACCTTAACAACTGGTACYTCAGAAAAGTATTTACCAGAATAGCTAGAAGCGTATCTTTTTTTAAAGATAAGTATCAATTCATTAACTAAAGCTAAGTAAAGACCTGGCCCACAGTGACCAGAAACAAAGATCAACACTTTGAAATGAGATAAATGCCTTAGTACTTTAAGAGTTCTGTTTACTTGTTTCTCAATTTCGTTTTCTGTCTTTAAGAATTAGTGATTCTTACCTTACAGTGTATGAATAAACTGACTGAGGGGGGAGGGGGAGCAGAATATTCTATGGACAGTCACTAAGTAAACTGAAACCAAAAGTTTCCAAAGGGGGGAAAAAAAAATCTTTCCTGTACAATACAAACTAGAGAACATGCATTTTTTAATATAAACATCAAATTGTTCCATTGTAAATGTCATATCATGTATTACACTAATTATTGTTTATACAAAGTGCTATATGCTTAAACATGTTCTACACTTCAACATATTTGTTTGACTATTAAAACTTGACTCAAAGATATATTCCCTCAATTATGTATTTAGTTAAGTAGAACCTGTGAATTCATAAAGAACTAATGAAGAACATGACAACAAAGCATGCATTTATAATAAAATAAGCRTTATATTACAAGTACATATTTCATTTCATATTTTTGAAGCACATCTTCTCACCCAAAAATGAAGTTAGATGGAAATAAAGTCATCAATCTGTCCTATTTTTGCCAGATGATTCTAACAGGTATGTCCTCAAGGTGCTTAACAGGGACCCTCACTATCAGAGCAGATCACCTGATGTATTTAACAAATATATACAATTTYTAAAAGATTATCTTTTCTGTGTTAGTTCTCTAAAACCTAGAAAAAAAATCCCTCTGATTCACAAAAGCATCAATATTCACATTTTGTCTCTAAACAGTGGCAATAAATAAAAAAAAGCCTAAAAATTTTGTTTGCTATTAAAAAGGACCCAAACCACAAAATGCTAGAGTGCTGAAGAGGATCTGGACTAAGATCTAGGCTTTGGAACTCACTGCTGTGAAAAATATAAAGAACACACCCCTGCTTTTTCAAACCTGCTCTTACTTCAGTAACTTTTTGTACACACATACACATGCAATTATTATCCCTAAAGAAAACAAACACAGCAAACCATTTATTCTGCCATCTAGAAAGAGAATTTGACACTTTTATTTTAAAATACTTGGGAGACAATCAGGATACTCCAGTGAGAACTATCAAACAACTTTGGTAAACAGAACAAGAACTTGTTAATTCCTGTACGAAAGCCACTACATTAAATAGTAAATACCAAGAGTGGCATAGAATGCATTTGCAAAAGAGAGATGAAGCATCTGTAATATTGCAATGAAATGATTTTGATTAAAGGTATTTTTCAACCCTTTGAACCTAAACATTGTTACAAATTTTCTTCCAAGATCTGTCTATACTGAACTGACAGAGCATAACTGTTTATGAGGACAGTCATAAGCACTGTGAGGAATGACCAAACTACATGTGTTTTAAAATGCAAACTATGTGAGGAAAACTACTTAATATCCATAACAATTTGATAATGCACATTTCCTATGTTCAACTCAATCATTAAATTCTGAGTTTTGAAGTATTTCAAAAGAAAAAAAAAGTGCCTTTGTTTCCAAAGTGAAAGGGCATAGACTGTTTAACGCCACAGTACTCATATATTCTAGTACCACTCAAAATGTGTAATCAAGATCTTCTTAACCAACAAAAAAAGTATTCGCTAAGAACTGTAAAGCCCATTTTTCAGCAGTTTTCATTTTCACCAAGAGGTATCTCTTACTACTTCCACCTTTCTTCCACTAGTCATAAGTGTCTTAAAAATATAGTTAAGCTTACACTATAGCTTTTCCCCTAGCTGGGGGTCTCTAAGTGGATGCTATTTGCCTGAAACCTGTAGGAACTCAACCTAACCTTTCACACTTCTCCCTTTCAAACTGGTCAATCAGTTAAAGAAASTATTAGATAAGCTGACAGTACAATCATATAGGTCCTACTTTCTTAGGAAATCAAAGCTAAAAAGGTACAATTTCCCACTGAAGAACTAACTTTTTGGTACACATAATAAAAGCCTGTCTGCGTAGCAGGCTAGTCTGACCTCACAGAACCTCAGGTTTGCACAGAGTCCTACACTGAGGCACATGAGTGKCTATCAGACACAGCAGGACTGTCTCGGAAGTAATTTGTAAGATAGACGCTTTGTCCCAAAACCAGAACTCAGGACAGCTCTTACACAAGGAAGAAATATAACAAATGTTGCCGTTAATTTTAACACTCCAGGAAGATAGAAAACATGACTACAAGTTTGCAGATTACATATTCTTGACACTTAACGGACTACTGTGGAACACATTTTGTTTCCTAAGCAGTAGTAACTTCTGAATAGCCATGTCACATCATTTTTAGATATCTGATTTTAAAAAGAGCTGAGAATCAAATCAACCCATGCAGTTCCTTCAAAAGAAGGGCAGCAGATGCACAAAAAAATGAAATCCAGAGTCCTGCTGTCAGTACTGACAGATCACGCTTACTAGCAAAGTGGCTTGATCGCCAGTTGGCTCTCCCAACTCTTCAATCAGGGTAAGAGGTAAGACGAGCAAGAGAGCACACCTACTTTGTGGCGCAAGCCCCGCACATTAGTTAGGGAGCCCAGCAGTACCTCACACACCTTCACCTGCCCAGCTGCCGGCCGTATCAGAGATGCCCAAGCTCTCCATCGCCGCAGCAGCCGCGGGGAACCGACAGCTTCCACGCCGGGAAACTGAGGCAGCGGCAGGCGGGGTTCACCCAAGGTCGCCCGGGAAGCCCGGGGCGCAGGCAGCCCAGGTCCCCTCGGGGGCGGGCCGGCGCCCGGGGCCGCCCGGCCTTCGCGCTCCGCGGAAGRGACAGGACAGCCCTCCCGCGCCCGTGCGCCTCGCAGGCGGCGAAGCACGGGAGCACCGCGGCCGCCTCCGGCCGCCCCCTCCCCGCGGCGGGGGCAGCCTCCCTCGCCGCCGGGCCGGGGCGAGGTGGGCGCCGTCCCCCGCTCCCGACCCTCCTCCGGGCCGGGCGCTGCGCGGCGCCTACCGACCTGGGCGCCGCGGCCTGCTGCTCCCGGTCGCTCCCGCCGCCGCTGCCGCCCGGGCTCATGCGGGGGCCGCGCCGCGCTCGGCGCCGGGCCACGGGCGACGAGGAGGAGGCGCCGCTGCTGCCGGTGGAGCCGTTGGGGCCCCCGGGGCGGAGAAGCCGGGGCCGCGGCCTCGGCGGGGAGGGAAAAGGAGAAGCGAGCGGCCTGGCGAGGCTGGCGGCGCGGCGCGGCGCGCAGGGGGGCAGGAGGGCGGGCCGGGCCCGCGGGGTGCGCCGCCTCTCGCTGCTGCCTCGCTCGCTCTCAGCCCGAGCCCCGCGCCACCATCTTGGGAGCAACGCGGATATCGGCGCGGCGCAAGCTCGGAGGACTCGCGGCGGGTGGGGGCGGCGGGGGACAAGGGAGGAGGACCCACTGCGTCCCGGCGTGCAACGCGAGCGGGGTGGGGGCTGGGGAGGCGGTCAGGCGAGGCGGCTGCGGCACGCTACCCACCGGCCGAAACCATAGAGTCCCCTAGCCGGCTTCCTCCTGCCTTTTTCACTTGGCGCGCCCGGCGGAAGGGAACCGAGGTAGCGCCTGCGTGCCTGGGGCGCGAGGCGAGCGCCGCCATGTTGGAAGAGGGCAGCGAAGGGGCGGGCCAAGGCGGGGCGGGGCGAGGACTCCCGCCCTATGGAGCGGCGGTCAGCTCGGCGGGCGGTGCGGGGGTGGGAAGGAGGGGAGAGGTCACATCGCGCATGCGCAGGGGCAGCTCCGCGCTTCCCCCCGCACACTCCCCGCCCGGGGCGATCGTGGGTGAGGTGGGGGAGGGGCGGAGGTTTGTGGCGGGAGGGCGAAGTGCGGCGGTTGGCGGAGGGGCGCGGGGTCAGCGCGGCGGTTGGCGGCCCGCACGGCCGTTACACCCCGCCACCCGCTTTGGGCAGCTGCTACACACACACCGAGACACATGGTCACAGCACATAGCTCTGCCTGCATATGCGGCTACAGACATGGGCACATACATGTGGGCACACCCATACATACACATGTGTGTATGTATGCTGACATAAATACATTTGCTTACATGTTCACACACATACACACACACACCTGTACATGTACACATGCATGCATATACATACCCATTTATACATGCTCATGCATACATACATGCGTGCACACACGCTTAAATCAACATGCATACACACCTACACACGTGCATGCAGGCTGAGGGGTGGTGATACAGCAAGGCACATTGCTGCTATAGTAAAAAGCCTCATAATTTCTCAGTGAATTGCCCACCAAGGGCTTCCACAGCTGACTCCTGTCACAGTGATCTGATCAACCCTCAGCCTGGATCCAGGGCCATGGGTTTGCTGTGTTTTATCAAGTTCAACCTGGGCAGAGAGCCAGCGCTGGCAAACAGAAGTGCAAGAAGAGGAATGGCCTGTGAGCTTTGGAAGCAAGTCGGAAGAGCCCTGTGTTGCTGCTGTCACTAGCCAAGGTGCATCAGGACAGGCAGAGCCCAGATGGGGAAAGGCACCCATGCAACTGTCCCTACTGCAGCCAGTGTTACGGAAAGGAAGGGAAGAGTGAGGGCTAGATTATTTCTTGAGATGAAGAAGTGTAGTGAGGATCTTGATGACTTTGCACATGGTGGTGGGTTGAAGGGCGCAGAGCAGTGCCAGTATATGCTCATGTTGCCAAAAGCCTGATACTACTCAAACCATTGATGATTTCACACTTGTATCAATAAGGTTTACTTCCAATGTAGCTTTACATATAAATACACAAATACAAAAAAAAAAAAAAAAAAAAAA
>NW_028186867.1:9421956-9656579 GCF_003343005.1 Rhea americana | reverse complement strand
ATCCTCTGAAGATTTAGCAAGAAATTCTGTGGTCCTGCACTGCACTGCCTGATCCCTGACTCGTTAGTTTGCACCCACAAATAAATGACCTGAGAAGCAGAGGAAAAATTCTTTCCCTCCTCCCTTCTTCCAGGCTCCATGTGGCATGCACACATTTTGGAGGATTTTAAAACACAAGTAAAACTTCTGTCTTGATAAGTCAGTGTTAAAGCAGCTTGACTGAATCATATCAAGGTTGGGCTACCCATGCAAAATTTGACTTTTTGAGGTGTTGACCTTTCTAGGGATTAAAAATATGGAGATGCACATATGTAATGGGAGAAGGAGTAAGTAGAAAGAAAAAGAAAAAACAGATCTGCATCTTCTTTACATACTCCCTTCAGAATGGTAGTTGAATAGAAATTGTTTTACCCTAGAAAACAGTATATATTTTTTAARGTCTAATCTAGGGGCAGGGGAAGCCCTTAAAATATCAGAATAAGTTGTTAAAAACACAAAAGGTAACTTCCCAAAAGGCTGATACGGAAACCAGTTATTCACTCTGGGCCAGAAAATGTGTATTTAACATCTGTAAGAATCTTAAACATCTGTTTGAATTTGTAAGAATTCATAAGACGATACATGACCATTTTAGCACAATTTTGAAAGACCTATCATGTATGTTACAGGATAATGGCTGGTTAGTTCAGTGGACTTAAAACTAGTAATTACAAATCTGTGCATGAAGTACTAGTACTCTCAGAGAATATGTTGGGCAGACATATTTGAAATGTTAAGACTGAATGAAATGCTCTGCTTTCATGTGGTGTGCTCAGATGGACATTAACCCTGGATATGAATCTAAAAATAATAATTGAAATGAACACRAACTGTTGTATCTGGAGGCACTCTCCCACACAATAGCAAAACCTGCCATCTTTGATGTGTTAAAATTTCAGATATAGGGCAAAGTTTATTCTGCCTTGAGCCTTTCTGTCACCCTAGAAATAATAATGTGGAGAAAACTCAATGTCTGGAAGATGCAGGTCTCTTCCTACTTTTCTCTTGCTCTGTTGCAGATTTCATGTGGCCAGTACTTATCTCCTGTTTGGCTATAAGGATGCTGTGGGGAATCATGTCACAAGCCTTCCTAGAGCCCTGGTAAGCAACACCTGCTCTCCACTTACCCACAGATAAATCCGTGCTGGCTGTTCCTTGTCACCTTCTTGTTCTTACTGAGCCTGGCAATAGCCTCCCAGGGTTTAAAGTGAAGCTGATCAGCCTGATCAGCTGATCAGTTCAACTAGATCATTTCCTTTCTCTGGTCATCAGGAACCTCCCATAAACACCATGACCTTTCAGAGGTGATAGAAAGTGGCCTTGCAGTGATGTTGGCTAGCTCACTCTGCACACTTGGGAGAGTTGGCATAGCTGATCTAGTGAACTTCTAGATCTCCAGTTTATCTAAAGTAGTCCCTAATATCATCCTTCTCTTCAGTGAGCAGTGCCTATCTCCCCTAGGCATTACTACCAGACATAGAGAGATCTGGGAGCCCCTGGAGAATGTTTGCCAGTAAAGGTGGCACTGACACAGCCTTTTCCATGTCCTGTGTCACTATAAGCTCTGTCCCATTGAGTAGCAGCCCAGTTTCTTTAGTCCTCCTTTTGCTGCTATTGGTACTGCAGGTGTCCTCCTTCTTGTCCTTCACGTTCCTTCCCAGTTTCAACTCCAGCCTTTCTCTGACCTTCATATTTTTATGCCTGCATTTTTAGGTGATGCTCCTAAAGTCCTTGCTGGAAGCTACTCCAGTCAGTGATTGTATAGAAGCTCTTTGCATAATTTTATTAAAGACCTTTGATCATCTCTATAGTCCTATGCATCCTTACAGCACGAAGGACCAGAACTACTCAAAATAGCCAAGAGAGGGACACCATGGATATATATAATCATGGTATTTTCCCCCCTCTTTTTTTTCCTAATAGTTCCTGATAGTCGATTTAGCCTTTTTTTTTTTTTTTTGGCCCTTGCAGAGCATCAAGTGGATTTATTTCCATGGAACTATTGATTCCAGGATCTTGAACCCGATTGGTAATGGTCAGCTCATGGCCAATCTCTGTTCTGAGCTTTTATTGCTTGTAAATGTCAGAGATTTTCCTCTGAAAAAACAAGAGAAACATCTCTGAATCCACATATGTAAATATGAGGAAGAGGCAGATAATAGCGGGTGGAGGAAGAGTGTAGGACTGGATCCAGCTGATGTGCATGCTGAGAATGGAGGGTTGTGTCTATTGTACTGACCAGATCTAGAGATAGGGAAAGGAGAGTTCTCTGAATAGGACGGGGCTTTGAAAAGRCTCAACCTTGCTTCTGTTTTGAGGAGGTGGGGATAACACTCTTGGCTGTGGATATGTGAAGAATGATACATTAAGGAATACACCCAGAGCAAATTACCCAGAGCAAAAGTAGTGCATGGCTGACCAAGCTGTGTGATGAATTTCACTTTAATTCTGCCAGGGATAAATTGCTATTGTTGAGGAGGCACTAAATCACTTTTAGATTTCATATTATATGTTTGCAGCTTTTCTGGAACTGGACTAGCTTGGCTTGGCATATATTAAGCATGGCCATTGGTGTGACTAAGTTGTTTCTGTTATGGGAGGAGGGGGTAATTGTACTTCCCTGCTTCATGTAAGTACTTTACATATTCTAAAGTGCTCAGATATTATGGGATAGAAATGCTTTTGCTGCCTTGAGTGCTTTCAGCTACTTTGCATTGGTATAACCAGCTGCTGCAAAGCAACTGGATTTGCTCAGCTGAGTAGTCTCTGAATTTGGAGAAATCTGATTGGAATTCCCTGTGGAAAAGCCACCACTCCCTGCTTCCTTGCTAATCCCTACTGTGGCTGTAGGGCATGGGTGTGAATTGCAATTGAGGAGAACAAGTGCTTAGACTGTACTTTGCAGTGATAATCAGTGATAAACAGGCTCCAGTGAGATGCTTCAATTATGTGATTGAAGTAATGTTGGGTTAAAAAAAAMCAATTATAATTAATAACCTGATCACTAAGTAGAAGCCCCGCAGAAAAGCTAGTTGTAGTGTCTRAACAGTTGGAAACAAGTGTCTTTTTTTCACTGCTGAAAGAGAACAGACACAAATTGCCTCTCATACACAAGTTACATGAAATAGACAGTGGTTTCAGGGAGAGGAAAAGGACATTGAAAATGGAATTCCCAACTGAATTCACAATTTACTTGTAATTTTGGAGAAATGCCATAGTGAACCAAGTCTGTTGCATATGAATTTCAGTAGCTGTTGATGTTTCAGAGCTTTGCAGAAGAAAGTAGTTTCCTCTAGGGATGTCTTAGTAAACATGCAGAGAACACTGCACGTCTTGTCCTCATTTCATGTGAAAAACCCAAGTACAAAGGACTTTATAATACTTTTTTATATTKATTTCAAAGAATTATCAGAGTGAAAATTAGATCTTGAAGTTCTATAAACGTAACTCCTTAGATAATGAGTATATTTTTGTGAACAGTCTATCTTAGCTTATTCTCTTTAAACAGAAAGGGTACACTGAAGTGGCATGAGCCTTTGGGAGCCAAATGTTTCAGGTCGCTGATAGCTGAACCCTTTAATCCTCCCTTTGCAGATAAAATGATGAGGAAGGGGAAAAGATCATTGACAATATAACAAAACCTTGAGGGTCTGAGATAATGCTTAAGCTTGGTGATGGACAGATAAAAAAACCCTGTAGTGAGTGGGTGGTAATTATGGGAATGYAGATTGTTATTGAGGTAAGGAGTGGGGGGGTCTGTCTTCTTTTTTAGAAAATTGGAGGTGAGGATAACACTCTTGGCTCAGATCTGCTCATTTTTGATGCAGACAGGGAGACTTGAGCTCTTAAGGAAGCCCCTGTGGTTTTCATYGCAGTCACCTACAGCAGACTGCGAGTCAATTGTCTTAATACAGTGTAAACCTTGGTTTAAGCAAGAAATGAAGCTAGGACAATGTTTTGGAGGCTACATGGCCAGGTCTTGACAGACAAATAAGATGCTTTGAAGTTGAGC
Source organism: Rhea americana (assembly GCF_003343005.1). NCBI lineage: Eukaryota > Metazoa > Chordata > Aves > Rheiformes > Rheidae > Rhea > Rhea americana. The sequence goes on along the minus strand of NW_028186867.1, from coordinate 9,652,528 downwards.
ACCTAGTGCAGTAGAGGCAGGTTGCACTTGAAGTGAACACCACTTTGAACCTTTCCCCCCATTCTTGCCATGATGCATTGTGGTGAGGAGTTAGCTAGTTTAAAGTCATTACTAATGACTTTTAAAAATCCCCCCAAAATYTTATAACCCATCCTGTCCTTTCTGGCTGTGCAACCATTTGCCATTTATAGGAAACATGACCCTCGTTGTACTGATACCTATGGCAAACCTTTTGGTAGTATCAAATATGAGTGAAGCAAGTGGAGATAAGGAAACAGGCAATTTACTTTTGAAAGTATAGAGATGACCAAGATATGATTTCACATTACACCCTTCCAAGTATGTTTTTATATAGGTGTGGGGTTTTTGCCTGTGCTAAGTTAATGCCAATCACATCCTCTTTTTTTGGAATAGTRTCTGACATATTTCAGAGAGTTTCTGTTTCTTCTCACATTTGGTTGCCTTTTAAAATATGTTTTTTTAGTGTCTGAAACTAGTCTTAGCTTTTACTATTGGCTTGGCATGCAAGAATAGCAAGGAGAAAGTCTGGACTCTACCAACTTTCTACTCTTTTTATTCACAAGACATAGAAACATTAGTCCTAAAAGTACACAATCTAAATATAAGCAATATCTAGAAAAGTTGACTTGATTCCATTATCAAACTCTCTATTCATTTCTATCAGATATGCTTCCCATCAACTTAAATTCTCAGTGGGGAAGGAAAAGTTGATGAATGATCAACATTACTATCAAAAATAATTTTCAGTATTTCATTCTTGAATCTGAGCTRCCACAGAAGATTGGTCCATCAGCTGGTCTTTTGGTTAGATTATGGCTTGGAGATTTATGGTGTCTTGAAGCATTTCCCGCTTTTGGCATGGAAATTAATCTTGATCAATGACTGTGTTTCAGTTCCTCATTGTGAACTGAGGGAGATTTTCTGCTGTTTTATTGAAATGAGCTTGTTGGTGAGAGACTATTTCCCTGAATGTTTCACACGACATAGTGGCCTCTACCTTCTGTTATAATAAAGGACTAGAGTRAAAGGGGAAGCAGCTTATGCTCACCTCTTCATCTTTGAGTTTCATGTACCTTCTTTCTGCTAGCCTGGCCTTAAACTTATCTCATTCAGTCTTCTTGAAAGAGCAGAATATAGGCATCTCTGTTATTCCCCTTGAGAGGTGGGCTTACAATTCACTGTAGGTTTCCAACACATTTTCTTTGCTCACTCTGCGGATGAATTGGAAAAGTTCTTTTCTTCCATTCTAAATTCTTTCCCATTTTGTACTGAAAGAATGCTCAGCACTGAAGGTATTTTGAACCCATTTTTCCCTGTCTTTTTCTGCTCTGTGCTAAATCGCCCACTTTTCTGCATTCACAACCTCTGCGTAGTTCCTAAAGTGGTGGCCAGTTTCAGAAAAAAGTCTTGAGCAGTGGCTGCAATTTGAAAGATATATAGAAGCAATATCTTTGTTTACACAGCGATTTTATGGGGGCATCATGGTACATTCTGCAGCACACAGCTGAAACTGTCTTACATCACACAGCTATGYAGGTTTGGGTTAACTGTTGTTTTGGTTGTAAAAGAGAAGCCTGACTGACACAGCTGTTTTTCTGACCACATGCCTACATTATTTTTCCTAGATATATATAGAAGTCTGACATGCTGAGCAGAGCAAAATGACTTTCTGCAATTAATGTGACATGCTTAATAATGCTTGGAAGGGTGAAGGCATCTGCATTTATCAGCCTGTTGTGACTAAAAAAAACCTCTGACAAGCAATCCCAGCACAAACACAGCCCATGTTTTTCTAAAACAAGGGACCACACAATGCCCAATTGCTAATACTGCTTCTGAGATGAGACACTATTTTTCCAAGAGAAACTTATATGATGTCAAAAACTCATTCTATCCTTAGGTTTTGCTAGAGGGTGACAAATTCAATTTACAGCTTTTCTATTTGTTGGTATTTTGTCATAATTACCTTCTGATTTAAACAGCTCAATCCTTGAGTTCCAAATGTGGTTTGGTTAATAGCATTGCAGTGGTACCTTGATGAAATCAGGTCCAACCAGCTATCTAGACTTTTTTCCAGTTAATAAGTGATTTTTAAAAGGTCATCATAGCATAATTGAAAAGTTGAAGGCTCATGTAATTAGCATACAATGTGCAGCTTTCCACACCCATTGTTATTTGTACAATTTCATTAGTAATACTGTTGTTTGGTTAGGTTCCTAAAAAGGAAGGAGCTCTTGAAAGCTGACTACTTGTAAACTAAACCTTATTTAGCATGATAAAAAATGCCATCAGCTACAGCTCGAACTTCTCTTAGCTCAGACATTAGAGGATGTGAGTGAGAAACCCAGCTCCCCTTCTTTCCTCAGCAGAGATATTTATTTCTCATTTTCCTCTAGCTCTTCCTCAGTTGCTGCAGAGACAGCTATTGCAGGTTCAGTCTCCTTTAGCCAGTGGGCCCTACTCTGTAATATGTCCTTACCCAAAAGATAGATTATGCAAGTCACCAGCCCCGTGTGACATTAGGATGTAACCGTGTAACACTTTTTGACTCAGGATCTCAGATGTGCTCTGGACTCTCATTAACGCACATGTATCGGAAGAGACCATCTAGGTCATTGTGTACCAGACAAATGTGTTCTACAGGTGTTTTGCATGGAAAAATATTGATATCCAGCCCATACATTTCAATACACCACTTCCCAAACATAGAGCTATTAGTAAGGGGACTTCTTTGCATTTCTGATTTTGGTTTCACAGATTTACTTCATTAATTACATTTTGTAATATTAACAAATAATATTTTGTTTGGCATGCTGAATAAGTACACAGAGAAAGTGATATCCTACATGACAGAGGAGAGCCCAGTTAGAGTGGATGCAGATCTGCCTGAATAAGGACAGAAAGGTTTGGCCTTTGGAATGGAAATAGACCTTGGAATTTTACCAGGGTGTTTCAGAGCTCCTTGTTCCCACTAGCTTTCTCTTTCAAATGCAATGGCTGCAGCTGTCTGGACACAGAACTCATTTAAACTGAAAATAAATATCCTTTAATATAGATTCTATCAAAAAATCGCAGGTATGAAATAGCTTTCTGTGATGATTTACTATGCTGGTGTTTAATATATGTGAACTGTGAAATACTGATTTTATTTTGCATATATGGCAAAAACTGAACTTGTGGCCAAATTCTTGTTGCTAAAGACCGGACGAGCTYCTTTGAACTAGTATAGTTACTAACCTACAGTGATCACTTATTGTAKGCATGTCAGAATAAATGTAGCTTGTTTTCCTTAACAAAACAACTGCTTCACAGTGTTTAGAGACATTGAAGAAAATATAAAGTGGTCTTAGTGCGCATAAGAAGCAGATTCAAACAGATACAATAAATGTTATTGACAATTTCTTTTTGTCAATTTTCCTATGTAAGCTTACAAGTTCCCTGACAGGCTTACAATTATGGAAGGAAATATAAAGAAATCACAGAGCAGATGTGATTCTGTGTCCAGGGATTATCCTGTAACTCCAAAAGGTTGAACTGATCCTGCTTTTGCAAAGGAAAGCATCAGGTGAGAGCCTGTAGGCTTTCTAACAAGTGACAAGGGATTTAAGAAGTACCTTGTCTGGAATCCTCACCATTCTGGAGAATATATTGAAAGTTCATGTCATTACACACTTCCAAATTGATGAAAATTGATATCATTGCAGACGCAGAGGCGCTGTACATCTGGGTGAGCATTCACAAAGAGTGACTTTACTGGTAAGACCCTTATATGATGTAGATTCCATAACAGTGAACATCACTGTGTAGTGTGCTGTTTTCCATTTTCTTTTTCTTACTATATGAGCAATACTTGATGCTCTTCTGTTATTACAGACTTCTGTCTGTAATGACCATAAAGGAGGTGAAAAGGTCCAGTAAGCTTATATTGGTCTGCTGTTGAAGCTGAATTGCTTTTTTTTGTGACTCACTCAACAGTGTAAATGTTCATATTGGAATGATAACTTTTTCTTCAAATTACAGATTACCCCCTTCAACCTGAAGTTAACAGTGAAACAAGTGGAAATTGCTTAAGATTCTGTCCCTCAGAAGGAGGGGAAGTGTGATAAAATACACTATTTAAAATCAGCGTTTATCTTTCATTAAAATACCTGCACTGATGTTTCTGTACTGGCATGATATTCTCTAGAAGGAATATCCTTCCATTTTCATATTATTATTTTTGTTAATTCCATATTTACAGACAATGTTACTCTCTCCACTGTGCAGTTAAACAAATAAGCTCCTAAAAGTAGCAAGCAACTCCCTGTTTTTTTTTTCCCATAAAAACATGCCTACTGCACCTGAAAGGAAGATGTCCCCTAGAAAATCTTTGCCCTCAGAATGAATGCTGTGGTTTGATCTCTCTGCCAAGACCTTAGGCTTCACAAAAGCTTAGTTATAAGCATGTAGAATTCTCAGTTAAGAGCAGTATAACATACTAAGTGCTTATAACTTCTAATGCTATATACATTTTAATCCTAGAAATACAGTGTATCGTAAGTGAGCCATACACTTAATTACTAATTAAGATGTAACTGTCAAAAACACAGTTACTATCCTGCCTAGTTTTTTTTTTTTTTTTTTTTTTTTTCAGAATAAAGTTATGCTAAATCTGTGAGATCATGAACTGAAGGTAGTTGAAAACAATATCAAAATTAGCTTTAAAGCACTCAGGGCTCAATGTGAGCTCTGACGATTAACACCAAAGTGTGAAGTTATGATCCTCAGAATAGAACTTTCCTCAGAGAATGCTGTCCCATGACAGACACAGATGTGTTGCAGCCTTTGCTTTCCACGTGTTTGTAGTGAGGGAGAACTGAAGAGGCCACCTCACAAACTGATACCCAGTGACAATCCATTCATGTTCGCATTTCAGTTTCCTTTCTCTTAAATTAAAAAGTATAGTTAGCCCAAGATGAGACCACCTGGCATTCTTTTTAAGCCATACTATTTGCAAATCATATGAATAATGGTATCTTGGAAACTGAAAAGTATTTTACGTTACATTTACATTAAATATCTTAGGCCAAGTCTTCCTTGCCTTACTCAAGCAAGTACTTCTATTGGGTAAATCATGATTTATCCTATCTTCAAATGTCTGTTGCTGGACGTGGTTGATCTAGAAATTATTTTGTTTTCCTTAACTTTTGTATGTGTGTGTGTGTGTGTGTGTGTGTGTGTGTGTGTGTATTAATGCATGAAGAAACAAGCCAGCCTTATGATAAAGGCAAACAATTGAAAAGGTGGTTTTTGAATATTAAAGCCTACCTGTATTGGGATACTGCACCCCTATGACAAAGACCACTTTTTTACGCAGATAAAGAAATGGTAATAAGTAAACTGGCTTATTTTTAATGTAAAAAAGATTGCCTGCTTTAAATGAGTCTGCGTATTGCTAACATAAAATGGGGATAAATAGAATAGATTGCTAATCATTTACATGGACACACTGTAAATCTGAATGAGCATTCACAAGGAATGACTTTACTGATAAGACCTCTTTATGATATAAGTTCTATAACAGCAGACATCACTGTGTAGTCTGCCATTTTTCAAGTTCTTTTTTTTTTTTTTTTTTTTGCCATATGAGGAAGACTTGATGCTTGGAAAGATGTGTAGTATTGTTAGCTTCATGGCTGTCAAACGTTTTTAGTCAAGGCAGCATAAAGTACAGCGTAGCAGGGAAAATATCAGGAAGGGATGTCATTGGTCCATAGGAACTGGCAGATGTTGATTACTGAAAGGGGTTGCTCCCTTGAAATTTGTGGCAGGTTCTGGGATCTGGAAGAAGAGATTGCTCTAGGGCTACTTGTGAAAGCTTAAAGTCATGTGTAAATAAAGTAAATATACAGGTAGCATATACACTGATACCACAATATAATTTCTTACCTGTTTGGGAAAAAAATCCGAGAGGCTTYGGACAGCTCCTGTTGCTCACAGAGAAGGTTGTACAAGGCAAATAATGCAGATTCGGACCTCTGTTCAGTTCTTCACAGGAAGAAGGATTGTACTGTAGACACAAACTCTCTTTCTAGTTTCTCATAATCTGAGTTCCGAAATTTGATTTTTTATATATGAATGAAAATTTATGACTGCAATAAAAGAGAGTTTATATATTTGGCAAAGTTTCTTTAAATGGTCTAATAATACTGTATTTCCTCCTTACGAAGTGGGGGACATCTCAAATGCAACTGGAATGATATTACGCGACTATGGTTAAAATCAATATTCTAATTAATTTAATTACTTTGTTCTTTTGTTTAATGCATCTATATACCATCTTCAAAAGCATTTACACTTAACACATAYATAAACTGAACAGCAAGGTTGCCTGACACCACATCAGTTAACAAAGTGCCAACTGAAGAACAAAAATCTCTCTCAAACTTCCTGGTCCTCCATATAGCACTCTGGAAATGATCTGATTAAAAAGCTAATTAGCCTCAAAGTATCTCCTGAAGTTGATTAAACCTGATCTTTGCCAAGTAGAGGGACTTTGAATGGTATATCCTTCTCTGAGATATCAAGCATCTGACTGGGGAACTATGAGGACAACTCTGAGCTGTAGTGCCTGCATCCTGATGCTGTGTTAGAACRAGTCCTGGCATGCATCTTTCCTCTCTCGTGACGTGCCCTTGTTTCCACTGGAAAAAAACGTGTAAAAAACTCAAGGAAAAAGCCATGGTGACCTCCAGCAGTCACTGGACAGTGAGGGACTGAGGCTTTGGGACACAGTGCAGAAGGCATTGCATTTGCCCCTTAGTTTGGTTGCAGCATCAGAGCCCTCTGGCTGATAGATTTCTAGGCTGAAAATGAGGAGAGATGCTTTTTCAGATAAAGAGGATTAAAGTTGTTTGTGGTTTTACAAGTCATGGTATACTACTTGGTTTAGACCTGAGATATGAACTTAGAAGCCAATGAAGTTTATCCAACATGGGAATAACAGGGCCCCAAGGAACAAACCTGGATGTGCAGGTACATTCCACACTGGTTTTATTTCTCAGCTGCCTGAGATCTCAGTTAAGCACCCAGTAACAGCACTTGGGGAATTATAACAAAGTCCACATCTCCAAGAAGAGCTTCTGACTCTATAACTAAATGAACAGACAGAAACAGCCCTGGCTACTGCTGCTAGCAATGAGATCCAGAAACAGTGTGCATTTCAAGCAGGAGATTTTACATTTTGGGGTCAAATTCTTCAGGGAACGTGAAACAGGACCCTTGTGCCTTTTGCAGTGGGGAATGGATGAGTCGTCTTCACTGCAGAGAGTTACACACAAAGTGGGGACGGGATTATCCAGTGCATTCAGCACTGACCTAATAACTTTCTTATTGGTGTCAAACAGCACGGAGGTGGGCCGGAGCTAATTGTCTGTGACAATTATTTAAGGAAATGGTGCAAGTAGCATCTTGTATGTAAAGCTCACAGGAAGTCAGAGGGCATCAGAGTAGATGTCTGAGCCACAGGGTGATCACAAAGAAAGAGATTCTTTCTCACCTCTCCTGACTTGTGTTGTTAAAGATTTGAAACAAGTTTTGACAGCGTAAACTAAGTAGCTTTTCCTAGCTCCGTCATTTAAGAGTCCATCGTGCCCACATTGAATGGTCTTTAACGTTAGTCTTTAAATCTTTTAATGTAGTGATTAAACATGACAGGGATTAAGTCACTATCCAATGGCAACTCACCTAGGTGTGTTGTTGGTTAGACACAGCACAAAGCCAAATGCTCTTAATCACCCAAGCATACTGCTATTTCAAATTGTAACAAGTCCTGTCATGCCTTGTGATGATGAAGCATTTCATTTTTATTGAAGATAATGGTGAAACTAAAAGCTGATAAAAAAGGTCTTCCAAAGTGAAAAATAGAATGTGGACACAGGTTAGAGCAGAAATTTAAGGCTTTTATCCTAAATGCATTTTTAAATATGGTGTATTTTAGCTATATTTATGAGGTACCTATTCTAATGGGAAAAGGACTTTTAAGTACCTAACTTCTTAAGTAGCCATTTAGAGAGACTGAATTACACATTCAAGGCAAATTAAATTGAGTTTGACACAAGAAACAAACTAGCAAAAGCATTTCTTTGACTGCCAAGTAACCTAAAAGACTTTCCAGGAAATGTCAGAAAGAAGGATGCCTGAGCATCCTTCTAGGTGAACTATGAAACTTTTAATTATATCAGTACATGCCATTTTTTTTACCTGCAAGATATTTGCCTGAATGCACTGCCCAGAATGGGCAAGGTCTCAGCATGTTTTTTAACTCTTCATCATTTTAGGCAAGCCTTAAGGTTAACATATTGTTCATGATTTAAACCCTGCTCTGAAGACAGAATCCTTTGCTTCCTGATAGGCCTTTTCCTATAATACTAATTATTGCAGCAACTGAGTACTTTGCATTTTTTTATTTTCATAGCATCTCAAAGAGAAAAATAGGTAGTATAAATCCATTTTATAGATAAACAATAGAAAGTTTGAGATAAAAAGAAAGCAAGTTTGTTCATTGAGGTAGAATGCCATTTCAACAAAATTAAAATGTCTATTGACAGGTTTTGATTTTACCTGGGGACCTGTTCAGGAGGTGTGACTGTGTAATACTGGTAATGTGATTCTTCTTTTCCTCTGGGAAAATCAAATGAAAATGTTTTTCTTCTGTCAGCTTGACTCTAAGAAGAACATATTTTGTTTACTCTGGCTCCAAATAATTTCGTTTGAAATCTCTTAAAAAAAAAAGTAAGCTATGTTTACTTATGGCACACTATAGTATGAAAGAATTTCCAGCCTTCTCTGGCAGTGGAGCAGAGCCCTTGGTGGGTGTTTTCTCATAATACGGATTCTCTGTACAGGAGTTATACGATGCAACATGACATAGGAAATGTAATCCAGATCGAGAGTCAGGTTTCAAAAAAGCAAAGAAAACAAGAGTTTAATCGTGTAGTTGATACCTGTAGGCATGTCAACAGYGGGGATGCAGATTCAAGTTTCTCTGCAGAAACCAATGCCGATTACACAATCGAGAACATGACAAAGAAGAGTTCCTGGCTGCCCTGTGCTGGGTGGATGACACTACCAAGAGAGCTGGGACACCTTACCAGAAACTTTTGTAGGTATTTGTTGACAGAAAAAATAAGACTAAACCCCTCTAAGCTTCTGAGCTTAGAAACTTTTGCTTTAAACATTCCTCCTTTTCTTCACATTTTGCTTCTTCTAACCCTGACCCCATATGCTCTCCTTTCTCTGCATTCTCAGTTCTCTCCAAGCTTCTGTGTTTCCTGTACAGTGTTTTATTTTTACAGCAGTCTTCCTACTACTTCCTACTGTTGAATACCAGTCTCTGCTTTGCTCTTTTATATTCCCACTGCTCAGCCAGGCAGTTTTCTTTTTCTACTCCCCCTGCATATTTTTTTCTGTTGGTCTTGCCTGCCTCCAAACCTGTTGTGTTCCCCATTTTGCCCTCTTAATTTTCTTTGCCTTTTCCCAMTCCAGCTTTTGGTACTAATCCCCTTCCTGCCTTCCCCAAACCCTCCAAGTTATGTTGATTCCCGTCCACTCTGCATTTGAATCAGCTGTCTTCCTACTGTGGTGTTTGAATGTCATTGATGTTTTTTCATTTCAGCCATTGCATAACCTGAAGCATCCCAGAGCTATTAAAATGCTTTCCTGTGTAAAGTAAGGTGGATACCGAATGTGATGGCTTAGCCAGCCCCTTTGGGGAGAGCTTACTTAGGCCAAAAAATCCACTGCCATTGGTAGGGCTGCTCCTTGATGAGCAAAAAACCTTTGGTTAAGATCCAACACTATGTGGCTAGAACRTACTAGTAACTGGTATGTTATTAATGGATGACAATATCTAGGTAATGGTTGTCTTTTTTAGCCAGGGGAATTATATCCAGAGATCTGGCTGAAGATCAAAAGTACAGAGAGCACCAGGGAAGCAAAAATCAGGAGAGGTAAATAGAATTTGTAGGAGCATTAGGATGGGTTTGGCAAGGCACCTAAAGCCTTAGTTTCAGATACTGGACCTTGGTTCACTCAGCTTAGCTGCCTGAAATCCATTCACGTGATGAAATTCTCCCCTTTTGTGGGGAAAATCTGCCTATAAGTGTACAAGTAGTAATTACTGTGGTAGTAAGAGATGTTGCAGTCTCACGTGGTTGTGCTCCTGGAGAGGAGAAGTTTGCAGGCTGGGGACAACGCAGGTGGCAGAGGGTTAGCGAGGAGMCAGTGTGGATCATAGCTAGAGGGCAGGCAGAGGGGGCCTGGCCCTTCTTCATAGGAGGCCTATGTCTTCCTTGCTTGTGGCAGCTGAGCCTTTGAGACAGCTCTCTTATTTTTAGTTCCTCTTGCGAGTTTGCTTTTCTCATGCCCTCTGAGACAGTAAGAGTTAATACACACAGTGGCAGCATTACGCCCCAGCTGGAAATGGCTCCGAAAGCCCTTCGGCATGCATGTGTGAGCCTGCAGCACGGGGCGCCAGCACCTGGCTCCTTCACTCTTGCAGCTGGCCRCGGCCCTGTACCTCAAAGCCCCGGAGCACCGATCGTGTGCCCTTTGCAGGGATGGGTCCGCTTCCTGTCTCGGCAGAAAGGCAGTGCAAATCTAGTACTATTTTGACCCTGTTCTCCTCCGCTTTTTGTGCATATCAGCTTGACCCAGCTAGCATTTTGTGGAAGGGAAGAAAGGATGCTCGGACCATTCATAAAATGAATTTGCAGGACATTCTAGGCTTCTGCTGGAGGAAAGCCATCTTATGACCTGAAGAAATGCTTTGAAGTGAGAGATTATTTTAAGTGATATGTGCAAGCAGGGCTGGTTAGAACATTCTTCCAGCTTAGCTGGTGACTAACCCTAATTTCAGGGTTATCTGAAGATAGTTGAAGAAAAGGGGAACCAGCACATAAACTGAAGATAAGCAAATCAAAGCCTCAAACCCTGCACCGTAATGAGGGAAGGCACCATCTCTATGGCAGAGAAATTGCACTGCTGTACTTATATACCTTATATTTGAAAACTCTTTCTCTGCGTGGATATTATGGCTGAGTTAAATTAAAGAAAATAAAAACCTTACACAACAAACAAACCAAAAATTTCAAACAYGTGGGGCAAGCTGGTTTTTAACAATGACAAAAACAAAACAAAACAACAGCCTTTACCATGTGTTTTAAAGAGTTTCAAAGACAGTAAAAATCTCTGGCCTGATTTAGCAGTATCCGGAGAGCTGATGCAATCCGTATCAGCAGGGAATTGCTTAACACATCTGGGCAGAGTTCCTGCTGGTGCTGTGTGTTGGACCTCCCTGCGGTGCAATAGGCAGTACGTGGGTGTCTTGTGGCCCCCTCTCTGGATTCCCCTCCCTGAACTTTTCATTTCTGTTTCCCTTGCTTGACTGTGGTTCCTGGCTGGGACCTGACTGTGGGGCTGGGCCATCTCTCCAAATAAGCAGGCACCTTTGAACCCTCTGTGCCTTGGACCCCTAGAAAGTGGAATTAGAAAAGGTGAAGTCCTTTTTTAATATCTTTAGCTTGATGCCTTTTGCTATTATTTGTATTTCTGTTGGACTGAGGGAGTCCCAAATGGGGATCAAAGTCCCTTTGCACTAGGTTTTCTAGGCAAAATAATCACCGAAAATAACTGTGTCCAACCCTCTGTGAAGAGAAGCAGGAGGTGAAGACAACTGGTGCATCGAGCACTGCTGCCCTGGTGCTTATTGTGGTAAGCAAGGGTCTCGGAAAACCTCTAAGCTTGTAAAAACCTTCTTCAGCCAGAGGAAATCACCACTGCCTCTCCCTCATAGCCAGCCAGAGATTTAGTGGGGTTACACTCAGTTTAGGATCCTCCCAGAGTGATTAGAGCYTCTTCCAAACACTTCCATACAAATAACCCCCGACATCTTGAGAGCGCCCATCCAGTATAAAATAATGTGTGTCTGTATAGTGCTAAATATCAGTGTCACTGAGGAGAAACCCCTACTTTTTCCTCTTCAGCTTCCTCTTCACCGCTCCCCCCGCCCTTGCTGGCACAGCCGCAGCCAACCTTGCTGCCTCGCTCCCCGCACCAAGGCAGCCTCGCGACRCGGCAGCTTTTCCCCTTCCCTCCCTTTCGCCCTGCTGCCGCGGCCACCTACGAGCCCCTGGCCACGGTTTCTCCCTGCCCGGTGCAGGGAGATAACGCTCTGAACTTTCACTTCAACTTTGCGTTTGACGTTTGGGTCTGAAGGGCACAGCGAAGTGCAAAGAGCAGGCAAGGAGCCAAAGAGGCAGCAGAAAGCTCCTGAGCTAAAGATATCAGCTTTACCTCGGTTCGGTTTGCCTTTTGAGCCTGTGGTAGGAGCTGCCAGGGTCGGCCCAGCCGCGGCTGGGCTGGCTGCACTCCCACTGTTTCAAACAGTTTTGTAGGAATGGAGCTACGAGCTTTGCTTTAATTTTAAAGGGTGCAGGGTTTGGTCTTTTTCTGAGTTGAGTTACACATCAAAGCGTGTAACTCTGTGATACTAAAAGCCTGTTTCAAGTTCTGTGAACTGGTTCTGGAACTGCTTTTTCACACACAATTCTTTTATAGAATACCACTGTAAGGCGCCTCTCCTTCTTCCCCTGGATCTTCATGAAACTTAGCAGGATCGAGGGATGAACCAGTTCAGAGTGTCGTTTACTGAGACTCTGAATTGGTAAAACAGTACAAAACCTGCTCAGCTGCTGGTGGTGAGGGAAATCATTATGAAAAATATCTAAGGATRTGTATCTGTGCATGCACGTGTGCATGTGTGCAAATTTTGTTTTGGAAGTGGAAGTGATAGTGTCAGCTAATGCTGACAAAACACAAACACCTTTTTGACTCCCATAAGGTTATTTCATGAGTCTAAAATATTGTCACAGGACTGTATTGTTTGCTGACTTTCAAAAAGACTGAAATTATGATACCACTGAAATTACTTTGAATTTTAATGGACACAAGCTATTACAACAGTGAATAAGAACTAAAATACCTATTTTTTCTGTTGCCTATTTGAAATGTGATATTTTGTTATTTCTGTTGTCATTCTTGCAGCTAGTGTAAGGTGCTGAAGCTAAATTAATATTTTTAAAGACTCTACTAGAAAAAAGAATTCTTCATTAGCATGCACACATTCCCCTTTAATTGGTACATTACAATTTTCCCTCTTCATATTTTCCTTCTTATTTTCAAAAGTACTTTTCAGTTTATCCAAATTACTTCATAATTTTACATTCTGGCCTAGCCAGTTTATTMTTCTATTTCAGAAGAGCCAAGTCGATTTGTCTTGGCAAGCCAAATTCATTTTCTTTAGATGAGAGAGTTTCACTGAAATCTTAGTTCCAAAGATACACAGTCCCCTAAATGGTGAGTTCCATATACACAGATGCACAGCTGTCCAATGGGCTGAGCTTTTTCTTGCAAGGGCACAGGTAGGAAAAGTTATTTTTTTTCCCACCTATGTTACTTGTTTACCCATCCCAATTGTACATCTTTGGGCAGGATGCCTGCAGGGCAAGCCTAAGGATGAGAAAATGTGGAACAGATCTCATCACTGCTTTTTTCCCAGGTTTCACACATGCATGCACAAAAATCACTTTGACTTTTTGACTTGATGACAAATCACTTTGATCTTACCTAGATTAAGTTTTTAACTCAAGCTGCCCATCACAGCTGAACTTCAGAGAAACCAGGAAAGTACATCACCTAATTAAAGAAGCAGGGATGCAGAACCAGGTGATATAAAAGCACCTGTACTATACCAGCTCATGCCATTGCAGAGGCTGAAGCTGTCAGGCTCATCTTATTTCATTTTTAGTTTTAAATTTACATTATGTGCAACTGAGGTCAGCAAAGAAATTTGACCTATAGGTGATCACATGGACAAGCTTGCGCCTTTCTATTTCTCTAACTTTTATCAACTGTTCAAAAAGTTATATGCTCTGAGCTGCAAAAAGACTTTTGACTTTACAGTATTTTTCACTGTACTTGTCTCTGATTAACTTGGTAAGTCTTATGCATACACAGAACTGAATTGTCAAAGATCTATGAATAAGTATTTCAGCTAGTTAATATTCCCTGTCTGATGCTGGTCAGCAAAATATTTCTATATTTATTTAAATGCTGACTATTCCAATCACTGGTTCAAAGCTTATATTGTTTATTGCAAAACCTTATCAACTATAATAATTATCTGTGTCCCAGAGCAGCCCCTTTATACAAAAAATAAAAATCAAACAGTAGATCAGGTTGGTGATATTCTCAGCTGCAAGTCCTTCTCTCAATAAGAMTTGAGGGACTGAAGAAGAGAGAAGTGTTAGATTCTTCCCAGTCCTTACTTGGTTATTTTTCCCGGCTGGTCTGCCCTTCTCTTCATTTTCTCTAGCTGCTCCAAGGATGAACTTCTATGTAGAAATGGGAATAACCTCAAAGAGAGTATGTGGCGCTCAAGACAGTAGCTAGTCTTTTATAAAAAAAGAATGAAAAAACTTGTAACAGAAGAATTTACATATCTCCAAGGGAGAGGAAAACTACTTGAAAATGAATGTTTTTGTATGTAATAGAATTTCAAGTTATTCAGCAAAAAGAGAAACAAATAATACATAGCTAGAAGGATCAATTTAATCTTTTCACCTAGGGCTTTAGAAAATGCTACCTAGGAAAAACTAGTTCTGTAAAAACCTCTGTCATGTTTAACTCTTGGAGCACAGTGACTATATAATTAACTGTATCATCTGAGGATGATGCCACATTAGAAAATCAAGTGACATTGGCAGAGTTAAGAGAGCACATAAATAAGAACCACGGGGCAGAACCAATGCTATGAGGTGAAAAATGCCTAGATAGAAACTGCATTCCATACACATGAAAGAATATCTGTAGTACTTTAAATTCAAAWTGTAAAAAAATTCAGAACTTGTGCTACTCTGGAAGAGATAGAACATCTCTAAAAGAGATTGGAATGTGAAAGAAAATGGAATGTTTCTGAAATACTGAAATTGTCCCTGTGTGTGTTTTGTATCATCCCTTTTACCTTTGTGCCCAAGTTAGGCACTGAGCCTACCTTGAGTCCTTCAATAGTCAGTGGAGCAAGAGACACTCCTGCCTGGCATGATTCCTTACATCTCCAAAGCTAGTAAAGCATCATTACTTGTTCATATAGTCTCTGAGGGCAATACTGAAAGCCTTACTGAAAATTTTAACACAGAGAATGCTGAAAGAAATGAGATATGCCACATAGAAATAATGACCAAATCTGGACGTACTTTTGACATTTTGTATCTTCAAAGAAAGCCCCCAAAAGATTCAGTTTTAGCCAATCCACTAAGAAGAAATAAATGTATCTGTTCTTTCTTCCTCTATAGGAGTCAAGACATCATCTCCAGTTTTCACTTGGACAGCTACTGTCTCCTGCTGTCCTTGATGCTTCCTGGATCTTCCTTGGCTCTTCCACTTCGCACAGACTATGAAACTTTTTCTCAATGGCTTGTGTCAGTTTAATAATCTTCCCTGAAAAACACTMTTTTCAAAGCGTCCTTCTGTTTTCCTCTGCTAGTTTCTTAATGGAAGCATCATTCTTTGAATGTTTGACTGTTTAGGAACTGAGGCTGATCTGGGGCTAGTCTTCATTTCTACACTTTTGCAAACTCTATCTCTTTTTGTCTTCTCATGGCTACATTTAGCTTCTTCCAGCTTTGTTCCCATTTGTCAGTGCATAAGAACAGGACCTACTAGTTTATAACCAGCCCTTCATGCATCTGCTGCAGCATCCTCTCTGAGACAGCAGAAAGTGTCAGGTGCTTCAGTGGAAGGCTTGAGAAATCCTAGAGCAGGTAGTTTTAGAGAAAAACTGCTCTGARGAAAAAAAGTTTGCTCACCCTCAAAGACTGCTGTATGTCCTGCAGCCTAAGCTAGAAGATGAGTTCCATTAAATTCAGATCACAATCACAGTTTATTTTTAGAACTTAGCATATTCTTTTTTCCATGCACATTTCCATTCCCTTTTACTTCATAAAACTCCTGGCCTCAATTACCTCTAGTGGCAATGAACTCCACCTGGCAATCATATGCTGTGGGAAAGGACTGCTTTTAACCCTTTGTTTTTCATTTTCAGCAAATGTCTTCCTGCTCTTGTGTGATGGGGAATGATGAACAGTACTCACTTTCTTTGGTGCCATTCATTATTTTGAACACCTTTATCTTTTCACTTCTTCTCTGAAGTGAACAGGTTCAATTTTACTGTTCACCTAGAAGCTTTTCTTGCCTCTAATTATTTTCATTGTCATCCCTGAACTCATTTCATTTCTGCTTTATCCTTTCCAGGGTGTCCAGAATTGATCACAAAGCACTATGTTAGGATGATAAAAAGTATTTTCAGTATCACTTCTCTAGTCTATTCTTTTCCCTTCCTAACTTTCCCTTTTTTTATCACTGCAAGACATATTTGTCAAATTGCCTAGTGACACCCAAGTGTTTTTTTTTCTGACTCTTTAYGGTTAAATTTAGAAGCCAGAAGATGTAGTTCATATTTTGCCTCCCAGTGTGCAATATTTTTCATCTGAAAAAACAAATTCCTCTGAAATAGCATCTTACTTTGCTAGTATCTCACCCCAGCTCCTTTTACTTTTTACCTGTCTTGATTTACTTAAAAGTTKGTGTCTTCTACCATTATCTTTGTCTTGTTTCTTTTCTTTTCAAACTTTCTCAGCCAAAATCTTGTCACTTGACTCTCCAGGTTTGTTTTATATCTGCATTTTATTCCATTGCCTTTCCAGAGCCTGAATTTCTCTATACTTTTTACATTAATATAATCCTTTTTTAAAATACTTTAAATCTGGGGCATATCAAAGCACTATTATGATTTATTATTGGATCTGAAAATCTTTGGCTTAACTAGTCTGTTCTTATGACACAAACACTTGATTAACTAGTACAAATTGYCAAGACTCACTCAGAAGCACAAACACTGATAAGCTCATCAATCATACATGTGGAGGGAGCAGCAAATAATAGTAATTGACTGATAATTTGTGGGCTTTTCTTCTTCATTAGAGATACTGGACTATAAACTAGGCAACAGGAGAACACAGTAGTTATGTATTTCATGATTACATCAGCTACCACAGAGGCAAACTTGCTGATTAGAAAAGAGGAACATTCCAAAAGTTTTTTTTTTTTTTTTTTTTTTTTTTTTTAATATATAAAAATGCTTATCCAGGAATTGCTTAAGCAATCCTCATTACCAGAAAATAGTCACAGATTAAAAAAAGTAATTTTTCAAAAACATTTGAAAAACCCACAAAACACCATTTCTTCTATATAAATTGCCAGTTTCTGACTTTAGGACTTGGTTTCCAGGGCAACAGCTGATAACATAACAAACACTGAAGGAAGCGCATGAGAGAATTCCCTGTTCTATTTTAAGTAAGAGTTATGCCCTTCGGTTATTGCTAAGGAAATAAGGAGTATTGTGTATTGAAAAGGATTTATACTGCTTCTGTGCATGCACTATGAAGAGCCTGYGCAATCTGCTTGGTGCCTGATGTTTGCCAAGAGATGGAGCTGCAGAGTCAGACACCTACCAAGTCTGATCCTGAAAAACAGAAGTGATAAAATAAACTCTTGGCAGCAAGAGCCTATAGCCTCTCGTACTGATACATACTGATTTCCCCCTGGTAATGATAGTCTTTAAGTCTTGCTTTGGGCATTGAGCCGACTCTTTCCAATTTATTTCATTAAACTGTGGTTGAGAAAAGCCAAGAAACAAACTGTATTAATCTTGGTGGATCTTGGCCTCTAGTCAGCTAATACTATAGAAAATGCTCAGTAGTCCCACAGTTGAGCAGTAACAGGATTGAAAAAGCCTTGGACTTGCCTTGCAAAGTACATTCCTTACATACAATCCTGTAAAAACACCAGTTGCACTGCAAAGTTCTTCATCAGCAGATGATTCTCAGGGGCTAACTTCACAATTTAGGCTTTATTCAAAACCTCTTCTCAGCTATTCTTTTCCCTCTGGATGTCTGAAGTTTCCAGGCACCTACAGTGGGAGAAAGAACATAACAARGAGATCCCTGAACTACCAGAGACTTGAGTTTGTTAATCCATGAAATGTCCAGCGGCATGTGGATTTATGTGCTTAGCTCTGGAAGCTATAAACCTGTGTTAGCACAGAGCAAAGCCAAGCTAATACGTGCTCTCAGAGCAGGGCATGGGTTCAGCTCCAGGTTATAGCAGCGATCCGGTGTTCGGATCTCTGAGTCAGCTCACATCTGCCCTACGGTCCCTGTCCTTCCCGTTCCAGGTTCCCACCAGGTGGAAGGGGTCCAGGTCTGTCTGTACCTGCCCATAACAGCCTAGGATTGCCTACAGCTCCTTTAGGAGTACATATAGGCAAAATCATCTAAATCATGAGACGGCTAAGCTAATCAGCCTCCCACTCATATCTAAGCCCTGGGGGGATTCTCAAAATAGACATTCCTGCTACCCAGTTAACTTGAACCTCTGGATCTTCCCACAGTACATCTCATCTACCACCCTAGTCTTCATGCAAAAAAGAGCAGAGCCAGGGCGTGAACGGCCTTACCCAAATATCCTCTTGAATCCAAGAGCACTTGGGGCATTTTTCTGAGATGTCCAATTTAAAATCTCTGCTCTACTTCATTTTCTTAATTCAAAATTGTCATGCTTAATGAATCTTCAGCCAGAACTAACAGGTTTTTGCAAAGTAATTTTTACTTCAACCCATTCTTGAGGGAGAGAGGAAGGGAGAGGGAGCTGAATCTGTCTGTGCCTTTGCTTCCAATTCTAACCTAAGATTTGTGCAAAACAGTTTTGACCTTCTCTTCCAATAAAGATTTCGTTTGTTATATAAAGTGAAGCCATATCAAAAAGAAAGAAGCTCAAAAATGAAGAGCACAGAAGAAAATCCTCCTTTTTTTCCCAAGCATCTATCTTAATCACTTGTATATTTGCTAAATAGGATTGAAGAATGCCTTTCTCTCTCTCTCTCTCTCTCTCTCTCTCTCTCCTTTTTTTTTTTTTTTTTTTTTTTTCCATGGGAAAAGGCTGACCTGTATTATATGCCTAATTCCAGGAGAAATATAATGGCTGGGAATACTGACCAGAGTTAGGGGTTCAAATACCTTCGGGGATAAGGATCATGCAGTGTTTCTGTAGTTGGTATTTCAGCTGTCAGAGGCAACTCTTTGCTTGCTGATTTTTGAAATTCCTGTTCTTTTTGCCTATGATTGGCCTTGGCTGGCAGATAGACTRCATAGCAACCCCAAGCTCTGTTTGGAGTTTTAGACTGTGCAGAGTTTGGTGAAATAGGCATTTTTAAATGTATCTTCCCAATGAAAAGAGAGATCATGCTGCCCATTTGTCTGTCAGTCTGTTGCTAGGTGGTTGGGTAGAGAAGAAAATCCCAAATTAGTGACCATGAGAGAGAAAAAAGAGGAGAGAACTGGGTCTTTATCCTTGCTTGCAGGTGGCTGGCAGCTGGTCAGGCAACATGTACCTTTTGTCTGTGTGTAGCTCCAAAACAGCATAGTATGCTCTGTCCCCTGCCTTGCTGTCAAAAGGGATGGGAGAGGAATCTGTGTTACATTTAGAAGAAAAAAACTTGAAAAACTTGACTTCAGAACTTCTTAAAAGGTGCTTTTTTTAGTATAGTAAATGAAAGAATTAAGGTCTTCTGATAAATAGACCTGCAGGTCCACATGCTCCACTAGAGCACTGATTCCCAGTTTTCATATGCACATCCCTAAGGCCAATGAGTCACTGTGGAGCCAGTACAGGTCTGGCAGGTTTGTTAGATTGGGCACTGGGCTGTGGTTCAGGGGTAAAATGCCTGTTCCTCATGCTGAAGCTCATGTTGCTGGTTAGAAACTGTTGTTGTAGGTGAACCCTGGTAATTCACTGAACCTCTGTGTCTGAGTCTCTCTGCCTTGCTAAATAAAAACATCAATAATGGATAAAGATAATGATACATTTTGTCATAGTTTAAGGACATTCTGCTTTATGGAGGTAGAGAATGAATTACTATTATCCCATTATTATGTGGGTATTGACAGAGAGGTGGGTCAGAGGCTCAGTGTGACTCTCACCAGATTTGATAGAAAACTCTTAAAGACTTCACTTAGCATTGGAGAGATGCCAGTATATTTGTGTACATATATCAGCTGTTTTAAGTTTTAAGAAAGGCAGGTCCATGCACTGGAGAGCAGACAAACCACATACATATGAACTAAACTGTATTTTAATTAAGCAWTTGGGAGCA
This sequence comes from Rhea americana, assembly GCF_003343005.1. Lineage (NCBI taxonomy): Eukaryota > Metazoa > Chordata > Aves > Rheiformes > Rheidae > Rhea > Rhea americana. The sequence goes on along the minus strand of NW_028186867.1, from coordinate 9,632,199 downwards.
ATATTTTTGCACTGCATAGGTATTTGATATGCTAAATGATGTAATGATGTGCACGTACTTTGCTTATTAAAGGTAAGGTATCTGTAATAAAATGCTAGAGTTAAGTAACCACTTTTTACTGTTGGAGTGCTTATCACGGCACCTGGGTGCCCCCAAAGGCAATGTTAGATGTTACAAATGCTCCGCTCCGCCTTTACTGTGGGTCTAGCAGCCCAAGCATGCCTACTTTCAGCAGAACAGGTACCCTTTGATGGTTAGGTCTGCAATTAATTCTTGAGACCAGAGAAAATATTCAGCAGTTATTTATGTAATAGCTTTTCTCACTCTCTAGCTGAAATTAATTATATTAATAATATTAATACTATATTTATAATAATTATATATTTATAATAATTTATATATTATTAATATTAATAATATTAAATACTTTAAGACTGTATTGGGTCAAGTAGATGTCTCATRGATGTTTTAGTTTTGCTCCTCCAATAAGCCATGTGGTATTGTGACTCAAATTTAAGGAATTTTAAAAGTTATCAGATGCTGGGAATATTTAAACCCTTGCTCTTTCGTGTGCTTGGCCATTTGCTTAACAATAATTCATTGTCAATTTGGAAGGATTATAATGGGATGAGTATATACCACAGTACTTAAAAAAATCCCTCTGTGTATTATGACTCTAATGTTACACATAAGACTGAAGAGAGGAAAAAAATGCATAACACATTGGAGCTTTTAAGAGGGAAGTATGAACAGAGGAGCAGAGAGGGGCAGGACCACTAGATAGGAATGGTCAATGTGTTTCTCTTTAGCTGGTCAGGAACATGTTTCTCATAAAACATGGATAAAAAACGGACTTTTGAATCTAGAGTGTTTCATGGAAGCATCTCAGGGCTGATGATCATTCAGCACCCACAGGCAGGGCTCTCCCAGCACACCTCCCACGGCCCCAGCCATCGCAGGGCTCCAGCTCCTGGGCTCATTGGCCCCATATGTGCTGGGAGGGGGGCAGGCACGCACATCCAGCAGCTCAGGAGCCCCTTRCTGTGGGGCAGGCCCCTGCGAAGCTGCCTGGCAGTGGCAAAGGGAAAAATGAGATAGTACTATCTAGTTTTGTGGCTACTCAGCACTGAGTAGTCAAGGTGAAATGCCTGATGCCAGGAGATTATTTCCTATAGGACACAACAGCTGCCAATGTTTCAGCTTATGATGACTTTCCCATGGAGGAAGTATATGGGAAATATCTGAACACCTGGAGCTCATAGTAGGGCAGATGGACTCAAATCACTGCTACTTCATGGCTGTTGAATTATTCATACTGAAGTCCATTCTGTTYTTCCTTCTTGGGAATCTCTTGGAAGGGACTGTATTCTGTATTACCAGAACTCACTGTTACCATTGGCTCATATCTAAGACATTAAAAAAAATCCTGTTAGCTGAATAAAAAATGACTAAGAACTGAATAAGCATGGAGACCTAATTACTATCTCAGCCTTTCTGGGATTCCTTCAGGACAATGTGAAGAACATCTGCTGGAGTAGTGTGTGTAACAGCAATTTGCCCTTTGAGCAGCTTGGGTTGAATGTAACAGTTCTTGGAAAATTGTGGTTCAGATCAGTTATTCCTGTGTGTTGGGGTGAGCAGCCTGAAAGGAAYGCAGAGATCTCCTTCCCTCTCAAGCCATTTTTGCTCATGTTAATCTCACTTGTTAAGTTTAAGACTCATCGTATTATATGGGCTCTAACTCACACTTCTCTTTTTTACCAGTGTGGAGTGGGTTGTGCTACTTGTAGTCTGTTGTTGCTAATGCTGGAAAATGGAAAAGATAGGTAAAGACCTTCAGTTTCTGGAGCTGTCAATGTGGTACTTTTCACAAGCAGTGCATTTACTTGGAAAAGAAAAAAAGCCAATGCCTTTCTTCTGTGCTTATGGCTCAAGCTGTTCCCTCCAAACCTCCTGCACTGTGTTGATATGGCAACAGGCTGCCAGATTTTACATCAAGAGCAACACTGCAGCACTTTGTTGTAACAATTTATGATTCAAGATGCCTGAAGAACCTTCTTTAGTTTTTCCCTTAACTCTCCTGAGCTTCCAGTTCAACCTGTTGTTCCTCCTGTAAAACCATCAGGTTATTTCCTTTGCTATTGCAGTCCACTCTGGAGAGCCTCCTCCAGTGCAGCATACACCTCTATGGAAAGGCATAGGCAGTGATTGAATGATTGGGTGTTTTGGTTGTATATTTTAGTAGTGACAGGTGTTTGCAACTCCTAGATCTTTAAGCCATCAGAAAGACTAGTTCTGGTGGAAATCTGCCTGGTTTCTTAGCAGCTCATGCCCTTAGGTTTCTCATCAGTGATCCTGGGTCAGCTTTGCTTTTCAGATGGCTTTGAGTTTCATGCTCCTATAATATGAGACACTGGGTCTGCCGTTCCCTGGCACAGATGGGCAGTGGGGTAATGGGGCAATCCATGGAGGTGCCTATTATCTTGGCCTCTGACTGTGTCCATGCAGTAAGGGTGAGTGGTGTCTTGCAATGACCCATACTATTAGGTTGAATTAGCCCGATTTCCAGCGTGGTTTTGGCCTCTATTGGCTACCAGATGCAGACACTCRGTACAATGGGGAGAAGAGCATACTCCAAGGATCATTCCTGCCAAGTGATCTGGATATGGCCACCCTGTTTTAGGGAGGAGGGGAGTTCAGCCACATGGGGAAAGCTGTACTGTGCCATTTGACTTCAGGACCAGAGAACAACCCCAGCCTTGTGCTGTTTACTTCTATAGGCAAAGAAGTGGGCTACAGCAAAATGGTTGAATGTATCCTGGCTACTCCAGGAAGGGATGCCCCTCATCGCTGGCCAAGCTATGCAAAGCAGCCTTGCTCACATGGCTTGGGTTTGACTTTGTACAGACCAAGCTGGCTGTATCCACAGGGTGCAGCACTCAGCTCTTGGGTTTGGGCTTCATGTGGTGCCCTAACTGTTGTTGTTCCTATTCCTATTTCTGTTATAACTATTATTATTATTATTAGTGACTTTTTGAGTTTCAAGCCTCCAAAACAGTCAGAAGGATGTGCTCTAACTTAGCACAACAACATCTTAATGGCATGAAATTGAGGATGCAAGTTTCATGCATGGGGCTGTGACATGAAAGCCTGTAGGAGTACTTGAAGGTTAAAAGCCTGCTGGGACAGTGTTGGAGGAAGATAGAGGCTGGAGAGAACCAGAGCTGATGCAGTCACATCCATATTGACCATTGAGGGAGTTCCTGGAGTCTGCTGTTGCCTGAAGACAGGAGTGAACAGGCATTAACGCAGTGTTGATGAAGAGGGGAGCAGAGTCCAGGCCCCAGCCCTTCAACTTCTTATCTTCTTGGGACTTCTCAGTGCTGCTACTCAGGTGCACTTTAGTGTGCTACCTGTCGCATGCTGGGCACTCCACACGGAGAGGGTGGAATACAGAGCAGAGATTGCTTATAAAACTCTTTCTGGCATCTGACACTTGCTGTCTTGATCTACACTTTCACTAGAAGTGCTCAGTTTTACATGTGAGTGCTGTTCTGCTGCATTTGTCCTGGTAGACCTCCCATTCMCAGGCAGGACATGGTAGGAGAGACTTCATATGGCAGTGCTTCATGAGTATCTTCCAAATGCACCCCTTAAAGACTGAGAACTGCCCTCAGGAGGCAGAGACATTAGCTCCTCATCCGCTTTCTATCCAGAGTACGAAACAGGATAAATGTTCAGAGGGAAGTGTGAGATCAAGAAACAGGGACAGCAGCAAGCAAATATTTCTCAGTTTGTTCTCCAAGACTGTTGATGAGCACTGCAAATCTCTGCACTGTCTTTTCTTGAGGGATGCCCAAAATGGTGCAGTTTGCATCTCCAGTCAACCATGGGATTTGTGAGATTTGTGAGCTTTCTGTTTGAATGTAACTATTTTATTGTTCCAATTAGCATAATTTGGTTTTGGAGAAATATGTGAAAATTCCTTTTTGCTAAATGAACTTAAATACTTTCATGTATTTTGAAAATCTTAAGAAACTATTTTTCTATTTTAGTTTCTTTTACTTTGAGAGATGAGGAAACAAAGTTTTGGAGTACAACAAAGGCATATTGGCTCAGTGAACCAAAGCTTCAGAAATATTGTTTTTCAGGATGAATGGTTTTACAGTCCAGATGGAACTTCTCTTTTTAATTAAAAACAAAAAATTTTCAGAATGTATTACATGCTTAAGAGCTAATCCAGGAGCTTGCAAAATTAAATCTGGAACAGTTAACCTTAGACAAGGATAGGTAATTCACTACTAAAAAAAAAAAAAAAAAAAAAAAAAAAAAAAACAGGGCAAAGGATAAACCTTTCCAGTGACACCTTTGTGAAGCTAAAGTGCTATATCCTTCTTTATTCTTCTTTTGATTAACAGCAAAGACTGTTCCCGTTTTGTACATGAGTGCTTCCAGTTGTTGCTGTGTTCAATGACTAGATCTTAAAATGGAGCCACTATAAAAGAGAAAAAAATTAACAAAACAGGAATTCAAGCCTAAAATTACTGCACTGATTCCTGAGAAACTCTTGTCGCCATAATATTATTATCACTTAAAATAATGAAACCTCTGTAAAGAGTTGCTGTTTCCTTGCCACTGTGATTCCAGTATATAATTTCTATATCTGTGCTAACATGCCATACAGTCACGGAGGGAGCTAGCAATCTGAACATTTATTCGTTACCTTCCTCAGGCACCCTCACTGGAGCTAAAACTAATGAACTATTTTCTTATTTCACCATTGAGGAACTGGACCTCATCAAAACATGACTCCAGAACCAGTTATGAATGATAACATCACTGCATTTTCTAGTACTATAGACTAAAGACTATAGTTTTGGTGATATACTTTTTCTTCTGGATTGTCTAAATAGGTTAGAAGTATGTTTTAAAAAACATATTGAATATGTTAGCCAAGATATTATGGTATTTATACCAAGGAGGGATAGCTGAACCTTGTTTCATTAGTTGATTGACATGTGCCCAGTGTTAAAAAGGCTTCATCTCCTAGAAAAATGCAAGCTCTMAGAATTGCAATGCCAATAGATTTTTAAAGATGTTTTTAAAAAGTGCATTTTGAAAAAGACAATATCTTCTTTTGTGATTCATGAAAGTCATATTTTTTGAAAGCTACAATAGAACCATCCCTCCACTCATTAAAAACTTATTTGTGCACTAGTTGCAAAACTGATAAGAAGTCATGGAGCCTGTACTGATTTACATATCCAGATTGGAACAAGTACATTCTCTCCTTAGATCAAACTAACTCCTGTTATTGGACTCCAGAGAAAAAAAGGAAAGATATGTGACATATTTTGGTTGTATGCAACACAAAGTTGTTTTCTCCTCACAGAAGATCACACCATCTATAGGATGGTCTTTCCAGTTTTAGGTTCATAGACAAYGCTACACAAATGCTTCATCTTACATTTGCTTTGAATTTTGTGGATTTTCCTGAAAGAAAACTTCTATTTGGTCCAATTAATTCCAATTTTTAATATTGTTTTATTCTGTATTTATTTCATGGCATTGCACTGAACAAACATAGATCAATCCTTTATTGTAATTTTGCTGGTGAGAGATTTATTATTAAAATACAAATCATTTTTCTACCGTCAATGAATGGTTAACAGTTCTAAAAAGGGGTTATTCCTAAAATAACTGTTATCAAAGACTCAGGAATTACTTTACCTATGATGGAAGTACTTACTCCGTCCATAAAAGGATGATATAATTAACAAACTGAGRTTTCCATCTTTATCATGTTGATAGTAAACTTGAAATACAAACTTCCTGAATTTTCATTTTGTTCTATTTAGTTGTAGAACTGATCACTCACTACTAGTAACAGGCAGGCTCTTACAATGTATATTTCTAGTTAGTACAAGTTTGTATTACATTACTTGAGTATAAAAACTTTTTGAAGAATGCCTATCGGTTTCTTCTCTCTCACATCCCAGCTACGTTAAGGATATATATTAAGCATATCTAGGACATGGTTATACAGGAAGAATGGGAGATGGCTGCAGAGTTTGAAAGCCATGAGATATCTGGACTTGCTATATATATGATTGTACTTGAACGCCTGAGTAAGAGTGGAAGGGAGAAGATCACAGTCCCATGTTGTTTCTTTCTGTAGAGATAGCCACAACTCACAGTTATACATATGCTTTTGTCTTTAGCCTGATAGTCTTTTCCCCATTCTGCTCCATATCACTCTGCATCACATCTTACAAAAGCTGTTGAAAAGCAGATAGGCTGTTACAACAGGAGTGTTTCCCCACCTAAGTGCCATCTGCTCATTAGCRCTGGAAGTTGAATGTACCAATTGAATTGGTTGGATGCAGCAGAAACAAAATGCTCATAGATTTGCTTGTGAAAATTATTGAGACCCCTAAAGTGTCTCACCATCAATCCTGCATACAAGGAGCCTAGGTGGTTCTGAAGTCCACTCTTATTGCCTGCAGGTGGAGGTCATGGAAACTATTAGTGAGGCAGGGGCAGCCGACTGGAAGGCGCCCAGCTTTSCTCGATGGCTATTATTCTCTCAACTATTTGCTGAGATTTTAGGATCATTTCTTCTTCATTATTTGCTTTGGCTTCTCTCTTTGGATATGATTTCTTTCTAGTCCTTTCATAAAAACACGGAAACCTCCTGTCCTAAGGAAAACAAAATCTCTCAATTTTTCCCTCTTGGTAGTTTTAAAAACTGTTTGGTCTTATCAGAAGCTGCTAGCAAAACCCTCAAATACCTGAGTATCTGTTTTTCCATTTTAAAATATAGAGCCGACCCTACATGGTTGCTGGGGAAATCCTGAAGACATAAAGTGAGTATTTGATAGTGACCCAGAGATCAATAGTGCTAGTCAAATTTAGACTTAAAGAGATCCTAAAGTCTGAGATCACAGACTTACTCCCTGCCTTGCCTTGCCTTGCCTTCCTGTCAGGTTGTAGATGCTGGTAAAAATATAGATCATTGTGCTTGCTGTTTCTTCTGAAGTTAGGTCAAGAGAAAATGGAAAATATTTGTTACTCCTTTAGTATCTTTTGTCCATGTTGGTTCCATACTCTAGAGGAAAAAAGGAAACTTGCATTTTAACACCAGAAAAACTAGTTCTTGAACAGTCAATGCTCACTCTGAAGAAAGGAAAAGCCCCCTGACTTGAGCTCTTCCCTTGTGAAGAGAGTCTACAGAGCAGAGGAGAGGGAGTAAATGAAATTGGTAGTGCAAGAGCCACACTTGACTTTATATGTTGTCATTACCTACCTTGATTCCCTTTATCCAGTGCACTTAGATAGGGTTAACATTTCTAATAGCAGTTACCACTGTGGGAGTAAGCCGCTGTAAATTATCAAGCCTGTCTAACCTCTTCTTGTGGGGATGATAAAATTACTGTATTTTGGAAGACAGCAGTGCTCAGTGTAATATACATCAGGTAGCGCAGAGATGCTATAGCTGTGAAAAGCTATACAGGAGCTCTGTACCTGTGTTACGTTATGTGCTGCAGAGCTTTTCTTTTGGTACTCTCAAGGCGTGTTTTGCATTATTTATTGCAGTGATCTGGGAATATGTAACCCCTCTGGAACAATGAAAGTGTCAGTGGAAGCTCTCTTACTGAGCTACTGATACGGACAATACTCAGGAGACAAGATATTCTTTGGATGAGAGTAACTACCTATCTGGAGACTCAGTGTGAGTATAGTGCTCATGAATTTAAAAAAAGCTTTGTGCKTTTACTTAAACCAGCCAGTCTCTTGAGTACTTATCAGCAGTAGAGTAACTCTGAAATCTAGAGTAGAGAGAGCCTGTAACAATTCTGGTATATATTATTTTATTCCTAGTTTCTGGATTTCAATAWACCAAGGCAGAACATGAAATAGAACATGGCCAAGATGTACTTGCTCCTTTCACAAAATAACCTGGAGATGCTGCCCATGTCTCTTCAGGAGCTCTCATCATRAAAGCATGACAGAAGAGTGAAGAAACATTCACCCTTGGTTACATCCATGTTTCAAAAGTGCAGCATTTTACTCTTCCACTTTAATTTCCCCAAGAAACCCTGCCTGGTTGTAGGGAAAAGCTTGAAAAATATGAACAGGATTCATCACCAGAAGGGATTCATCACCAGCAAGACTCCCCAGACTATTTTTTGAACCTCATGTTCTTTGTGCTAACGTCATGATTTTGACCGCTTGGTGGTTGTGTTGTTGCCAGTGTGCTGAATTTGAACACACAGCCAAGCGCACCTGTACACACACACGAGGCTGTCCTTGGGCTCAGATACTCAGCCTCCTGTTGAGGCGGGGATATTTAGCAATCTTTGTGCTTGTTTGTGGCTTTTGGCTAGCAGATTCAGGGTGATTGCTTCATAGCAAGGTAAGTTTGTTCTGCCTGTGGAAAGTCACTTCCTTATTTGTCCTTTCCTGACCATTTTGTTCGGTAGTTTTTTCCTTGTGAGTCTTCATCAGGATTTCTCCTGTATTGGCGCATGAGTGAGAAAGGGCTTCCTGACACTCGTGGTGCCACCTCCAGGTCTAAAATTAGCACGTGGCATTCAGGCCATAGCTCTGGCTGTCCCAGGGTTTCCTCTCAATGACGTGATCTGGAACTTTACCCTTCTGAGCAAAACAGTGATACACGTGAATGTGCTCAGCTGTCTGGGAAGAGTAACAGAAGAGTAATAGGAAAATGATTTATTTTCCAAAAAAAAGCTTTTGTCAAGTTTTGTTTGATTTTATCCTTCTCCAAATCACAAATAGAATTCCAGGAGGGCTTATTTTTCTTTTTTTTTTCCTCCCAGCTAAAAATTCATGGTAGTTTCCTGTATAATTTCAGATGGAAACGTTCCCCCAAGCCACACGTTAAGAAAATAAAAAATATGCTTTTAGAACAGGTCCCATTTTCTGTATTTCTTTGCTTCACCAGTGTCTCTGATGTCTTCCTCTCTCTTCCATCTCTCTGCCTCTACCAAGCTCCCATCACAGATTTATGGGAATGGAAGCTCACACTTTTACCCCCTGCTTCTTCCAAGCTTTGAACATGTCACCCCACCTTGTGGGGTTTGGTTTGTTGCGGACCTTTTCCTGTAGCCCCTCTTTTATAATGCTTTGCAGCTGTTTTGAGAGATCTCCAAATCTTTCTTTAGCCTCAGCCCCACTGGCACGGAAAGGAGGCAGCTAGGGGCATGGGGATAGAAAAATCACTCTGTGTACATGTATGCAGAGCATGCGTATACAAAGCGCACGCATACTGCAAAAAGCGGTGTTGCTCCAGGGCTGYCAGCGGCACGTTGGCAGACTCCTCCCATGGGCACCCATGGAAGATGGCTTCATGTGTGAGGGCTGCAGCCCCTGGGAGCAGGGGGAAGCCGTTTCGTGGGGGAGCAGCGCTGAGCACCAGCGTGACAGGGTGCACCCGGAGGCYGCAGCATGCTGGTCACACGTGTGGCACCTGTGCGGGATCTGCCGTTGTTTCCTCTGCTGCACCTGTGATTTCCTGCATGGCGAACGGCTCCCGCTTCACACCGCGTGTTTTGAGAGGCGGGATTTGATTTTGCRGAGAGGAGTATATAAATTACTAGCCCAGGCTGGGTGTGGAGAGGGCAGGTGGAGGGACGGGGAGTGCTCCCCCACATTGGACATCCCCAGTGGGTTGCGAGGTTGATTATGCTGCAGCAGACAGCTGAGAGCAGATTTGGGCTTCACCTCTGGCACCGTGGGCGTTCCCGTGGCCAAGCACGCTCTGGTTTGCCGCACTTTCCTCTTCCTCCTGCTAATGGTGAGAGCTTCTTGCACCAGRGTGTTTCTGTGCCAGAAGGAGCAGCAGCCCTGTTTGGTGAGCAGCCCAGATTTTTTCCTGCTGCAGAAAGTGCTTAGACTCCAGGCATACGTAATTTTCTTCTTTTAAAGTCACGCAATTATCAGAGTGAGCTGATATGCTTAAATTGCAATAGCTCCTGTGTTATTGACAGGAGAGGRAAACCAGATCAGAAGAGTGAAATGAAATGTGCAGGGCATGTCTCGTGCCTGGTGCTGGACTCCTACCCCTCCTTCCTCTGTCTTTGGGCACTTTTGAAATAAAAGGAGAAACGAGGGGACACAGAACTCTAAGGAAACCACGTAAACATTGACATATAGCCGGARGGCTGCTGACCATAGTGCAAGTCTCATACGATGCCTTGAGCTAACATTTACCCATTTTACCTTAATAACAATATTTTARAAAAGTTTCTAGCTAATGCCTGAAAAGAAAGCCAAGAAAATACACCTGGCAGGAGCAGTGCTACGTCCTAAGCAGTGCATTGTATTTTTCCTAAAGTAAAGCTCTTTTCTAGGGGGCAAATTGTAAGGAGCCACCGACCGGCGTAACGCGGTGCCGCTTATCCAGGGCATCGAGCGCGCGCTGCTCTTTATTTAAGCCGCACTTGAGCTGAAGAGGTGCCCCGGCGAGTGGAATTACCCGGTCCTCGCGGTGAGTTATTGCCAGCAATTCCGCTGGGACATTCCCCTTTCAAATAAGGCCTATTATAAATATGGTATAATAAAAGGAGCGGCAGCGGGGAAATCGGAGGAGTTCGGAGAGCGAGAGAGATGGAGGACTGAAGGGCTCAGCGAGACACGTGGACGGGAGCTGRTGGCTCAGCTGCAGCCTGCCAGGCAGTTTATTTGCTGTTACATCAGCCCACCAAGAAACCTTCAGCGCTTGAAAAAAATAATTAAAAAGTAGGTAAAGTTCCAGCGAACGTTAGGATGGCAGCTCTTTGATATATCCACCCCATTAACGTCATCGGACGATTATTGTAGAGGCTTCACTTTGCCTGAGCAGAATGAATTGCGTGCGCCTAATAAAACCGCTGGCAAGTAAGAGCTCTTTCGGTCCCTGCTGAYGGGGAGGAGGCTGTGGGTGCCGGGTGCCCCCGTGCGCCCAGGCCTCGTCCCCGGGACTTACCCAGCAGATGTCACTGTTCACCCACCAAATGCAAACGCTCCCAGGCAAGAAGGGCCACTGCTTAAAAAAAATAAAATAAAAGAAAAGAAAAGAAAAAGCCACCGCAGGTTATTACTTAAAAATGAAATACGCCACCGCAGAAAAACATTTTCACTTGGGAGTAAGAGTGAGAGCAGTTTATTTTTAAAAGAGGTGATGGGGGACACAAATTTACTGTAAACCCGGCAGTTGTGCGCTGCACAGCCCCTCGGCCCCACACCGATACCTGGAATATGGCTTTATGGTAGGTGATGGGGGTGGACGGGCATGGCCAAGGGTGGAGACAAGCCTGAGCTGGTCTCACTAACGTTACTGCAGTGCAGAGCTTAGTAGGATTTAATCATGACTAATAATTTAATGATATAAACATGACATGATTTAGTAGGATTAAATCATGACTAGCCATGCCCACGCTTTATTTATTCAGTACCGAGCTTCGTAAGATAGCTATATAGRTGCAAAAATCATTTTACATATCGCAGGAGCTGAAAATTCTTTTGCTTCAGTACATAAATTAGCCATGAACAATTTGAGGTTAGGAAGGTCCTGCTAGAAGCAAGTTATAGCCCTATCCCTTTTCAAGATTTTCTGTGATACTCTCCAGTTTGGAGGAAGGCGACAGGAGAGCGTTATTTTCGGAGTGGTATGGCAGAGCTCCTGCTCTTAGCGAGAGCTGTGCCTGGCGCACAACCAAAGTATCACTGCAGAGATATGCAGATACTACAATAAAGAAGCTAAGACACCAGAGTGACAGGCGAGCCGAAATGCTGCACTGCACAGAGCAGCTGATCGGTAGCCAGGGAGCTTGCTGTCCTAATCGCAGGGATGTAAACRGGGTAAAGCGTATGTTCGGTACGGGACATTAAAAATTTCCAGTTGTGTAATTATAGAGTTGCAAATCTCACTCCTGGTAATTCTGCATTTTAAAGCAGGCAAGAGAGCACACATGAAAAGGAAAATAATAATCTTATTGCTGGCATGTAACATTAGCACATAACATGCTGACACCAGTAGGAACACAGAGTACAGAAATGGAAAGGATAAAGCTGTACGGTATCCTGCTCATTTCAGACCCTCACCATACATGATACTCCTGAAGTTATAAAATGCCTTGAGGAAGGGCTTGTCTACCTGAAAACGTGTTCATTTTTTTTTCCAGTCATGACAGTTGGGCTTATTAAAAAAATATTGCCTTCTCCTACAAGCCAAGTCTCACTTGTGCTTACCCAACTAACTCACTTGTGCTGCAGTGCTTTCATAAAAATAGCAAGCTCTGGCTGTAAAGAAGTTTAGACTGTTTCCCTGCACTGGTCCTATGGGAAGTCTGTTGCAGAATCTCCCTTCTCTGGTAGAGTTTCCAGACTGAATTACTCAGAGGCATTTATCCTTGTGCCAGCATTGTCTTTTGGGGTAAGGAGCTCTTCTCCCCTCCAGCAGGCGTTTCTGGGAAAGCAATCACATCCCCTCTCAGCCTCTCGTCTGTGGGATAAACAGACCAAGCTCTTTCAGTCTCTGCTTTGAACGTTGGCTGCCTGTCTGCTATCTCCCCTCGCAGTTCTTAACGGTATCTATGTTTTTCCAAATTCCTCCGTGTGAAGCGGAGAGACCAGAAGTGGATGTGCTGTGCTAGATGAAGTCTCACTAGGGCCTCCTACATTCGTTCTACCAGACGTTTTATTCTGCTAARGAGCTCATGATGAGCAACTTGGAGCATCGCTGGAGTCTGAAAACAAGAGTCTGTATTCAGACCAAGRGCTGCTACTGTGAAGATACTACCCAAAATTGTCCCGAACCAGAGTTCATTGAGCAACCTGGCTAGCGATATTCTTTTAGCCTGAGAGCTCTGCTTTTGGAGGAGCTATTTCAGTCTCCCCTTTGAATAGTTCTTTATCTGTTTTGCATGTCCTGACACTAAACTCTATTTCTAAAATTGAAAAACAGTAATAAGAAATGACTCCATGTGGAAGATGTACAAAACATACCATGGTTGGGCCTAAACCATTTCTATTTTTCCATTGTTCAYGAAGCCTTAATATAAAAATAAATGATTTAGGCAAAACAACCATCAAGTAACCGAAACCTCCCTCCGCTCAGTTGTGGTGTTTGTTTTCTAACACAAGCTCTGACTCTCCTCTCCAACTCACTGTAGTGCATTCAATATGTCCTTTAGCTTCAGCTGGAGTGGGAACAGTTTGTTATGGAGAATATTCAAGGTGGWACTGGCCAAAGTGGAGATGAAAATGCTCAGAGGGATCATTCTGGGGGGCGGRGGGGATGGGAGAGGGATGCTGGCCAGAGAGAAGCAGCCAGTGAGATGCTACTGAGGCTGAATCAGGGTGGGAAGTGGGGATGGAGGCACTCCTGCTCCCAGGGCTGGTGAGGCAGTGAGAAGAGAGTGGGGCGATGCACGGGCTGCCCAGTGCTGCCTGGTGCTCTGGTAAACCATCAGTCCCGGGCAGGAAGCACCTGCCGACTCAGCTGTGACATGTACTTCTTGCAATAACTGAGCCCCACCAACGCCAGCCTCCCTGGGGGAATTGAGAGTGCAACTYTGGATACCCTTCAGTGTTCAGGGTGAGCCATTTCAAAGGCTTTCTGCTCCGAGAGTGACTGCGTATTATTATAARGCTCTTGAATGATAAGGTACTTCCTCATTATCAGAGTCTTTCTATATTTGAAATAAGATTACTGCACTTCCCTGCTCTCAGCTTAGTTGAGAACCATTATAAATTGCCCTTCATAAAATGCAAAATGCTTGTCTGACAGAGTTAGAGAAGACATATTCTATTCCTTGGGTTTTACTGAGACTAAAATACACCACAGTGAATAAATTAGCCCCCAGAGARAATGTTGTTTGTGAGAGGAATTTATCAGTGTCAGGGGTGTAAATTAGGCCCAATACAGACCTGGAGTATGAAGAAATGGGAAGCATAAAATCTGCGCATCATGCCGATGCAGTGTATACACTTCCAGGAGTACTGAAAAAAGTTCAGTTCCTCAAAGAGCCCATACTGGAGCAAGCATATTCATATTTATGCCCAGTGATTTGCTGCTGGGCTCTGCAGCCCCAGTGTCATCTAAAATAGAACAACATAAACATAAGCATAGAAATCTACAATTAGATGAGCAAATCTAGTCATCTAGCCATGAACCAAGTGTCTAAGCCCTGTTGGTGGAGATGTAAGGCTTCATTCAGTCACCTCAGCAGAGATGCTGGGGAACATCTGAAATGCCTGAGGTTATCTGAGATACTGTCACTGGTGGATATAACACTGGACCACCAGGTGACCCATGTCCTTCTGTAGTGGCAACCRGAGGCACGTCTCAGATGGCACCAGATGACAATGGCATTAACTCTATCCTGAACCCATGTGTAGACACCTGGATTTAGGAATCTCACCCATAGTGTAATCAAGAGAAAAGTGAATCAAGTCCATTCCTGGCTCTTAAAAAAGCCCTATCCAGATACACACATTATCAAAGCAAGCTGTCACAGGTTGAATCATTCAGAAATGTTACAAGTTTTGTTAATCGATTCAGCTGGAAGCAATCYGTCTGCTCACTCCTGGGGCTCCTGTGTATCCTCATGTGTTTCCTCTAAACTGTGCCAAAGGAAAAATTTGGGGACTAGGGAATTGTTGGAAAAATCATATGTAAACTGTTATTGATGGAAAACTTGTGCTTTGCTAAATTATGCTATTTCATGAAAAAAAGCCCACAGAAAAATGCTGCTTTTTTGTTGTTAAAAGGCAGGTTCCTGAAAAAATAATATTTTGATTAGGATGAGGGGCTGTGGTGTACCACAGAGACACCCTACCCTACCCTAGCTCCCATTCCCTTCATGGACTATGCTCCCTACATGCAAGTACTTAYGCCGGGCGCTGTGTTGCTTTGTGGGACCTATCATCTCAGCCAACAGCTCACACTATAGCAGAACGTAGAAGCAAGAGGCACCTGGATCAACACTCTCATGAAACACAACAATACTCCTTGACAAGTTTTGGGGACAATTTCAGTATCTGAGCTTTTGCCTGAAAGTCAAACGTTTCCATGGAAATGCTGATAAAACCTTTTCATTTCTTTACATTATGATGAGAAAAGGCTTCATTTTCTGAGCAGCCTTGGAGAGCACCATCCAGGACAAGGTGAGGGCTGCAGCTCACAGATGTTCAGTAAAGGGCAGAAAACATGAGCAGATGATGTGTTTCAGATGGCAATGGTCATCAGCATCAAGCCTGAAGTTACAGGGAATGCTTATGAAGGTTGGCCTTACAAGGGAGGCATGGCAACATCTTTTAATAGCTGGCTTCAAGCAGAGCTAAAATGAGCTAATCAAGCAGTGGCTTTTAAGAGGCTTGGAAAAGTCAGTGATACAGTTCATGAAGCAGCAGTCTGAGAGAATACACGTATTTCTTTAAATCCCTAGGTGTGAAGGACACTGGGAAAATCATGGCAGACACTGCTAAATGAAACTAAAAATGGCTGCACTCTTCCTGCCATTCCTCTGTGGGAACATTAATAGGATTTCTCTCCTTTTCCTTCCTATCTTCCTTCCTTTCCTTCCTACCTATCATGTTGAAATGTGTAGGAAACACAGCTGAGGCTGCTACTGCCTCAGTACAGTGGAAATTGCCCACTGAGTTCAAATATTAACAAAAAATGGACATATAGGCAGAGTGTATGATTGCATTAGGCTTGTTTTCTTCAGAACACAGGCTAATAACAAAAATGTAGCTTTCCCTTGAATAAATGGCTCCTCCTGAGCCTTCYTTCAGAGTATGCTTTGCTTTGCAGATGCTAAAAAGTCGGATCAGGTCACGGTCTCTTGAGGTGGATAGTTTAGAAGTCTTTTTTACAAATGGTGTAGAGAGGCAGACAGAGGTCATGCCTTGTTCAGGGACAGTCTGAGAAAATTAATATCCCTTGCTCTCCTGCTGTGACCACTGCGTCATAATACAAGAAATAGTTTTGTTGTATGATACTCAGCTTTACAACTGTAGTTGTAGAGAAGACATAAGTAGACCAAAGTAATCAGAAATGGAAGCTTACCTAAAATGCTAAATATGCACAATGTTGCTACTTAATATTTATGTTGATGTTGCTTTTAAAAATTTTCATAGTAATGTCACAAAAGTCTTGCCCAGCRTTTAACACCTGCAGATAGTAACAGCTGCATAATCTCAGTATCACAGTAATCATGCAAACAACAATCCAATAAAACAAACTCAGTTTAACTTTCCCCTGTCCTTTCCCCTAGCTATAACCTTGATGAATGAAAAAGCTTATCTGTGTTTATTTAAAAGGGGGAAATGTTGGCAACACCATTTAAATCAAATGAAGAAAATAAAATTGAAGGTATAACTCCACTGATTTAATGACCTTGTACCATTCCTTGGCTCCATCAAAGGACTGTGCAGTAAAAATCTGGACCGACTTACTAAAAATGTGGGATTTATTAGTTTTTCCATCCGGGCGAATTCATACTCGTACACTTCCTCAACACTCCATTTGCAGAAGAGGATTTTAAACCACAAAAGCTGATTAATTCAATGTAAGGGAGCAGAAAAAGCAGAGATTTGACCCTTTCAGAACTTCAACAGCATGAAATGTGTCAAGAATCCATTCCTTCTCCCGTGGACAAAGGCAAATCTTACTTTTCACTGTAGCACGAAAAAATAATGCATATACAAGGACAGACGTGTGTCTCAGATAGAATATCTGAGCAAAAAAACCAGCCTTCATCTAATGTATATAGGACTATTGAAACAACARGCTAAGATGTCTAGGTAACTCTTCTTCCAGAAAAGATTTTTGTAGTTCCTGGTAGTGGGGAACAGTTTCTTTAACACAGGAAGTATAGTCAGGTATAAGAACAAACTTTAAGATATAAAAGTTYAATAGTTCATATTTATTTCTAAATTTCTTAAATAACACATGTCAAAGGTGTTCATGTAGCTTGGATATACTCTGACAGAACTCTGTGAACTCTAAGAAACTGAAAAATTCAATTGTGTATAGTCAAAACTGGAGAAAGCTGCCCTTCAYCTCTTTAAAGAATAAAAATGACAGTCTTTCTTGGTTTTGAATCTACATGGAAACCACATCTGCATACTGTGCTATCATGACTGCATGACTGCATGCCCAAATTGAATGAGGTAGGACATCATCCCTTGTCTGCATCTCCTAATACTCACAGTAGTCTGGGAGGACCTGTATCAGAGAGGGGCTGAAGAACTGCGTTACTCCATCATCTAATATGGACAACATTGGATTATAGGGAGAGCAGAAGGTGAGACTCAGGATGTTTGTGTTTTGGTATCTTGACCATGTGCTGCTACATCCCAGTTTGCAATGTACATACTGTGTGTCCTGAAGGTTAAGCATATGGAGTCAAATCTAAATTTTATTCATAGGAGAACTTATAGATTATATACTTTTCATCCTGTACATCCATGCATATTACTCCTTGATAGYGGCAAACTGAAGCTTATTATTTCCATTTACATCTTGAACTCGGAACTTCCCAGCCAGCATGTCCTCAGCCTTCTTATTGTTTGCTATATATTCTTTTGTTTAGAAAAGCATAAGATTTCTCCCCTGTTTAGGACAAACTCTAAGCTCTCTGAACTGGTCCATCTGATCCCATCCCTCTAAAGCACCAGATTCTTTTAAGTTTGCTGAAGTGGATGCTGATAAATGCTGTGGGCCAGATTTGGTCATTTTTCTCAGCTGGAGGTATTCATATTCAGGTTTATTTGTGACACAGTGTTGCCTTAGAAATGCAGGGTCCCAATATAGACTTCCAGTGTTTGTTGTTCCCCCCTTAGAGCTCTTGCCACTAAAAGAATTACTCACAGGTCCTTGTTGTCAAATGCTCTCTAAATCTATGTGATGATATTTTCATTTATTTTTTATTTACTGGTTAAAATGCCACCTTCTGTGATTTACGTCTTGCAGTGTTCACGAACTGTGTTTAAATAAATCATAGAAAAGATTTATCAACACTTACAACAATTCACTTCTGGAAGCAAGGTTTGTGTGAAAAATTAGGAATTACACCAATTTCTTTCACATCAGGCAATGGCCTCTCTCTAATACCTTTTGCACACAAACACTGTTACCMCTTTTTTAGTTTGTAAATAATTTCCATGCTTTATAATGGAGCAGCATTAACAACAACAACAACAACAATAACAAAAAGACATAAATAGCTTTCTAGAATATGACCTGCCCTCGATGCAATGCCCTTAATCTGAGCTACTATTTTTTCCTGTCCTACCACATGTAACTTCTCTGTGGGTTGCGGAGCCCAGCGTTAGCCAAATTCAAAGGATAATAATTTAAGATTCTTATGGTTTTTACTTGTTTGTCATCAAGGTGAAATTAAGCACAAGAAGAAAATTACTTACAGGACTGGCTTAGACTCAGCACACTTAACATTAGTATGTAAGTAAGACAGACTCCAAAGGTAAGAAGGCCACTGTCCTTGATTACTTCTGTCACCCGTGGAGAGTGATAGGCAAATCCAAAAGCTGAATTGCCCAACATGAGATCTAAATATCCTTTGAAAGTGCCTGTCTCTCTAGCGCCTACAAAGGGACCTGGACATGCTGTATTTCTATCATGACCGTATTAAGTGAGGTGGAACCATGTCTTGGTGTCTGATTTTCAGGCCTCTTCCCTCTTCATCCTTTTGTCTTGATAGTTAATACTTCATCTAGCTTCAGCAAGACTTCTTATTTAGAAAATAGGTCCAGTCTTGACTAAGCTTATACTTCACTGACCTTAAACTAAAATCTTTAGCACTTTTCTCTTACCTGAGAGAAGAAATACTCTTTTTTTCGGGGGTGAGGGTTCTTTCCAGAGAAAGGTGCTAGATTTTGTCCCATCTGCAGCTTCTCATGCAAAATCATGGTTGAATAGTAGAATGGAGATAGCGCTCTCGAGGATTTGAAAGCTCACTGTACAACAGATAGGGATCTTTGTAGCTGTGACTTTAGCCCACAGTCCAATTGCCTTTATAGCTCATCCACTTCTCTAGATATTCAGTCTTCCAGAGCACTAAAATGAATCAGTGATGATTTGTAGTGCTTAAACCTTTCAGTATCACTTCTCCATTTGGACATTCTTTTCAAATTGCAAGTATTGGCAACTTACAATTGTTGTTGCATGAAGAAATGACAGGCCAAACAATCCACCTTATTTTTGAGTGTACTACATGAGCCAAGAAGCAGCATTATCCTGCAGACTGTTAAAAGATCTTTTTCAATTTCCATGAATCCATGACAGAGGATGTGTAAATCTCAGCTGTAGAGCTTGTTCTCCTCCACTACTTAAATTGTAAGGGAATTGATGCTGGAAGAGTAACTAGCTATGAAGTAATTGGATTAGTTGTAGGACTATGGCTGTCTGAAGTACATTTATACAGAGAAAGTTTTTTCTTTTTTTTTTCTTTCTTTTTCTTTTTTCTTTTTTTTGTAATATAGCCAATTATATTCTTTGAACTCTTATCAGCATAGCATTTGGCCAATTACTCCAAAAACTTCCAGCTTTTATTTGACTTCCTGAATGGTTGGTCAAGATTTTAACTACTGAATTAACAGTAATAAATTGAAAGGTTAAGTCTTACTGTAAACCAGGCTGGGCCTCAGGAGGGGCAATGATGACACTGAGAAGAATGGGAAGGCAAATACTGCTGCTGATTACAAACAACAGCAAATCAATTCAGAACAACTTTTTTTTCCCCCCTTAAACTAATTCTGGTAAGTGCCACAGCTGGTAGGTGCCACTATCATCATACCAAAAGATATATCCTTACATGGGAACTGGAAAGCAGAGGAGAACCTCAGTGCAGGAAGAGACTGAGGGAACAGGACCTCGAATTGGGAGTTTTATTGACATGGTCTACGAATAGCCTGAAAAACAAGATCATTAAACCTATCACAAAATCATTAAATCTATTGGATCTTATGTTACATTTTTTCCTTTCTTAGCTTTCACAGAACGTTGGTGACTCACCTAAAAATTTCCCACCTCTAATAGCATTCATGTCTGATATCAGAAAACTGGTATTTTCCTCTGGACACAGCTGGAGGTATCTGGATTGGGGTGGATGGGCTGTGAGTGAGCATGTCCCTGTCAGGTCTTTCTATTGAGTGTTTCAAATGTTTGGACAAGGAACATTCAATAGTGCTTAACATGATAGTCTCCACTCTTTCATTGTACTCATACAGACAGCAGGCCTTCCTTATTCACTGTAGATCAAGTTAACATGGCATTTAGGCAGCTAAAAGTACCCTCAAGCTTCTACTGGGATTTACCAAAATTCATAAGCAGGAGGACAGCATAGGGCTAGATCCAGGCAAGATCCTGTAAGGTAAGTAACAGCCAAGACTTAGGTCCCTGAAGTTAGTGCCAGGCACCTGGGAAGGGGTCTGTCTGAAACCGATATCACAGGCATCTGCCTAGAGAGGTAAGGACAATGCTAAGCACAGTATAGTAATCTTGTCTTCTCTAGCTCATGGGCACTTCCCTAACATGTGRAGGACTACTGGATACACTGGCCATCTACATATGCTGGGGGCCTCATCTGAGGAGAGAGACTTGCAGAAGATTTTTGGTGAACTGTGCGGGTCAGTGCTTTAGAAAGGGAAAGAAGCAGTGTATCGGTATACATGACCGTSTTGTTAATGCTGTCATCAGGGAAGCGGCATGCACGGGACCCATCCCATCCTGGGAGACAGGGGGTTGCCAAGCGTGTTGCCTGTGTTTCAAGAAAGTGACYTCTCCACCTGGCCACACAGGGAACTAAACATATGGGTACACTTCTGCTTCCTGGATGAGCTGGTTGTCTTGTAAAGAAGACAAGATTGGTGGCAGCTAAAAGAGTACACAAGGGAACTTGAGGCTATGTGGCCCTGGTCTCAGGCCTGGCTTTCRCCCCAGCTTTGCCTACCATGCATGCTGTTAAACCCTCTTGACTGGAATATAGTTCCTTCAAGTCTGACTCTTGAAAATCTCTTCAGAGACTTAACAATGTAAACATAACAGCTGCACTTAAATGCATTTCAGCTGCCAGTCAGCTGATACCAAACCTCATTATATCTGCATTCTTATGTCTCTGTGTGTGGGAGAGGCCAGCAGAGATGAAACCTTGCATTTCAGGGCAACTTCTGCATCCCCCAAACTGGAAACAGAAGAGGAGGGGCCATGTCCCCCTCTTCCCAGCTGCAGGGCACCAGCACTGTCCCTCCTCAGCTGGGAGCAGGATGCTCTCAAGCTGATCTGCAGGATGGTGCTGCTGGTGCCTGCAGTCAGGAGCCCTGTGTTTGATAAACCAGGGCAGTGCTGGCTGAAGGTTTTCACCTCATGGCTGAGACCTGTGTCCTTATTTGAGTGCAACAAGCTTAGAGGCTCCTGGCTGCCTCAAATGCATTGTAAATGTGATCTGACTCTGTAGCCTAGGGTAAAGGATTCAGTGTAAGGCAAGAGTCTGGAGTGCTGGTAGCTGCTCCCAGGAATTTTATGCATTTTAAGCAATGACTAGAAAAAGAAAAATATAGTTCTTGAGCAGGGACTGGGGCTTATGACTTTCATGTCCAAGATCAGTGTCTAACCACTAGTGTCTAACCCTCTCCTGTCCTCTGTCTTCCTGATGAATCTTTGCTATGCAAATGCAACAGAGGATGTGGCGAAGACATCCTTCCTCTGCTGGGCCTTCTTGCGCGGTACTGTCCCCTGCAGAGACTATCATCTGGGGATTAGGAGGTGAGAAGTGGGTTTGATTTCCTGAGGAGGGAATCAAACCTGGATTCCCAGACCCTTAGTGGACTACTAATGAGATTACAATAAACTAGCAATACTTATATTCCTTTTAAAGTTATCTAAGTTTTGTTTCCATTCTGGTTAGCTACAAAAATTGCTTCAAGTGCAAAAAGTATCTTGACCTAGAAAGAGGAAGGAAAAATGGGAAAAATTCCAGGTCTTACGAGCCTAAAGTACAATTTTAATTTTAACAAAATTTGACTAGTAAGAAAAATTCATACAAAAGTATAAAACTACACAAGTTATAGATCTGATCAGCTATTCATGTACTCATACCTTCATTAAACTGGCTTTGGATAGTGTGTGCTGGCTACCTTTTCAGAAATATTACCCTTTGGAGAATATTTTTTCCTCCATAAAAGTACCAGTTTTCCAGTACCATTTTTTAATACTTATCTTCCTTCTTCCTACTGACATAAGTTTGCACTGTCAGCACTTTCCTTTACCTTTTTGTGTGGTTTTCTTCCTCATTATATGTTGAATATCTGTGCTTTTTAATTTCTTTTAATTGTATATAAATATATTRCTCTTGTAACTGTTCCAATACTTCAGTGCTTCATTAATTTAGCAAGAACCAGGTTCTACTATTTTCAGCCTTGTAAAGCTAGCAAGAATCTTTAAATATTCATTTTGTTTCTGGAGTTTATCCATCACATAGTCCTGAAATTTCTACAGTAAATTTCCTATGTATCACACATGTAGATGGTGTAATTTGCAATAATTCAGTTGCTCCCATAGTCGTAATGAAATACAATCAGTCAATCAGACTTACTTGTTAATATGGCTTCTACATGTCCTAAAGCCTAAATGCTCATGTATATACCTTGCTTGCTTAAGCTGGGTAAATAAAAGTCCTATGTTAAATGTAATTTCTCATTTTGACCACTGTTTCCGTAATTTGGATTCTGCAATTTTAGATTTCTTAGTATCTGATGAACACAACTATGCTAAAGTGCAGAGGTTATAATCCTGTAAAACCGTATGGCCTCAGCAAAGGTTCAGTAGTAAAGGCTGGTAGAATTGGAGTGTTTTGGAAACAAAATGGAATTTTACAGGGTATGCTAAAAATAATGTAAGTGCATTGCCTGGTACAAGGACTTCTGGATAAGCTGAAGCAGCAAAGCAGAAATCTTCATTTGGCTATCAGAGAAGTGGAAATATTTGTAGGGAAAATTCTAGCTAGGGTTGCTGCTGGTTTCAGATTTCTCTGACCTCAGAGCTCCCGTGTGTTTTTCAGAAGTTTTGCGGTCCTTCACTCAGCTTCCAACAGGCAGAACATCTCTAAGGACAGGCTCGAACCTTCGCATACAGCTCACCCTGTACGGACCCACTCGCTGCAGCTCAGCACCCCCCGCTCTTCACACACCTGGTCTCCGTGAGACTTGCTTTCGCTTCTTCCCCTTGGATTTCTCTGGCTTTTATCTCCAGCTCCTCAGGATCGGTCCTGACTCTTGGGCTTGTTCAGCTTGCCGACAGCAACGCCAGTCCTCTAGAAAGCTTCAACATCACGAGGCCCGCTGGACTGCCCTCCGCGTCCCGGGGCTCTGCCCCAGGTGCCAGGTGACCCCCCCCCGCCCGCAGTGATGGGGAGCGCGGCACCGCGGGCACACGGACGCTGCAGAGGCGTGCTCCAGCGTGTGGGGCAAAGCCCAGCTTGAGCCCAGCCTGCTCGCCGCTCGTGCCCCGCAGAGCACGCCGGCTGTGTTCGCCCCGCGTACAGCTTGGTCCCGAGTTTTCCTTGGGCCACGTGGGGCACGCCGGTGGCTTTCTTGTGTGGGYTGTTTTTTTCTTGTTTTCTCCTCTTTTCATTTAAAGGGTCGGGGAAAGTGGAAGGCTATGCTTTAGCCCCCCAGAGTGACACTTTTACAGTGTGAAACTGCCGTCTTCGTTGCAGGCCCTGGGGAATGATGTGAGAGCAGGAATGAGAGTTTGAGGGAGCAAAGCCAGCTGGAATGATGTTAGAGGGCTGCGTGGGGTGGAGAGATCCAATCCTGGTTATATCTTGTCCTTTCTGTCTCTTTTCAGCAATCTCTGGAGTGAAGTATCCCCATAAGAGCACCTCAGCTTTGTTTCAGAAGAAAATAGTCAGTTCACTCCTCAAGAAACTCCAGGGGGTAACCAGAATTTCTGCGTTTGTCCCCTTCTCTGACACCAGTAAAACAAACTTATTCACCGTGTTTGATAGGCTGATATTCATTGAATTTCACGCTCTCAGATGTCTGGAAACTCCCTTTTATTTTATTTTATTTTTTTTCCCGTGGCCAGCAGCAGATGCCAATGGCAGGTGTGGAGTATATACATGTAACCCAGTACACCTTTCCAGCTTCATTCCATCCACAGTTGAAGGTTTTTCCTCTGTAGGTAGCTGCAGGCAGACCATTACATTTAATATCCTTTGGTGGAGCTTCATGAACTACTTCTGTGCTTCTTATTATCCTGTGTCAAGGAGTTCAGCGACCCAATAATGTGCTAGGTGAAAAAGTACTTCCTCTGCTTTGTTTTAAAGCTGCTGCCAGATCATGTCACTGTTCCCAGGAAAATATGAAGCAGAGAACAACCTTTCCCTGTTTACTTTAGCCACAGTACTGTTGATTGTGGAGACCTATATACTCCTTCAGTCATATCTTTTCCACAGTGAACTTCTGGTCTATGTAGTTGTTTCCTCATATGGAAGTCATACTATCCTTTTGTCCCCTCGGCACGGTTTCCAATTCTATTATATTCCTTTTGAGATGGCATGTCGAGAATGGTGCTGAATATTCAATGAATATGTGCTCCAGGGATTTATACAATGGCATAATGATATTTTCTGTTTATTCGTTATTCTTTTGCAAGTAATTCCCCAAGCGCCTTTTTAACCGTTGTGTAACACTAAGTTATTTCCAGAGAATTAGCCACACGGTTCCAAGATTTCTTTCCTGATGGGTTATATCTACTTCAGAGTCCACCAGATATAATTTACGGTTATGTTTTCCCCAGATGTATTATTTTGCACATACTGGCACTGAAATTTGCCTGCCATTATCTCCATGTTGTGTAATGCCCCTGCAGCTCTGCGCGATTGACTTTACTTCAGTTTTTTCTTCACAATCAGATTTGACTATTCTGAATAATTCTGCATCTTCTCTGAACATCGTCACTTCACTACCCCCTTTCCAAGTCATATATGAGTATGCTATTTATACTATTTAATGCAGGTGTCCCGAATCTTTACCAGACCTTGTTGGGAAAGTCACTCCACAGTGAATTTGGACCATACCTCAATCCTTTGTTTTGCATCTTCTTGCAAGGTCTGAATTAAGAAGAGTGTCTTCCCACATATATCCTAACGACCTAGATTCTTGACAGTCTTTAGTGAAGAGCCTGTTCAAAACCTTTAGAAAATCCTTATACAAGACACTACCCCTTTGCTTACCTGCCAATATATCATTTCTTTGGTTTGCACTGAATATTTCTTGTCTAACATAAACTCTGGAAGGAGGATTCCTGCATGCCTGTGTAGGGCTTGAAAGCTGTTACTCATGTATAAATGAAGATCATTTGCAAAGAATAACTACAGCTCTATAATGCTCTTTACTGAACAAGTTTAAGGTGACCCACATGAATAAGGCTGGCTTTGAATTTAGCTAATTACTTCAATGCAGTTTATTCAGCAAAAGGAAGAGCAAGAGATTCCACTACCCCTTCGCTCTCTGATAATGTATATTTTCACCAGAGAGCTAACTTCTTCATCAAGAGAGCAAATGAAAGAGTATTTCCAAGTTCTGCTGTGCCATAATATCCACTGACCAATTCACTTAGTGATGAAGGCTGGAGGTGGAGAAGTTGTACCTGTGCCTGGAACTGTTTACCTGCCAAAATAGAGAAATAAACACCTCCGGCTCATGCCAAAGACACCAGCATGAGCAGACAAGACACCATCCTTCACTGAATGAAAAGACAAGTTGCTGGCTTTGGCAAAGCTTATGGCAAAAGAGAGTTATATAGAGGTTTCTGATGCACCTTTGTAATGCAAGTATGAAATAATTTAAAGCTCATATTATGAACTTTGTTTTCTTGTTTATATGTCAGAATGATATTTACATTGGAAATACCTTTGTGCCACCTTTAAAATTCAAACATCCCTCTGCCTGCCAAGAACCAAACCTAGGAGACAATTCAAGATAGTTGTTTTTATGAAGCAGATTCAAGCTTTGGAGACTTTTTATTTGTTCATTTCTTCAGTGTTTTTCCTATCATGTAAAAATAACACTCACTAAGACGTAATTTCTATATACATTTTTAAAGATAGTATGCACAAATCTTAGATGAACATGTGTTAAAATAAATCTTAAAGCAAAGCAGTTAACAGAAAATATATTCATATGAAGCAGCAAAGTTAGCCCTTTTTAAAAACCAGAAGCCCTAACTTCATTTGAAATATGCCCATTTAGGATAGGGCTGATATTGGAACGTATCTCGAGTTTTGTCTTTTTTGCTGATCACCTCGCTGAACTGAACTGCTAGGTAGGCAGGGTAGGAAAATCTTTAACTGCATGACTATCTTGCTTAGTGATAGGAGGCTGGTGATAGCCAGACCTGAACAAAGTTTGCACACATTACCCCAGCCAGGCTGGCCTCTGCGTGAAAGCTATAGCACGGCAAGGAAAGAGGTGGGTAAACTCCTCCAGCCTGCTTCAACACGGAGGTGATGTTCCCTTTTTCCACAACAGCGGTGACCCAAACTTTGAGGCCATCGGTTTAGTCACCTTTTTTTCCCCTGCTAAGCACGACTGTCTCAGGGACCTGCAGATGACARAACAATCATTCCCAGCTGTGCTTTGTGAAATACCGTATTTAGACTTAGATGATAATTGAATAGTAATGTAAGTTATGAATATAGCAAGAAGACTGAACGTTAATGCTTATCATAATGTTGTGTATAGGATAACTCAGTATATTGTAACAGAGAAGAAACCTGAAGCCAGGAATATGTTGCTTAAGACTTGCTATTGAAAAGTTTGTGAAACTACCTGTGTGGAAAAAAAAAAGGAAAAAAAAAAAAGATGATTTCTCCATCCCTCCTTCCCAAACAAAGACCCCCAAGTGGAGTTTAATGCCCAGTCACAGGCAGCAAGGAGGGCGGTTTCCTAGGTTAGAAGCAAGCAAGGAAGCTTTGAGCATGCCGGTTAGGGCTGGCAGAGAAGAGCAGTCCAAGTGCTCCTCTCTGTCCCTCCCTTTGCTGCCTCGCAGGGAGAGGGGAGCGGGGAGGAACGAGGAAAAGATAGAAGAGGAGGTAGAAACGATCTCAGACAAATGAACTTGTCGTTAGTTGGGTGATATTACTGTTGCTATTACAAGGACAAAAAAAGAGGTGGAAAGTGGCTGCTACGGAGGAGGACCTTTATGGTTGAATATGCCCTTGTTAAGGCAATTCATTTGATCTTTTTATAGCACTGTTCCATTATTGCATTTTAAAATAAACAATATTTTATCCTTAAGTTCTGACTGGTGCTAAACCTGACACTGAGTGACTTGGTGGGCAGCAGGCCACTCCTCCCCAGAGGCTGGACATGGGTATATCCAGGCACTGGGAATTCTGGCTGGGAATTGCTCCAAAGTTAGCTAAAAGTTAGTAAGAGGATTGCCCTGCTGAAGTAGCATGGTATGAAGTAGTCTGGTATGAAAGTGGTGAACAGAAAAAGAAGAAATGTATTTTACAAGGGAAGGTTAGGGAGTTCTTTGGCAAGGAAGAGTATGCCGGAGCCCTGAAGGTCTGCAGGGAGCCTATGTTTTGCTGACAGGCTCTCATGAACTTCAAAAACCTTCTCAGGATTTGATCTGGTCTGAAGTCCATTGGAGGACTCTCTCCATTGATTTCCCAGGATATTTAGAAACAGAATCTCCTGTGTTTAACTTTCTTAGTTCCTGAGTTTCATGATCATTGATCAGAGAATGAAGCCTTCCATGTCTGCAGCAAATGCATCTGAAGTAACGCAAACAACCAGCAAAGCCTCTCCTTTGCTCAGGAATTTTAGAAATAAATGACATAGAGAAACCCACCGTTTGCACCAGTTCGTTATTACATGTATTTGCACCACAGGATTACATACATGAAGTATGAATTTGAGTCCTATAAATATTGGCTTGTCTTGGGGCACATGTAGCTCATTGTAGAATTTTGATCTTATTAACAGTTACAAAATATGGTGCTGATTCAGTCAGTCTCCACCTGTTCTTGTCCTGCAATTTTTACTACTCTTCATGTTTGGAGGTGATTCCTATCACCTGGATGTGCTTATTTTTCAAAACATTTGAAGAGATTGGTTTTGTGGAGATCAGCGTTATTATTAGAATGGTGCTTATTTTACTAATCTCTATTATGCAGCCATTCATTCTTGATTATTAATAGTCATTTCCTTTTGATAGAAGCACTTCCACAGCAACCAATTATAGTGCTTTGTGCAAACACAGGATTATGAATTCCAGTGGGGTAAAAAACAACAAGAGCAGTGGAATTTTAAAAACAAAGAGCTTGTTTTCATGCAAATGTCTCAGTGCTAAAAAGTGGAGAAAATTATATGCTGGAGAAGCAGAAGTTGCTTCCAATTAGAATGTTTTTCAACAATTTCCATAAAGTGCCTAAATTAAGAACTTAGCACTTGCTAGAACAGTACATCTCATCTGGTATTCACTCGCCAGCAGCAGCCAGTGTCAGAAACATGTAATCACAACTCCTACCCATATCCAATTTCCCTGAAAAGATTCTCGTTGGATGCTAGACGCGGTCCAGTATCTAATTAGGCAGCGCTCCACTGATTTCCATACGGAAAGGTTTTTACTGAGCAGATGTAACTGAAACAGGATGAACTGACTTTGCAGTTCRTTCCCTTGCTCTAACACTGCATGTCTTCAGCAGTACGGTAGGATCAAATAATGGCTCACTTTGCAAATACTTACATATATGATTAATGCTACATAATTGACTGACGTTCTTGTGCCTAATGACAAGCAGAGGACAAGGAATTTGCAGAACCTTATAGCCAGCTGCACTCTGGTCTCCAAAGTGTGGTCTGTTTTCAAGAGGAGAACTTTACTGCTCTTTTAAGCAGCTGATGAAACTTAGGCTCGGACTGGAATTCCACATATATTGGACAYGTCAAAATCTTCAGACTAAAATAATACATATTTAAAACTATTTTAAAACTTYTTTAAAAAATTAATCAAGAAATTGATTCTGATTGCGTTTAGCATTTGTAATTCCAGAAGTGGCATTTTTTTTCCTGAACAAACACAGGCTAATGCCCTTAATGTACAATAATGATTAGTTCAAGTAAAATCGACTTTCTTTCTGTGAAAACAACACCGAGGATATATAACAACTTTGCCTGAGTATTCTTTAAATAAGCCTTATTTTGTTGGTGTTGTATGTGATTATTTGGAAAAGACATTTTATCCCCTAAGACATGGCCCATGTTCTGAGGGACCTTGATCACTTGACTGAAGTGGACTTGAGGTTACTTCATGGTAGAAAATAGAGAATATAAATGTCTCATRGGATCATCTGAAAGACTGAAACAGCAAAATCAGAGAGTCTCTGTCAGATGAATGTCACCAAAATTCAAGAAACCCAGAGAGAGGACAGAAACCCCTCTCCTGAGATGCATTTCCCTCAAATTCAAAAAAACAATTTACTGTAGTGAGAAAAAGCAAGGGTGGCGTGGCATATAGATGATTTGCTGTTTTGTCTGAATCTGTGTATTTCTTGTGTGATCTGAACTAAGAGATTAAAAAAACCAAAACGGACCAAAAAAATACTTTGGCAGAATTAGCACGCAAATACTCAGGATYCCCAGAGGGATGACTGTAAACCACTCAGCTGGCCCCACAAGGGCTCACCCATGGAAAAAGTGGGCTTCAGGTAYGGAGGAGGCTGGAGAGGCTGTGCCTGGGACCTGGCGCTGCCACAGTGCCAGCCCTTGGCCAGGGATGCTGCACAGCCCAGCTGCTCAGCCCCAGGAATAAGCCCRGAGAGAGCAGCTGGAAGCAATGCCTGGATGCGTCTAAGCCCCAGGAGCCCGAAGGTGCAAGTGCTGGACCTAGAGCAGCAGCGTGAGATGCTCAGCTGGGCACCAGCCTGTGTAACCACGAGCTTTTAAAAAGCCTATCAGTGTGCAGTTGTGAACCAAACAGAAATCCCATGGGTCCCATTTACTCCAAACATGATGTGGCTGAAGTCAGTGCACTTGACCTCTTGTTTTGATGCCCAGCAAAGAGTGTTATGGCTGCCTCTTAGCTGCTTGGCTTTTATTAATATTGACARCTCTACTCAGCTACCCAAAGTGATTCAGGGAGCTTAAAAAACAAAGCAACCACTTTAGCTAAAAAATAACTGTGTCTTAACCTGCCAGCCCATTCCCTCTAGAGCARAATTGGAGTTTCTCAACCAGCTCTGGCTAATCAAGGGATTCCAGGAGCAGTGATGGGTATACAGGGATGCCTCCCCTCAAAGTCCCCTCCTTTATAATTTCTGTATTTTATTCTATTTGAAAGGCTTTGATTTTTTTTCTCTGAGGACGGCACTGTCTTTCCCATGATAGAGCACCCGCCTCCTGCTCCAGTCAGGGGCAATTTTGGCACTCGTTGCAGTCGGAGCAGATGCAGACACAGAGAGCTGTKCTGGGAGACCTCACCGCTCAGCAGGGCTTGCCTTGGGTGCTGTGGCATTTTCGCCTCAGTGGAGTCGTTTTAGTGATGTAAACGATCCTTTGTATTTCCTCTAGAGCAGTGGTGTCAGTATGGTCAAGTTTTGTCATTCTGGGCCTCAGGGGGAGAAAATGCTGACTTAGGAGCAGGCCTGGTCCCGAGGCACAGATGCTTTAGTAAGAGTTGCAGACCCAGCACACATTTTCAGGTTGTGCTGTAGCAGAAAGCAGATAGTGTGGCAGAAGTGTAAAGCCTGGTTCATGTTTTTTTGTTTTTTTTTTTCCCTCCGTTTTTTCCTCGTCAGTCTTTTTTAAACAGGTTATTGCACTGAAGCAGGCATCAGTTTGGATTGCTTTACACTGAAAGGAGTTGCACAGTGAATGCGTGTGCTACTGAGCTAGCTGATGCTTTCTTTTCACCTCCATTTACTTGCTTTACTGACTTTTACTTACTTACCTTTGCAGTGGTCCTGTGTCACACTCTTGATGAAACTCATTTGCTTCACCTCAAAGCAGTTGTAGAGTTTAATTTTGCCATTTTCTTCTCTCATTATAGGAACTCTTGACTCCGCTAGAGTTCTGTCACCTCTTGTTATTTTGGGAAGCCTCTGGCAGCTCTGTTCTGGTGATGGCTTGAGGAGCATGTTCAGAGGACTAAACATTACCACATTTTCTTCTTTACACAAGGCTGCTGTGGAAAAAGGAAATATCTTATGAGCCAGGCATGAATCAAAGCCTCAGGAAACACATAACTGCAGGGGAACAGGATTCTGTGAATACAGTTTGACCATCTCATTTTCACTTACAGACACTCCAGTGGACATTATTGTCTAGTGATGAGTAAATTAGTCACTGTCAGCCATAATTACACTCCATCTCTGTCTTTACTTAGGGTTGTGGGGTAGGAGAATCTTCATCTTCAAAAAAGGAAATGGTTTTTATTTAGTAGCTGTTTGTGCTGTTTTTCAATACCTTTTTATTACAATAATTATGCTGCATTGTAGGCGGTATTCATTTGAACTTGAAGCTTTAGCAACGGGAAGGAGATCACATAACTGGAGCTGGTCAGGAAAGCTGAAACTGTGAACAAAGAGCTTGATTTTTTCCCACAGCTGTGGCCATTTTTTTTCTGATTCTGCATTATTATTTCATTCCTATCCTTAGGACTCTCTCCAGGGATAATCCTACTGACCACATCAGCGGATGTATTTTTAGATGTATTGTTTCTAGCTGAAAGGCTATATAAGAAAGGGATGTTAGCATGGTGTACTTTGAATACATGTATTTTGTAATTCAGAATATAGGGTCTTCTTAGTTAATTGCAGTCTTCAACCTATTTGAYCTGGAAGGCCTTACTACTCTTCTTCTAGGCTCTTATGAACTCCTTTGTTGATCTCTGTCAATGAAGTAGTCTTCTTCTTGACCACATTTGATCTGACTAAGACACAAGAGGCCTCATTCTCATTCTATTTCAAGTGTTAAAACCTCTCTGAAGCTAGGAGAGTCGCTTGGGCATAAATAAGATCATGGCCATTGGTCAGAAAGATGCATCACTTGTCCCTTCCTTTGAGTTCCTGCAGAACTCAGGCAGAAAGCATTAATTCACTCTGTACTGCAAAGTGGTGATCTCTGTCCAGGTCACGGTCTTGCTCTCATTACAGCAGCAGACAAAAACATGTTAGAACTGTCGATTAATTATTTGAAGTCATATCTACTCTTCATACCTTTAAATTAAATAGATGATAGAATATTTCAAGCATATTATGACATAGGAGTTGTGCATGACAGTGAAACTAAAATACTCACATCACACATAAAGAAGTAATTCTAAACTGCCCTCAGGAAAGAAAAAGAGTTTTGTGGAATCAGGAAAAAATTGCAAAAAATACTGAGAAGTCAAAACAGGCTATTTTGCTGATAAATTGCTTGGGTGAAATAWTTTTTTTCAGCTCTTACTCTTGTGAAAGCTGTTGCTTTTTCTTTCTTCCACTAAGCTAGATCTTTTTTGTGGTGGTAAACAGTATTTGTTTTTTTACTCACATGTAAGTTGAGCTGCCACTAAGATAACTGTCTGCAGCAAAATGTAAGGCTGGTGTGCTATTAAGTCAAGCAATGCTTGTATCATCTCGGTCTCACTATGTTTCTTGTAATAAGGTCAGTGACCATGCCAAAGGCAGCAAGGAGAGAATGCAMTCTGTTGCTGTGAACAGCCACGTTAGCCAGTTCACTCTTGGTTGCAATTACTTTACTTGTTTGAACTTCATCTGAATAAATACAACTGATAATGATTTTTTCAGCATATCATAACATTTCAAGATGTTCCACAGTGGTTTAAGAACTGTGAGAAAACCTGCCAAATATTTTCTTAAGTGTATGAAAGTGTTATAATTTTTTTACGTTCTTTGATTATTCCTGAAATGAAATCTATCGTTATAGGCTGTTCCTAGCTGAAAACCAGTCTGCTCTCCCTCTGGCTTTGCAACATTCCTTAATTTAATTTAACATTATGTTATGCTATGCTATGTTATTGTATGGGCTGTTATGTTACATTATGTTATATGACTGGGAAAGTCTTCTTCAATATCAATGAAATCAGAGTAACATTAGCAGTTGTTGGTAGGCTAGCTTTCTTCGATATTTGATTACAATACTTTTTTACCTTTTGTAGTGGACCTATCAGAACAATAAGAAAAAAGTTCATGGCAGAGGGCAATAGGCTCATCAGAACCTGGTGACAATGGTCTTCATTTGCAACTTTCTAAGATATTAGTTATTAGCCAAGATATTAGATATTAGACTTTCTCTTTGTGACCCATATCATTACAATTTCTAATTCTGAGTGGTTCTAGTCTTTGACAAAGTCCAACAGTTTTTTCTTCTTCTCTGTTTAACTCCACCTGAAACTGCCTGAAACATGCTTGAAAACATCTTCCTGGGTTCTGGCCTTCCCTGAGACTGACTTCCCTGTCCTCCCTGAATCCAGACTGATATTATAACCTGTGTTTGCAAATCTGCATGCCACAGCCACACTGGAAAGGTGGAAAATTGTGAATGTGAAACCATAAAAAAAAATTCTCACTTTCATGCTGTAGGCTGACAATTTTTCAAAAGAATTTCACTTTTCTCTGCCCCATTCATCCATCTCTGATTATATTTAGAAGAACTTAATATTAGAAACTGTAATATGAATTGAATGAAAAGAGTTAAGGCAGGAATTATGGACACAATATCTCCACTTGACAGCCCAAAGCAAAGGTTGCCTTCTAAGTATTGAGGCACACAGACACAATTGTCCCGATTGTTCATAGATGTGCAGCATTATTTTGAAGCTTTCTTTGATGCTTTTGCAGCTTTCTTTTATGCTCTTCTGAAATAACCTACACAAGGCAGGGCAGAGGGCAAGTTATTTGTATGTGAACTTCTCTATTAATGATCTCATACATGTGAGCGGAGTAGAGGTGATGCGGTTTAGATGAGACTGTGCTGTGTGCACCACTAGTGGTACGTGAATCTCTTCAGGGGGGTGTAAAGCAGCAGCCCTTATCTCCTGGAGCCAGGGGGTGGAGGGCTCCCGAACAGGCATTTCTGATGAGCAGGACATCGATTCCTGGACTGCTGACACAGACCACACTACACCTCATCGCTCCATGATGCAGAGRACCATTTTTCTATCTTCTGTTGGCCTGAAGGGCTTCTGGTTTGAGGTAACGAATCTGGTAATGGTAACAATACTGTGCTATAAACTAAGGCATTACACTGGCCTCCACCTGAGAGACAGGAGGAAAGACTACATAGCATGCAAATACCCATTTAATAATTGCTATGTATTGTATAGCATCGTAGAGTCATTCAATCCCACAAAATGCAGGGATACTGATCAGTTGTCTGATGGTTTATGCGTACACTTTCTTACTTGAATGGTAATACAACAGYGGAAAAAATGACTGGGAAGTTGTGATATTGGCTCTTTCCTGGACTTCATTCTTCAAATCAATATTAATTTTGAGGTATGCACCTGGAGAAGAAACAAAAAGTGAGAAAAATTGGCAAGCTACTAGAAAGTGCTTGTTTCTTTAATGTTCTTCTATACCAYGGT
Source organism: Rhea americana (assembly GCF_003343005.1). Classification (NCBI taxonomy): domain Eukaryota; kingdom Metazoa; phylum Chordata; class Aves; order Rheiformes; family Rheidae; genus Rhea; species Rhea americana. Next base: position 9,597,569 of record NW_028186867.1, on the reverse strand, counting down.
CAAACCCTGCTGAGAACCACACCAGCTCCACACTCTTCCTTTTTCTGCTGACATGACCAAGAGTACAAGTGGGCCTTTAATTWACCACACAAACGTGCCACAAGGTGGCTGTACATGTCAGCTGTACGTTAAGCAGTGTTCAGGATGGAGCTCTCTCAGTGGCCAGTGCTGTCAGTCTGAACAGAGTAATGTCTGCGTGCAAGGTGCCCCCCCACCCCCCTGACAGCGGGGTTTTGGCTGCAAAGTCAGCGAGAACTTAGCGTAACTTGCTTTAAACTGCCAAGAGCAACGATGGGATGAAAATGGTGCCCCAAACCATAGAGAAAGGCACAAAAATCAGTGCCCACAATTTAGAAACTGAGACTACTCTGGCGTTCAACCGTTCACTGCAATTAATTTTCTCCAGCCTCAGCTCCGTGGTTATTTATTTCCGGTACTTTCGTCAGTAGAAGAGGGCTTTTGTGCGGAATACGGGCCGCTTGGGAAGAAGGAGCAGCAACCCTCAAATAACCAAAGGAACGAACTGCTCGCTGACTCTGCACCTTCGTCTCCTTCTTGTAGCCTGTGTACGCTGAGGAGAGAAATTCCCTCAACTTTTCTGTGGGTCATGTTGTACCGAGCCCGAATGCTTCTTGCCTGTCTCGGCAGCAATACCTGTTTTGCAGTAAAAATAAACAGTGGGACCTAATTAATCCTGGAGCCCCAGTTCCTTCACAAAAAGTCAATAAAGAGTTTTCTGTGTTCGCTATGTTGCTAGCGAAGGGAAAAAAACAGAGCATCTTCGTTACATTGGCAGCCGTCTTCCCTGCAGCAGAAGGCTTTTGCTTTACATCTAGCRGAGAAAATAGCGTGTTTTGCACCTGCCTGATGCCGTTGCCACGGCAACCAAACTCCCTACTTCCGCGGGAATACCGACACGGGAATACCGCCGTGGGAACACCGCCACGGGAATACGTGCAAAGCAAGCGCAGCGGCGAGGGGGCTCTGCTGCTGGCTGCTGCCCTTCCTGTGAGATGGGTAATTTTAGTGTTTTAGTGCTGTGAACAGTGTCAGAATGTGTCAGTGTCAGAATTTACTCGTTTGAGTAAATGAGGCTCTTGAATTCCTTTGCTGACGCTGGCCTGTACCTTAGGTACCGTGGCTGTGCCCCACAGCATTCGAGGGCTATGCAATTGGGGATACAAGAAGACACCAGTAATCTACCCTCACMGTCTTGCTTCCAACACATCACAAGCAAATACCCATCTTGGTTAAGGACCGCTACGTCAGATTTAATTCCAGAGTGACTTTTTGTCGTCCAAACGCAATCAACAAACGAGCGAGTCGGCGAGGCGTAATGAGCACCCTGAGCTTGTTCTTGGCTCAGCTACTGATTTGTTATGAGAGCTCAGTCACCRCTTAGGAGTGGGACAGATTGACCTTAATGCGATCAGGGCCCCCTCTTGCCAGACATCGCACACATCTGAAAGGCAAGAACTTGCTCTGGAGAGAAATCCCTGTTTATTGGTTTATTTGCACCAACAAGAGAGAGCTAAAATATGCTGAGAGGCTCTGTTAACAACTGTACCATGCTGTGCACTCACTGGAAGAAAGGAACCRTGGTAATACAAGTGCTGTTCCTGTTAAAAGATGATTTCGTATTGAAAATATGCCACCACAGCTCAGAGAAATGTTACAGGTGAGGYATTTTGTTAGGTGTGGATGACTGACTAGAATCAAATATTAATCAGGCAAGTTCTGAGCAACATGCTGCAATCTTCAGGCTTTAGGACCTCAAAGAACTGGTCTTCTTACAATTTCTTTGGGAAATAAAAGATACATGATGGAAAAAATCCTCCTGCTTTAAACTACTTAGCCCTAACATCTGCTAGTCTTTAATTATTTGGGTGAGCATCATCCCATTTAATGTCTGCATCTAATTTAATTTAATGTCTTCATTTCAGCTACTTTYCCCAGGTTCTCTTTGTAGCTAGTGGAAACACACAGGCATTCCTTGAGTGCAATTTCTCTTATCTTAAGGTAGGCATCTAAAATAGGTCTGATAAATCTGGTGAGTATCTGTCGCCATCCCCCACCCCATTTGCAGGTGGCAGCTGGAGGAGTGAACAGAGATGAGGATGATCTTACCTGGGAATTTTTGAACTTGGACACAACAGATCCCCCCTCCAGGTCAGCAGAGCAGCAGCATGATAGATAGCAAGCAATGTTGAAACCCAGCTCTGCACAGACTACCTGAGCAAGCTGCCTGTTTTTTTCTACCTCAGCTCCCATGTACTCCTGGAGAAAATATGCCTTTATTTCTTCTTCTGCCTTGTTGGTATCGTCTAGTAGCAGAGCTCCTTGTTGGACACCGTCTCCACAAAAATTCTTCTATGCTCTGGTGGAGCTTTTACCATAACAGAGCAAATAAAAAACTGGTCTGTCCATATAACATAACAAAATTAATCCCTCAAATGCCAAAAACCGGGTAATGTGCACAACGGATGAATTAAAAGTCTTCCTTACTCACTTTTAATTTTGTATTTCAATCAAACAGGCAACATAGAAGATTTCAGTTAGCTCCCACAGAGTTTTGCAGGATCAGGGCTGAACCAGAAAGTTAGTGTTAATAAAGGGGCAGCCAAGAGTCTGACTCCTAAAGGGGCCTCAGTGAGACCATCATGTGTAAACGGGTATGTGTAACTCTGATGTCTTGGCATCCATGCATATGTATGTACAGGGAGACAGGTGGGCTTTCTGAGCCAAGGAGTTGATGTACAAGTGTGCTGAAAGAGGGACATAGTTTTTAAAAAATGTTTGACCCCCTCCCACAATGCATATATGACTTCTACGCTTCACCTTCCATCCATACCCCATTTTCCCTTTAAAATGAACATGTTGTACTCTGCAGGGGCGGACAGTTTGYTGAATTTCATTTCACTCCTTCAATCTGCTTAATGAATAACAATGAGTTTGAAGGTTTCACTGGCTTCCAGCACAGTACTGGAATTTACATTAAGAGTTTTCAGWTCTCATTTGATTTGGGTTCAGCTTGGAGCACCTGCCTCTTGTCTTTCTTGGCATGGATAACATCCTTGCCACCAAACCAAAACCAACCCTTGCATTTTTCCCTAACATGTAGAAATAGCCTCTCCAATAGGATATTCTTCAAAGAGATTTATAATGCCAAGARTTACTGCGGGGACAGATTTCACTCTTCTGGTAGATAAAATGACTCACTTTTGAATTGGATAATTGCTATATGGTGGTGAATTCATCACTTCAAAACAAAAAGGGGTGTGGGTGTGTTTATGTGTGTGTGTGCAGGGCATGAATGTGTACCAGCCGGCAAAAAAGAGTATCTCTTCAGTCTACTGCTAGCTTCAGCTCCTATCCAAATTTAAGCTGAGACTCTCTGTTCTACCATGTAGTTTAAAAGGTCCCTGAAGCCCAGTCAAGTGCTGCTAGTCTTCTGGCGTTCTTCCACCATTCACCCTGGACTGGGCAAATTGCCTAGGAAGGAGTCAAGTTCCCTGCTTGGTCATCCAAGCTCACTCTGCAGTGAAGACATGATYAGAGTAAAGGTGGAACTAGATTTTAAAATAATCCCTCTGTCATGATTCTTCCGATATCTAGCTATGCTGTCATTTAAATATGCTTAGATGTTTGATAAGTAAACATATAGATATCTATAAATCTTTTAAATTCATAAATTAGAAAATGGCAGCACAAAGGTAATTGTAACTAAATTCTAGGACTAGTCAGGACCAGATTGTTTCAGATAGCTGCAGGGGCAAGAACTAGCTACATGACCAGCTTAACTACTTGTATGGTGGGAGCAGGGCAGGTTTCCATCCTGGGCTTTTTTCATGGGGTGTAGGAAATGGGAATATCTGAAAATTATGGGGACACTAGCATTCCTTCATTGAAGACCCAGGCTTCATTGAAGACACAGCTGAAGTTCTGGCTSAGTTTTCTTTGTCCAGTTGTCCTTACTATAATGTCATGCCCTACATCACGGTAATTCTGAATACTCGGTCTAGTGGTAAGCATTTTATAAGAAGGACCGAATAGAAAAAYAATAAATCTTAGGACTTATTCTTTATTTTTCTTAAAAAAATCCTCAGTATTTCAAGAACTGTACTTGACCTTCACTAATGTTGCAAACCTATAASATTATTTAGAAAGATAAGAGTTACTTCCTCAAAATGAAAAAACTCTCTTCTTTTTCACTTCCTCAGAATAGTTATTAGGAAGCATTGAAGAGTTGTTGACTGTACGATGGTTTCCCACTCATGTTTTTATTTTTCCTTTCCCATTTCCTTCACGGCTTCTGTTCTGAAAGTATTATTTTCTTATCTCTTGATTCCTATGGTGTTTAAGTAACTTAGGATATTTTTCCTAAGAGTTAGTCTAAATCTTCCAAGTTTCAAAAGAAGCCAATTGAACTTGTGTCCTTTGGAGATAAACTCCAATTTCTTGAATCTTTCTCTTGGGACAAAAAGGAAGAGGCTGCCCACAGACACTGGAGAATCTCCATTTTTGGATATTTTCGAAACTGGACTATACAAGGCCCTGACYAGCGATTCGAAATCAGCCCTGTTTGGAGTGGTGGGTTGGACTATATGTCTCTAGAAGTCCCTTTCAACCTAAATTTTCCAGATAATCCATCTTTTTCCTCTGGACTCTTCCCAGATGGTTCTTAACTTTACTGAAATGCAATATCCATACTCAGACATTGAACTACAGCTGAACTTTGGATGGAAGGTATTTTAGGTGTCTTACATGCCTGTTCATACACCTTAGTATTATCTTCATATAAAATTCTTGGCTCACATTCAACCTTTGATACATCATAACCCCTTAATCCTTTCCTGTACAACTCACACCCAGTTCTTCGTCACCCCGTAYGTCTGTTGTTGATATTTTCTGTATACCTGAACTAACTTGCATTTATCTCACTAAATTTTATGCTATTTTTTCAGCCTACATCTCCTGTTTGTCAGGACAATTTTGAATTCTAATCCTGTCTCTTAACGTACTTTCACATCAAAGTCCCCTCAGAGCTTGGTATTTACAGATTAAATAACCAGGAGRTTATTAAACACTTCCTGATCTCTCTCTCTGTTGCACCTACTTCTTATAAATAAGCCACAGAGGAAATGTGAAAGACCAAAGGAAGATATTCCTTTGTTATTGGATGCTACTTCTGAGCTACACTTTCACTGATAAACACAAAATCCTCAGTTATGGCCACCGCCAAACAGAGGCAACATCGTGATCAAGGGGCCCTACCAGGGCGAAGAGTCATATCCTGAGCCAAGCCAGTCARTTCCCTTGGGACACATGTCCCTGCCAGAAGGACACGGTGCAGAAGGTGCACGTGCCTGCAGATGGGCAAGACCTGTACTCGCAGCACGGTGCCAACCAGCGTGCCTTAACATCTTCACTTCAGCTGCCTTCCTCCTGAAAACTCTGCTGCCTGCCTCCTCGTGCAGCTGGATGTCTCTGCTGCCATTGCGTCGCAGGCCTGTGGTTCACTGGTGCCATCACATCCCCATGTCTTTAGCTTCTCCCGAGCAGACCAGTGTCCACACTGCCGTTTCATATCAGTCTGTGTAGGACTCATGGGCAGAGGGGCTGTCTGTGCTAAATACCATTTTGACTGTCCTACTGATGGGTCTAAGAATACTCCTGCTGTCTCTTTTTTTAAAACGTTATACAGACCACAAAACTATGTATGCACTTTTGTTATGTGAACAGAATTTCTCACACATTGATAACACTCAGTGGGAATGTATATCTGAAGCTGAGTGCTTTTTGCCATGTGCAGATGTCAAGCCCTTTAAGACTTCCACGAACCAGATGTGCAAATGTCACCAGTCTCTTAAACAGGGAAAATCTCCGTGATTTATCTTCAGTTTGCTGGGGATGTAAGAAGYATTTCTTTACAAAGAAGTTTCAGTCTTTTAATCACCTCTCTTTGTTGGCTTCAGATCTTCCCGTCTGAACGGTCTGGGCATTTTGAGGCAAAAAAACATGAAAGCAAATCTGGAACCTTAGTTTTGCAAAGCCTGGATCACCTCTACAGAAAACAAGTATTTGGAAAAGGCAAATAAATCTGCTGTAGAATTGAGTTATGTATGTCAGTGAAGATAGACAGATGTCTGTTCACACAGCCAATTCTCCATTATGTGTGGTGATAGTTCAGGGAGCARCAGTTTACTCCCAGTATGACACTACCAGTCCTGAGCTGATTCTCTCAGTGTTGGTTGTGCACTGGTTTCTGCACTAAACTTGAAATTTCAGGAAACTTCCTAGTTGTTGCATCCCTGTGTAAATTCATGAAGGCATCTTCGATCCAGATGATGGTGCTGGACACAGGATGGGCTGTGGAGGAGAGCAGTCTTTGTATTTCTGCCCCTTAGTGTGGTTTCTCAATAAATTGTATAATTTATTTGTGTCTGAGGGAAAGTTGGCTGGATATATAATGAAACCTACTGCTTACTGTGCTTTGGTTCCACTGTGCTTTGGTTCCACTGGCAGGATCCCTATTTTCTTGCCATTTCTTCCCTTTTCATGAGTTGGACTGTAGAAAAAGTGAGTGGAGCAGTTTGTCTCGGTATGTCCTATTTGCAGAGGTCTGAAAATGCTTCTCACATCAGAAGAGATCCTAATGTAGACTCAGAGCCAGCTTTTGCTTTGGACTAGTGGATGCACAGTTTGCCCCCGTGTCTTCTTTTCCCTCTGATCATCTGCCAGCCTGTAGAAGTTCTTCCAACTACGTTCTTCCTTTAAGTTATATTCCAGTACAAAATAACCCTTGAACCATTCTCATTTTCTCACACTCTATTGTATTAGCTGTGATAGCCCAGATTTTAAATATCTAGGTAATAAAAAGATATGTAACTCCTACTTCTGCATTAGCTCAGTTCACCATAGAAATTCAGTTTGTGTATCCAAGTACAGACTTAGATGTTCAAACGCCAGACCCCACAAAGCACTTATGTGGAAACTGTGATGTAGAAATCTACACAATTTATGTCAGGTGTATTTTTTTTATTCAGAAATCATGTTTTTTTTTGTTTTTTTCCCCCCACACCCAAAGGTAAGAGCTCTGTTAGGGTAGATTTAAGACTTGGTGTTTAAATCAAGAGATGATATCGATAAGGACAAATTCTGCACTTTGTGGCTGAGGCGGTCGCAAGACTTTTTCTGGATGGGTCTCAGTGTAAATCCTGTGGAGGACACCTCTGTAGTGATTTACAGTGGGTACCAAAGCCTGTGTCCATACTTGAATGCTTGCTGAGAACTTTTTTGGGAGATTCAACTCATCTAATTCTTTTTATTAATAATTGTAGGTGTCTTCATCTGAAATAATTACTCTGTGCTCCCTTTATAGTTAATGGAGCAAAATAGGCGATTTTAGGCTGTGACTCATCTGACATATTTTCAACATCTACTTTAGGATGAAGTGAATCATACTCTTGAGCTGATCTTTTTTTTCTCTCTCAAGGCAGCAAGGAATACTAAATTGGGTGGAAATCTCTACAGAGTAGACATCTGTATTTAGCTAGGTGAATCTTGTCCTTTCCTTCCACACTGGAGTTCCCTCCACTTTGCCCTAGGATACACCTAGGAAGCTTCCTATAGCCTCTGAACTCGTAAGCTTTGCCTTGGCTTTTTCATACAGCTTGCAGTCTGGCCGCAGTTTTGCCAGGAGTTAGAATATATTCACTGGTGAAGTCCTTCAAGGGTGACCCTACAACACAATAATATCTCACGTACCTTGCGAAAGTCTGCAGCCTGCAGAAACATCAGTATTTGCTTGGAACTGCCTTCTACTGCTTCTTTGCTTCCGCRTCTACCACTACTTTTTATAGTGGCCAGCTGACAGGGCCCAGGTGAGGACAATCACAGCCTTGTGGTCAATAGGAAGAATACAGCAAACACTGCAGTTTGGGGAGAAGTAGCCATATTTGGAAAGCATTTTCGGTGTAAGTTGTAYCTGAAGTGAGCCCTGCAGAATGAAGGAGTAGCGTTCTTGTGGTGTGAACATTTGTTGGCACCTGCAAGAGAGCACCAGAGGGACACGTGTGTGCGCCGTTCGTGTGGACACTCTCACTGGACTGCGCGCAAACCCCACAAACTGCAATGTGGAGTGGCACCTTGTATAGCCTGGCCTGCGCTATAAATTACCTCAGGCTGGATGGAAAGTTGCCTAGGCTGAGCCAAGGTAATGCTATGCTGACTGACAGTCTCACTTCCCCAAATGGCAAAATAATAAGATGCAATAAAGCATGGGGTAAGATGCCCCCTCCAAGAGATGTCCAAGGGACTTAGGATCACAAGACTCATTGACCTRAATGTGATTTTTCACTCTTAAATCATGTAGGAGCTTTTGACATCTGACATCCTTTTCTAATCCTCCAGTCACTTGCCATATTTTTTACTACTTGCTTTGTTCCATAAAAAGAATAGAAGCAGCTATGGTCTAAAACACTTACTGGAGAACAGAGTAGAAAGAAAAGCATGGGGATAGATTGGAATCTATTACTAGTTTCAGAAAAAACAGCAATTCTATTGTGGAAAAGGAATCCATAGTGCAATACTAAAAGATAAATTTCTTTGAGAAAGAAATTTCTTTAAGATAAATGAATACTCTACTGCATATATGAGACTGGTGTTCATCCAGGAGAAAAAAGGACCTTTTATAAGATCATACAAAACATTTTCAGCATTAAAAAATGTTGCCCATTTACATTCCACATTTTTTTCCGCTTTCAAATATTTTCTAGTGAAGAGAATGGTTGCAGGCTAAGAGAACTCATTCACTGGAATTACTTTTCTCTTTGGTTTGCACACTAAGTGAAGGCAAAGGTGTAGTTCTGCTGTCTGCTAAATCTGAGTAGTTACTGCAAAAGTTGCCCAGTTGAAACAAATAGTCTCGTCTGTGGGAGAAGAGATAATTCAGTGAAAAAAATGGCAGTCTTAAGAAAAGGCTCAATCCTAAAAGATGCTCAGCAGTTTGGCACTGAGCCAGCACAGTCCTGTTTTGCATGGGATGGTGCTGGTTCTTTCCAGATCTTGGTAAGAAATAATGCCCACTGGAATCATTAGGTATAACATGATGTTTAATCAGAATTTTCAAAGATAAGAGTGGAATAAAAGATTAGCAATTACATCTTATGTCCCTTCTGATGCTGGGAGCTGTGAGATAATACAGCATTGGACARACCTCTCAGTCAGCACACAGTGTGCAGTGTGGGGAGGTTCAAGCACAGCGATGATGTTTATGTGCATGCTAGGTCTCCAGTGGGGGCCTGCCAGCCTCACAGACCCCCAAATCAGGCCGACCTGTGTGCTTACTGCCCCAGAAGYGTGGTGGTTACAGGCACACAAAATCCCTGGTGAAGCCCCAACAGACCCCAACTAGCTGGTAGACCCATGCACTTGCTGCCTAAAGGGATAAGGGTTATGGGTGCTGAATCTCCAGTGACATTCCCACTGGCTTGGGAAACCTCAACCAGCTGATCTGCTGCCCTGAAGTATACTAGCTATCAGCGTTGTAATCCAGCACACTGAAACACCCACACACCCTCCTGCCGGAGACCCCTTTAGTAGCATTAGACTATGACCCAATTTGATTATTTTGCACACTCACTCACTCTTTTACGTTAGCCAGTGCCCTAGTGTCTTCCCTGGTTCAGCAATGGTCTGCAGTTCTCGCTGGGTGCAACCCCACACACGTGTCTTATGATGAGGCTGCCCAAGGAGCCCCGTTGCTTTGTACATAACCGACGGCCCTACGCTCCGTGATTCCAGCTCTTGCCTTGTACCTGATGCTTACAAATCTATCTTTGAACATATCTTGTGTTCCTGTCTTTGAATATTAAACTCAAAGATTCGAGGGGGCTTTCCTCCTTCCAGAGATTCAGAAAGAACTGGCACCACCCCGSTGCACAACAAGCCCCTAGTTTGAAAACTGTGGACCCAATTGCGTGTGAACTGTCAAGTCCTTGCTTAGGCACAATGCAAGAGYGATTTACCCCGGATCATGCAGGACTGAGGCCCCAAAGAGAAGAGGAAACATCCTGAACATRGCTTCTGGGGAGGACAGAGGTTTGTGAAATGCTAAGACATCTGGTGAGGTAAAAAAGTTGAACTGAAGAGGTACCCAATTTATGTGCAGTTGGTGCATGAGCTGAACAATTTGTTAATGGGTGTTGACTGACAAGGTAGCTCTACTCCAACCAGCTGGTAACCCCTTCTTCATCTTTAGATATAGACTGGAAACAATTAAAGTTAATCCTATTGTACATACCACATGGAAGATCTGGGCGCAAACAAGATTGCTTGGCACTTGCTGTAAATTCGCTTTCTCTCTCTCTCTTTTTTTTTGGGGGGGGGGCGGGGGGAGACTCAGGGTATTCTTTATCTTCTTTTAAACATTATTACTCTGAAGTTTTCATGTTCTTGTAGATTCTGGAATTTTTCTTTCTAACTTCAGCATACTGGGCATTGTGTCTTGAATTCCCAGCCAGATTTGAAAATAATGACAACGACAATAACAGCTGAAATACAATAGTTTATGTGGTTTATTATTTCAAAGATTTGTAGAACTGTTTATTTCTGGAAATTTTAGAGTTTCTGATCTTATTAAATTAATTTATATCTTGGTAAAAACAGAATGATAATCAGAAAGAATTACAAGACTGCTCCAAGCCCACTGAATCTATGTGAATTTTTCTATTCATTTCATTAGCCATTGGACTAAGCTTCTTTCAGTGATCATTTCAAGCTTGTCATAGGAGCATTAAAAAAATGATATTCTGGGTCAGATCTTTGAGGACAGCAATCAGTATTCAAGAATGGTAATCCTGGACACAGTGGAAGGAGGACTAGAATATACGGGACATTTTACAAAGCAGTCACCAGCCTCTGGCCACTTGTAGCTCAGGGGCACCCTATAGTAGTGCTTACCAGCAAGCTTCCTCAGCTGCCCACCCTCTGCAGAGAACATGGCACAGGACTACCCTAAATCTTCTGAAGAGCTTGTGCCACAAAATTTCTGGAGGACTGTTGCATCTAATTGGTCTCCAAAAAGTAGTATCCTTTCTAAAAGGAAAGCCCAGAATCTGCATTACCTGGATCAGAAAGGACTCGCGTTTCTCATTCATGTTCTATGGGGCAGTCATGGCAGAGAGGATTAAATCTGAGTTTCATTTCTTGTTACACATCTGTCTGTCAGTCAGGGAGTCCTGGGCTGGTCAAAGCTCAGGAGCTGTGGTGGCCAGAGCTGCTGCTGGGCACCTTTTTCATGCCTGGAAAAGCTTGCCGTTGCCTCTGAGCTGGGCCATGCACCTGCACCCTGATCTCCTGCACCCCTTGTTCCTGCTCCAGGAGGCAGTAGCCCCCGAGCTACTCTGTGTGTGGTGTGGCATGTGCACAGGAGGACACGCTGGCTGCCCCAGCATCATTTTCCTTCTGAATATTGTCAGGCTTTTTGCAGGGAAARGCAGGGGGCCAGATGGAAGTATCCCATGGGCTGTGGGCTGCCAGTTGGACCACTGTGAATAGAGGCTTATATTGTAGGGGAGATGCCCCATGAGCRCACACAAAAGATGCTATCCTTCCTTCTGTGGAAAACAGAAGAACGATCATGCTCTTGTTTCCTAATAAGGAACTTCAATAGAGAATTTTAATTTACCAAATTTTTGTTGCACATTGCTATTTAATTGTTTTCTTCTCTTAATTAAATTCATCTGCCAGAATTTACCCAGAGAGCTGTATTTAAAACCTCTTTTGCTGACTATAAACACTTGCCTTTGAGAATATTTGATTCTAAATTCTTGTTTTTACTCTGTTTGGAATGGTTGATCACAGTTGTCACAGGCTTGAGAGAGGGCTTTTAGTCCATTTAAGGAAGGTTTTGAAATATGAACCTGGCAAAATTTATGTTTGGATAAAGATATTGAAAGTTCCCACAAAAAACAAACAAACAAACAAAACTACTCTCCCTGCAACAAATCACACTTGGATATAGATTTGCTGAGCTTCATAATAGCCACCTTAGTGAACCTGAACCTAAATTCCATAACCTGAGATGATTTATAGTCTTGGAACAGAATCATCTAAAACTTGGCTTTGTGTGGTTGTAAGGGAAAATTCCACAGCTTTGACATTTTTTTGATTTTGTTGTGCTTACACAGTTAATTTTTAAAAGGCAAAACAGATGCTACTAAGAAAAAAATCTATGTAAAGAAATTAAAGGAAAAAAAAAGATAATTGCTGACTGAACTAGAACAAAAAGAACAAATTTTTTCATACTTTTTAGATACCACAAGTTGGTAGTAGCTAACGTTGCTTTTGTCAGAAGAAATATGGAAATAAGGATGATACCTAACAGTGGCAAATCTTCTTTTCAGAAAAGTTTTGAGATACCACCTTGGAAATCTTAATTCCAAGTGGTTGCTCTTTCTCAGATTTTGGAAAAAGAGAGTCTTTCTCTGTAAAAAAACCCTCAGCATGGCCCCAAATTACACTTTGTGTTTCAATACATACTGTTGGGAGCCAAGGGCTCCTGCCCTTGTATTTCAGTATTTATATTGATCATCTCTCATTTTMCTTTCCCTGAGTGATGACTAATTATCTGTATTTGTCTGACTTCGGGAGAACTGCTGCAATTATTTATGAGAGGYCCACATCTTCCTTATATTTTCCTCTACAAATAAATCTCTAGCTATAGGAACTCAACATAATGGACAACAGTCTGTATTGCAACACAGTTTCTCAGTCCATGTCCAGCAGGAGCCACGTGCTGCTGGAACATCAGGTCAAAATTTCCATTTAAACACTTCCAGTAAATATATAAGTGGTTCCAGACAGACTGGGGAGTAAAAGGGCTCTAATCCTGAACAGCTGGGAGACAGCTCCCTAGCAATCCTAAATAAATCCTCCACAAATCACAAGGAAAGGTTGATCTCTCACAGTGGCCGGGGATTAAAGCCGCTGACTCGGAGGCTGATGCCCTCCAAGATCACCTTGCCCCATTGAGCCAGAGGGAGCAGCGCAGCCAAGGAGAAGGATCGCTCCGCAAGTATTCCCTCGGGATCGGCTGGGATAACACACCTCCTCGCCCCTCCGTGCTTCCCCTTAGCCCGCTGAAATCCCTGGGGGGAGCGGTGGGTGTTAAGACTGCCTGACTACGTAGCTGTACGGTGCTTGGTGCAACGGGTTTCTCAAATCTCATTTGATATTAAGTGGTCCGAGAGACAGGGTTGGGAGAGAATGAAGAAAAAAAAAAGGATGCAAGTGGGTGATGGCTAAGGAGGAGCTCAATTCCCATCTAAACGTTCTCAGCTAACCCATATAAAGGGAAATAGCTTTTTTAATGTGGATGTAAATTCCTACGTCCACGATCAGTCAAGCAAGCGGCCTTGTAGTTAAAGACAAAGGGCTAAATGCAGACCTGCAGTAAGCAGGCGTGTTTCCAGAGGGGGGGAAAAAAAAGAAAAGGGAAGATATCCATTTATAAGGGTTGTATCTGCTCTGCAGAAAGAAAAGAGTTACTAGTCTGTAGCAAATGATATTGTCCTTGTGCCTTAAACAACTGGAGACCCAGTAAGTCTCTAAAGAGAACTCCAGAAAATGAAAAAAAGCAAGTGTCAGACATGCTCTTTTAAGGAGATTATTTTTCAAAATGCTCTTTTATATAGAGGGAAGCTTATGTGCCCCATCTCAGTCTTAGAGTCTATTACAATATTCACCATTTTTCTCATCTTCAGTGAACAGAATAATAGTTTGGTTTTTCCTTCACCTTGGAGCAAAACACCAAAACTCAGAATTATTGCCACCAAACAGATGGGGATATTTCTCGTGAAGATGAAAAGGAAAGACATAATAGATGAAGACTATTTGAAAAGAGAAGGTTAAAGCAGGTTCTGCTGCAGTGTTTTTGGCATTGCTATTTTAGCAGTTTAGGTGGTTTACAAACTCCCCCCCTTTTTTTTAATATATTTTGAGTGCTGCAAAGCCTTAAAAGGGAAGGGTGAATGGTGTTCATTTTTCATCACAAATGACCTCCCTGACATGAGCTCACCCTGGCTGCCCGCCTGGCCATACTCCAGCATTTTGGGTCTCCTGAGGCTCATCTCAACCAAAGGCACACAGCATTGTCGGGATTTCTGCACACCTTCGGTACCCTCCCCCCCTTACTTCTCTGTTCTTGGGGTCACTCTTACTGGGAGCGGCTGATATCTGCCATGGGCACAGGGAAAGGTGCAGTCAGGCTGTGGGGGAGCAAATGGGGAGGCAGCCAGCACCGGCTTGGGTCTCTCTCCTAGGTGATGCTGGTGTATAATGGCACTGGTGACCTTATGCTTATAAGTTATTCTTCCCTAGTTATTCCTCTAGGGAGGAATAACTCCATGCACCAGTACAAAGTAGGGGTTGACCTGCTGTAAAGCGGCTCTACAGAGAAGGACCTGGGAGTGCTGGTGGACAAGTTGACCATGAGCCAGCAATGTGCCCTTGTGGCCAGGAAGGCCAATGGTCTCCTGGGCTGCATTAGGAAGACTGTGCCAGCAGGGGAGGTGATCCTGCCCCTCTACTCAGCCCTTGGGAGGCCTCATCTCGAGTCCTGTGTCCAGTTCTGGGCTCCTCAGGACAAGAGAGACATTGAGCTACTGGGGAGAGTCCAGTGTAGGGCTACGAAGATGATCAGARGGCTGGAGCATCTGCCCTGTGAGGAAAGGCTGCGAGAGCTGGATCTCTTCAGCCGGGGGAAGAGAAGACTGAGGGGGGATCTTATCAATGTGCAGAAGTATTTGAAGGGAGGGTGTCGAGGGGATGGGGACAAACTCTTTTCAGTTGTCCCATGTGACAGGACTAGAGGCAATGGGCAGAAATTGAAGCACCAGAAATTACCCCTGACCGTGAGGGGGAATTTCTTCCCTGTGAGAGTGACGGAGCACTGGAACAAGTTGCCCAGAGAAGTTGTGGAGTCTCCTTCTCTGGAGACATTCAAGGCCACCTGGATGCAACCTTGTCTACCATGGTCTAAGTGACCCTGCAGAGGAGGGAGGTTGGACTAGATGAGCTCCAGAGGTCCTTTCCAACCTTACCCAGTCTGTGATTCTGTGATTCTGCTTGTGGTCCTTGACTGCAACTGGTGCAGGTGGGACCCTAGGACAGCCCCTGTAAGGCAGCTGTACCATGGTGCTCTGGATATACCTCAAGAGCCTGCTTTCAAGTTCCCACCTAACCTTCTCACTTGGCATCTCTTCTCTTCTGGAAATGAATGCTCTGCCTCCCGATGATCACACAGGCTCCACTGCATAAATTAGCAGTTTTTGTTTGGAGCAAAAAGTCTCAACGGAGGAAGCTGAATGATTGTTTTGATTTTTTTATTAAGCTGAAGGCAGATTTTATTCACTGAACCTCTAGGCAGTTGAAAAATTTCTTTCAAAATTAATGTATGGATAACTTTGTCCCCTGAAACCAAACATGAAGAATTTGAGACCCAGCAGAAAGTTTATCAGAAAGCTAGCAGCCTGTGAAAGTCAATGTTCCTAATAGAAATTTATAGATTTTACATCCAGAAAGGAACATTGTGATTGTGTAATCTGACCTCTTGTATAACCCAATTTATAGACATTTACTCAGAAATTCTCACAAAAACCGCTCTAACCAGACCTAATTGTTTTGAAAAGATAACCGATCTCACTTTAGCAACTCTAGATGTAAAGACTTCCTATGGTAATTTTGTCAATGGGTAATTACTTTCAACATTAAAATATTTTGCCTTATTTCTATTGTGACTTTGTCATAACTCACAATGTGCCTTTGTCTGTTGTGTAAAGAGTCTTCTCATATCCAAGCTTTTCTCAGCACTTACCTTCTCTTACATCCGAACAATCCCCTCCTCTTACCCTACAAACTAAACAGAATGAGCTTCCTCATCTGTTAAATGAAGAGCCAGATTTCGTAGACTTTGACTCATTTTTGTATTTTGTTTTTAATCTAGTGTATCAGCATCTTGTTCACTTCCACAGAAAATATTCTTTTCTCTTTTGGTTCAAATATGTACAGCATGTTGTTTTATGGGTGCATCAGCCCTCCTTGAGAAAAATGTTTTGTTTTGCTAAGCCCTTTTGTATTTTTGCCTGCTCAAGAAGGCAATGAAATTGCCTTGCATCAATGAAAGTTTGGAATGGGCGAGTAATAAAACAAAGACATGCAGGACCACATTCAAGAAAAGGTATTTCCCAGCTCCAGGTGACTAGAGTTATCTGTAAACTATGCAAGTAGTTCATATTTTACTTGATCTATTTTGTTTATAGACATCTCATTTCCTGGTCTCACAAGCAGGTAAAATATGTCATTGGACCAGAGCGAAGGACTCTGTTTCATTGTATTTTGAGGCTTATACGTCAGATTTAGGGCCAAGGACTAGAGGATACTCTAYATTATCACAGAATCACAGAATGGTTGAGGGTGGAAGGAACTCAAGCAGGGTCACCTAGAGTATGTTGCACAGGATTGTGTCCAGGTGGGTTTTTGAATATCTCCAGAGAAGGAGACTCCACAACTTCTCTGGGCAATTATCTGCCTCTATAATCAGCTTGAAAGTAACAGAAGATACAAACCACTTTCTTTATAGAAATGTTGCTTTACAATATGTTGTTTTTGGCAAGCGGCAACAGCTGCAGAGCTACTTGCCACAAAATGTATAGGCCCGAACTAAAACATTTTTTCAACTGGGGAATTTCAGGTCAACTAGCTGATCTAGATTTTGCTATATAAAACTGATTTGAACGAGAACATCAGATTCAAGCAGATTCAGATTTTGTGACTATTTAGATCAAATTTGAAATTTGCAGCCAAGCTCTGTCATTCATGACAGACAACTGCAGAGGTGTTTGGTCCTCAGCAAGGCTTGCATGATACAATCCTAACAATATACGCTGTGTTTCAGAGGATGCCTGTTGCACTGCTGCTGAGAGCTGATTTCAGTGTAACTGTAATTAATCCTTTCTAAAGAGAAGAAAACATCATCTGTTTATGTTCATGTAATGAATCATATCCTGGAAAAAAAATTCAGCAAGGTGCAAACACTTGTAACTTGTACATTTGGTGGTACAGCCCATCCCATACTTCCAGATGATTACTCTAGAAAAGCAAGTTAGGGAACAGAACCCAGAGCTAATGAGTCAGGAGTGAAGAGGAGTAGAAGGAAAAAACACTGAACAGTGAAGGCTGGATAGCACCTCTCGAGATCTGGTCCAACCCTCTGCTCAAGCAGGGTCACCTAGAGCAGGTTGTTCAGGGTTGCTTCCAGGTGAGTTTTGAATATCTCCAAGGGTGACCTATCTCTGGGCAACCTGTTCCAGTGCTCCATCCCCTACTGAACTGTACTGAATCCTGTTGAATTGGATCCCATCAGAACCTCATAGAAACTTGCAGAAACTTTGAGCAGCCCAGATTTTTTCTGTTAATTTAGATAGGGAAGAGGCACTCTTTACATTATTTGTTTAGCTTTTCTACTCTCCCCTACTTCCTCTATCTCCTTGCTAGCTCTTAAAATATTATGTAGGTAAATGAATAGCCCCTGTTCTTGAATCAGTCACTGGCAGGATAAATATTCTATATTGTCTTTGAGAGTACTTCATCGTCTTGAAGAAATAGGCTTCCTCTGTCTTTTTTTTTTTTAAAGGCTTTGGTGATAGATATTTTTTCTTGTGACTGCTGTATGTATCATATTGTTAATGAGTGACAACCAAATGTCATTTAACTGTACAGCAGCTTTGCAGAATGTCAGCATTTTTATACTAGATTGTCATGTCTTTTTGGGGATGAGCAGACTATTACCCCAGTAGAAATCTCAGTGACTTCAGTGGGATCACATCGTAGAGTGTCAGAACAAGCTGGAGGGATATTGAAAATTGTCAGTTCAAAAATCAGGCATGATTTATATTCTGATAAACAACAAGCATATCTGGATTTCAGACAGCTGACATGCCGCCTTGGCAATACATCACTCAGGTCCCCAGAAGCGGCTCACCTCTTTCCTGTGATTTATCCCTTCTCCTTCCACTAAAGTTACAACCTCCTTATTGCAGACTCTGACTCCTGGTCCAGCTGACAGCTCAGCCTCCTCCTTGCTCTCTGAGAGGCAGATTTTGGAGCAGCTGAGGATCTTTTCACCTCCAGCACCTCCCCCTGGTAAAACAGCCATGTCACCAAAGCTGGCAGGATGAGGGTTTGAGCTTTTGTGGGAGTGTTTTTTTTTAAGTAGGACATTGTTTCACATTTCCTACTTGGTTCCTTTAAAAAATGCATTTGATCTAACTCCACAGCCAGTAGGCCAGAAATAAAGCAATTCCTTGGGGCGTACACACTCTTCAGACAAAATAATACCAATATTCATCTGTTTTCCCTCCCTGCTATCCAGCATCTTTGCCAGCTCATTTTTCCTCAGAGAGGAAATAACCCATTTCTGGAATTCAGATTTTCCTGACTTCTTAGRAATAGGGAGTATTGACTGTTTTGAGTAATGTTTCCCATTGAAACCTTCTTAAAATAGTCTTTAAAATATTTGCCACTTTTGAAACGTCTAAGTTCGCTCGGAGTATAATTCTGCTGACATTGATGGCAGCTGCTAGCAGAAACTCTGGTTCTACAATTTCTTCTGTGAGCTACAATGCCTTTTACTTGATGTGGAGAACTGCATGAAGTGGGTCCAAACCCAGCCATGAGTGTATTTATTTYGCTTTTTCTCAGGCTTTGTCCTGCATTCAGACCAATCTGATGCTGACATGGATTGAGCTACTCTGGTTATCGTGGTCATCATAGGAGGCCATCATAGAGGGAAGGATAATCCTTAAAAACCTTAGATAAGGAAAAAGACAAGTATTTGATCATTTATCTATGGAACCAGCCCTCCTAAGAAAATGACAATAAATCAAAAAGCAAAGCACTCTCACATTACCAGAAGAGAGGTAAAAGGCTCTTAATTCTTACTGAGCAAATCACATGCAAGTGAGTCATTCGTAATTGCTTTATAAAAATAGTGAATAAATGCCATCTTATTCTGCACTTGATTAAGCATATGTATAACTTTAATCAAAAGAACCTGTCTTGTGAACATAAAGTTGCAAGAATAAAGCTCAGTAAGAAGTAGATCTTGTGAAAAATGTGAATCTCATAGCCAAAAGTGTCTTTGGGAGATGCAGCTTTCTTTTATAGTGTATCTGCTGCACAAGGATTTGTTCTTGTGCAGAGGTTGTGCTTGTGATTTTAGTCTATGTTTTTGCTAGTAAAACTAATTCCCAAGAAAGGATGATTGAGGCAGAGATTTCACTTATCTAAAAATGAATTTCTTTATGCAGTTGCTTTTTATCTACTTGGATACTAGATGGGAAAGACGGGTCAATTGTGCTTTCTCTTTGACTAATCAATTTTGCCCATAATATAGTTTTATCCTTTCAGTGAAGATATCARCTAAAATCTGAATGCAAAATAAAACCAAGTCAAACGCTTGGATACAATGCACCAAAGGTGGAAAAACCCATATTATACTAAAGTTTCACAATCTCATCTTTTTAAATGTAAATATTTTCAATTTTTTGCCAGAGCAGTTCACCATCTCTGCAACTAATTTTAGTCCAAGGAACAATTTTCTTTTGCATGTAAAAAGC
Organism: Rhea americana; assembly: GCF_003343005.1. NCBI lineage: Eukaryota > Metazoa > Chordata > Aves > Rheiformes > Rheidae > Rhea > Rhea americana. The sequence goes on along the minus strand of NW_028186867.1, from coordinate 9,577,890 downwards.
AACAAAAATGTATGATTTTGGCCTGAAAAATAGTTGGTTTCTTTGACAGATATTGCTTGAGAGCACCGTACAGTCTTTCATCCACCCGCCTTCAGCTCTCCTACTGACAGGTGAGCAAATTCAGCACCCCCCCAGTCAATATTTCAAGAAGCTGCATATAGAAAGAAAGCCTCAGAAAGCTCTTGCAAATGGGGGCACTGGGCATTAATGCAGCAGGTTAACAAGTTCCCAGGGCATGGTCCCCCTGATGGTTGTCCCTCAGACCTGTGTTAGAAAGGATGAATATTCCTGAATCGGCTGCAGCTCATTTCACTTGCCTGGTTCCCTCTCCCTGCTTCCCTATGGGTAAAAGTCTACCTGAGACATTCCTGCTCTCCAGCTCTGTCTTCTCCTCCTCCCTGACTCTACAGACCGGTCGGCATCCAAACTCTGATGTGTAAATTTACGTGCCCACATGCAGGAGCCTCATGCAAAGTAGGCAGCTCGGCTCCCATTATCATTAACGTGGATGTGTTCAAGGGCATCCTGGTATCCAGGGCACCCCAAAAGACAGACTGATGTCTGGCCAGCTGAATTGCTCTTCAGACCTCCATGAACACACCTACAGTTTGGTACCTTCCTCTGTGAGGTGAGTCCTGCCCATGGTGGCACTGGTGGAGGGCATGTTGCTGCGCTGCTCATCCTTCTCCCAGTCCAGGGACACCAGGGGTGACCCCCCTCACAAGACATGATGCAGCACTGTGTCCTCCCAGAGAGAAGGAATTTTTCAGGACATCTGGACTCTTGTGCTGCTGGTATCCTTAAAGTCAAAATATCTTCATGTACTTTTCCAGAGTAGAAATTTGGACATCAAGAGTACACTCAAAACTATTTCCTTACCTGTAGGCACTTGGAATGGGTCAGACTTTTATGATCAGAAAGGAATGATAAGTGAATGCAGTAATCAGCTAAGGATTCCTATATTTAAGGGTATTTAAGGTATTTTTTTGGTCAATTCCTAGCTCAATCCTATGCCCAAGCTTCGTTTACCTAATTCGTCAATGTGATATCAATGTGATTAAATCTCCTAAGCCAAATCTGGTAAAACAGAATGGTTTTCCAGCCCTGGTAAGTATATTTAAGCTCATGACAGGGCTGGTACCAGACAGAAATTCAGGTTATCAGTGTTGTCAAAGCATGGCCTTGTTGGTCTTCTGTGTGTTTCTCCCTGGCCACCATGCCTATGCACTGTCCTAAAACAGCACAGGTAATTCTCCTGTGCTTTAGGGCTTGGAAGATAACTCCAATCTGTTTAGGCAACTCCCCTTAGGGTGAAAGAAAAGAAAAAGAAGTTCTTATAGGAACCCCAACATCCTAATTTAATTAAAGGTGTAATATCGATTTACTGTAAATTACAGCCTTAAAGTAAAACAGTAGTTTTTCACCACTGGATGGCAGAATCTTCCTCTTGTCTAACAATATAATAGCATAACGTTTTTCTAAAATTAAAATAAAATGGGAACTGTCATTATCAATCATGTATCTGGTGAAAGTAAAAGGATCTACTGGAAATGTAATTGCACAGAGGCAAGAATTATTTTTTTTACAAACTTCTTTCTGACTATAACATCTGACCTCTTAATATCTGTCCTGATCACATGAATTACAGAGCTTTTGATCTWCTACAGATCTGTCTGTGTCCTCCGGCTTTGCCCACTTTGTCAACGTGATGTTCATCTTTACACTGAATACTTTTTTCTTCTTCCCTTATTGTGCCAAGATTAAGTGTYTGAATTACAGATATCACCTCACACCTGGGAGATGTGTTCAGAAAGATGCTGCAAAGTTGGCAGCACTATAACCTCTTAAAAAACTAAACAAAATACTAGTTACAGATACTAAGGCTCAAGTGATATAGATATAGAAGTGATATTGGGCCAAYGATGGCAATGCTTTTAAATAAGAATATAAATTAAATTTCTACTGAGAGGATGTTGTGTTTTGAAATCATTGTTGAAAGTTCTCAGGAGTTACTGAAAAACTGTAAACCCTCAGTAGAGCAAAATAAATGTTAAATTGCCTTTTCTCCAGTTATATACAGTATACACTAAACAGCTTCATTGGACTGTGCCTGAGCAAAGGGAGAATTAAGGAAATGGGMTAAGAATTCACTGCTGCCAAGGGGAGGGCGAACTTTATTCTTAACCACCGAGGGTTTTGTATTTGTTTTTATCAAGAAATGAAATTTCTGTCAGGAAACCAGTGATGCTATGTGAGACTATCAGAAGAGACCATTCAGTAATTCTGTTTATTGGTACGGATCTAAAGCTCTGATTATTTCCTGAGCCCTACCTCCACGGGCTTGTATATTCACACGAAATTCTGCTGACGGGTTTCACGCAGGTCTGARGAACGTTTGAAATGAACCATGTTTTTTAACGCTTGGCAATGATTATTTTAGGGCATTTTTTTTTAAATGCTCAAAAGAAAATTTTTTCCCCAGATGATTCGCCTTTATATGAAACGCAAAACATTTCATAGATAGACGAGAGAGGACAAAAAAACAAGGTGGGTCATAAACTAAGTTGTTTCGGGGCATGAGATGTCTGCTCATTTGTACTTTTGACAGCTACAGCATCCTGTGGCAATGAGCTCAATTATTTTGTTACACACTTTGTCATGCCTTGCGCAGAGTACTTCTTCACACGTCTTTGCATTATTTTTACCTTCTTTTTTCCAGGTTATGCATGGATAGTCCAAGCAACACACTTTGATAAAGGTAATTTTTAGCTTCAACTTTAGCATTTAAAGTGTTACGAATCACTGTCTCAGCATCAAAATATATAAGATTTTTTTTTCCGAAAAAGTGAAGGACAAAGCAGAGAGGACAGTGCAAGGGGAAAGCGATATTTCCACGGCGGTATTTCCGGAGGGGCGGAGGATACCGTTTTTCTTGGAAGCAACGAGCGGGCTCACCGAGTCTCGGCAGGTGCCGCGCTGGAGCAGCCTCACGGCGGGCTGAGGCAGCTCACGCCGGCGGACGYGAGCGAGGCACCGGGAAGCGGGTGCCGCCGGGCTCGGGGTTGCAGCTCGCCTCGGCCGAGGCTCTCCCGGCGGTGCTCTGCCGGTGTCCGCTGCCACCCAGGGGCGTCCCGCCGCTGCCCTTCCTCTGCACCGGGGCTGTCGAGGCGCGCTGGAGACGGGGGGTTGTAATTTAATGGGAATTTACAGGAACTAAGTGGCCTGAACAAYGGATTTACTGCCGATAAAGCCAGATGAGTTTACCCAGCTAATCCTCTGCGTTTTCTTCTGTCTCGAATAAAATGCATCTCTGTAATTCATGTTGGGTGAGCACCGAGAAAGCTACTTTTTCACCTGAGGGCAGACGGCAGGGCCAGTTAAAGACCTGATCTGCACCATGGCATTACCCGGCAGAGCTTCCCTTTGCTTTAATCCCAGACGAAGCTGAGAGGCGAAGCATTCTAGCTGCTGATTAAGAAATGTAAAACTGGATTCAAGGAAAATACACCATCAGCCACGACATTTTAAAATAACCTGTTAAAGGCACAGCGAAAGCGCACGAAGAGCTTGCAGCATGGCCTGTAGCTTATTTTTCTAGAGGCTTTCGGTGGARACACGTTGGGATGAGTTCCCAAGGCACCTGGACTCAACATTTGCATAATCTGCTAGCAGGATAAGATATTTATGTTATATCTGAATTAAACATGCCTGGGGCTGTTCTCTAGCCTCAAGCCAGCAGGTCTCCCAATATTATTTTTCACTCTGTTCCCTTCAGAAGTGGAAGAAGGGTGTTTAGACTGTGCACTCAGAGTGCCTGCTGAAAGCGGGTTCCCCTGACCACAACCTGGAGAGTGTGTAAGGGTCTTTGCAGCTCTCTCCCCRACTAAATCCTAGAAAGGGCAGCCCGTGCCTCTTCTGTTTCTTATTTTCTCCCAGGAACAATGATCTGCTCGGTTCTTGGGCTTTTATTTTTCTTTCTTTAGGTGCTCACCTCTCYCAAGAGTGGCACAAGGCACCTCTACAAGGATGAGAATGTCCCGAGGCTTCCTCTTACAGCTCTCATCCATGGTAGGATTAATGCTGATACCTTATCAATAAACAGAAGAACAGACCTCAGGACAAAGAATATGCCTGAGACCTGAGCTGGTGGCCTCCGTTAAAATGCTCACCACATGTCCACTTTCTTGCTGTTAGATGCTATTTTTCATAAATTGTAGGCAAAGCGTTTGCTCCTTGAATGCACGCATCAGTGCAATAAAGGGGTGCCCAGTATGTCTGCTAACAGCATATGAGGCTTTGGGTGACTCATTTTGAAGGCAGGTCTTGCAGCTCTCAGCTACCCTGCCCTCATCCACTACACCACAGATTAGCTTTAGAATGGGCCGATAGACTGACTTGGGATGTCAAAGTTAATGTTGCAAAATCCCTGGGTATACCAACATTTCAAAACACAGTCATAAATGTCTGCAACTTCAGCGATGGAATGAGTTACAGTAAAATTATGGTTTAACCTGTCACTCAAAATCTTCTGAAATGAMGAGTGGCCTCTGAAAAATTAATGTTTTGCAATGTGTGTCTTTGTTTGGCCTTGATAGAAAGCTATGGCCATATTGAAAGGTCACTGCTAAGCGTTTAACGCAGAAAAATACAGTCTGGTGCTTCTAAACTAATCCTTAACTTTTGCTTGTGCTTTGAACATTCTTGCCTTTCTTCCATTTTTTTTTCTTTTCTTCTGCAAGGTTATTCCTGCTGTATTAATGTTTCTGTGACATRCTGCTGTCTTTCAGAGTTAATTTTGCCAATACTGGGCTTTGTCTCATTGTATCTGTATTCCCGTCTGTAAAACAGCCCGACTAAACTCAGAAGAGCACAGGAAAGGTCTTTGGTCCTCTATATTAATGTTACCCAGTTCATTAATGGCAGGCTAATTGAAAAGTCTTCACTTATGGCCTAGCCCTGCTCCGTAAGCTCTGGACGAAACGTAAGGATTTCCTCAACTGTGCTCCTGAGGGCTAATTCCTTTCCTCTGGACTTGTGAGAAGGGATTCAAGTTTGATGTCTCAAATGTGGATAAGAAGTCACAGAACTTACCTCCAGCARCAAAAGCAAGTGCTGCTACAATCCTGGATACGTCCATGTAGCCCGTCTGTYGAAGGAGCCCGTGCTTATTTTACAGCACAACAGCTCAGCTCGCTGTGTGGTCATCCTACCTTCAGGTCCTCTAGYGCTGCCCAGCTAAATGATGATTTCTCTTGAACAAAAAATTTAGTCTACCCAGAGGCCCGCACGTAAGGGGGGGATTTCAGCCAAGAGCTTGTGTCCTTCACGAGTCACTTCTGAAGACTTCAATGGCCCTTTTGTTCTTGTACTGGCTCTCTGTGTGGGTGCAACCTGTCGCCTCAGGAAACAAAACTGCCTGGTGTGCCAAAGGGGAAATCTCCTTCTGCTTCAGAAAGTTGCATGTGATTTGCAGAGGAATTTGGGAACAGATGGAAGGTACCGTCCTTGTGACTCCCTCTCTCAAGCAAAACAAAAGGTGGGTAAAGACTGAATAGCAGCAACAGGGAAGAAGTAAACATCTGTTTGTACAGGGGCTGGAGAGAATGTGTTTGATRACAAGTCTCTGGCCTTCAGCTGCCCAAGGAGCAGGACAGTGGCACGTAGCAACCTCTGCCTTCTGGTCCGGAGCACTTGTGAGGTCCTCTCTTTATTTTCTTGGTTCCTCCTGGGGTTTCCTCTTGTATTTCCAGGGCAGCTTGCTGAACTCATCTTGGTGAAGGGCTTTGGTAAGCAGTAGGGAACGAAGACGAGACAGAATGAATCAGTTATAGTGGGATTTAGCTGTAGCTGAATAACTACAGCCAAAYGTGCAGTTCATGGAGGTGATGAATGACATTCAGAAACACGTGCATGGTTATTTGACACACAGCATGACATCTGCTGGTGGTGTTTGCTCAGAATAAAGGAGGAGACATTTGCACATGTTCATAGGCTGGGGTGGTTTTGCACTGATAGGGGTACCTGCAGTTCTTGTGGAAGAAAACTACATGGAGGTCAGTGTCTCTGCAAATCCAGCTTTWGTATTATTCATAAGCAAATAGAAAAGTATCATGGTGGGGTAGTGAAATTCCCCATACCTTCTCCCCAGAAATGGCAGTTTATACGCCTCCAGAGGTTCTTATTCCCTTGATGGTCTTTGGAGGGTAATGAAGTGATCTGTGGAGGACTCCTTCAGCTATTAGTCTTCCCGGGACACGGGGGCAGTGCAGAGAATTAAAGCTCCCAGAAGGCAATGTCCATTCCCACAGCTTCAATACATTTTATTTCTGTAAGTGGAAGAGAGGTTCCATCAGAATTATTCATCCTTCCCCCCCGCGCCCCCTCCCCATAATTTCCTTCATGACTGCTCTGTGAATTAAAGTCTACAAGGTGTTTTCTCCCAAGTAGGCTCTCAGGGCAAGTGCAAAATTCATTAAATGAAAACTAATATTCAGCCCTTCCTTGTTATTCCCCTCCCTAGTTGCCCTGTTAAAAAAAATGTGATAGTAGAAAAAGGTAGGATTTTTTTTTTTTGGTAATTAAAAAGAAAGGCCAAACTGAGCCCTGGTGCAAGCAGTGGGATCATCCTTCTTTCAGCTGAGACTGACTGAGAGGAGAGAAGCAATCTCAGAAATGAGTGTAAGGATACCGAGCCCCAGGGCTACSTGGTGGACTGTGCAAACAACTATGCAGATGTGGGGCTCCTCTGGAGCTGAGCCCCAGTCAGCCGCTGGGTACGGAGATGCCAGCGTGCAGCCAGCGTGTCCCCCCAAAGTCTTTATTTGGGAAAGGGCTTGAAATGACCCTTGCCTGACTGCACACCCACTCAGTATGGCTCTGACTGCTGGCTAATGAAGAGAACCGCTTTTGAAATACATCGATTTGAAGAAAATGGAACGGGTGAGATTACCTCCACAGCGATCAGGCAAAGGTGGGAGCAGCAAAAATGCGTAAGCCCTTTGGTGAGGGTAAAATGGCAAAGGGAYGAGACTAAGAGCGCTCTACGTGTGCTCTGCCACTTTGAAAATACAGCAACGTTGAACAAAATACTATGAAAAATACAGTTACCCAAGAACAGTAGTTTTTCAGTTTTACTAAGGTCTACGGGTGTCTGGAGCAGCGGTATTTCTGGATCATAACTTGCTAGCAGTTTGCTGAACATGTTTGGTGGGAACACCAGAACCTGTGCAGCAGTTTTCCTTTGCCCTGGTGTGAACTAATGTCTTCATAACTCTCTGTCGGTGAATTGTATTAGCTGCAGTTCAGAGTAATCAGTCTCTCTTGGGAAGTTACCGTTTGACTTTCGCACTTGCCCTTACTAAGTAATACTATAAATCTTTGAACTGTCTGGCTGCCTTTGATCGAGCTGCAAGCAAGTCTTGGTGACTACCATGGAGGAATGAGAGAGAAAAGTGCCTTTTTTTTCATGCTAAAGTCATTCAGAATGATGAAAAAAGAGGCCAGTATGGCTTAGTTTTCTAATTAAATGRGTTAAGTTCTCTTCATTACAATTTGTGTTATCCCTCTCCAGAACGGTAGAGAAATGATCATTTTCCTCAGTGTATCTTGTTTGGGAAAGTGAAAGGACATGTTTTGAGGAATCTTAAAGCGACTCTCTGCACTAAGATCCCGCCAACAGCGGAACTCACAGGTCACTGGTAAATGGCACGTCGATACCCTGTGAAGCAAATATTTGACGGTGGTTTGAACAGAACGGATTTTGGGTGAGATGCACTGTCTGCAGGTGGCGCACCCAGGCCGGGATAAGGGGAACCGGGTTCCTCCCAGGGTGCTTGCAGCTCAAAACCAGGGGGTCATAAGCCTAAGCAACAGCAGTCCAGAGCTCTGGACTTCCCGAAGGCAGGATTTGTCTCACCTAAGTCCAGACCTTGCAAAGTCATCTAGACTTCCTTAAGAGGCTATCAAACAGACTCAGTCTGTTGCATGTCCACCAAAATTTGAAGCTGATGCTGCTTTTCATTCCTAGCTATCTGAATGCTGCTCTTTGCCTTGTCCTTTCTATGGGTCCATGGGCACCTTCCAGGCCTCTCCACACTTGCTACTTACACTGCTGTGTAGTATGATGTGGGGAGACAGGCCCAGCTCCCTTCCAGGCTTTTATGGGCTGTAGGCAGCATTTTTAACCTAGAGTTTAAACAAGTACCACCTTGTGGGCAGACAGTCGGGCATTTCCAAGGGGTATTAGCTGCAGGACAGCAAGATATGCTGTGGTAGATACTTCCTGGAGAAGTAGCTTGCCCTGTCAAGGCTACACTGGGATTATTACCCTACAAAGAGGACCGGGGAGCTTTACAGAGACCTCTTTGCTCTGAAGTCTGCTCAGAAGAATGAGAGTCCTAGTTGTGCCAGGCAATCTTAAAAAAAAAAAAGAAAGAAAAGAAAAGAAAAAGAAGGAATTGCACTCAATATTTGCAAGGCTACCAGCCACATCCATCAGCAATCATATCTATTAACACGATTACTGCTGATAATGTACCCTTCAGTTCTCAGCTTCCTTAATTTGAACATTCATGACAAGTAGGTACCAGCTGAAAGGCGTCTGATTTTTTTTTCCTAAATATTATTAGACAAAATTGTTGTCAATGACGAGAAATCTTTGAAAAATGCCTGCCTCTGGGAATTGAATTTTGGCATCCTTTTTTAATTTACTACTCTGTGAATAGCTGCAACAAGAGCAGAAGTGGGAGAAAACTGTGTCCTTGAGCACATGTTCTGTGCTCAAATTGAGCTGCAGCGCCAGGTTTGAACGAGACAGCAGAGCAGGACAAAAACCTTTCAGTCCCAAATGCTCTTGAGGTCAAAAGGAGAAAATGCACCATTCAGCTGTAGAGATTTCCAATTTTGGAGGCAATCACTTATTTTTCCTGTAATCAGCTACTTGTAGTACTATGTGTTATAAAAAATGACCCCCCTTCGGCTTCTTTCTATTGTGCTTGTTTATGCAATTCTGCTGCGACACCTACGAAAGAACGAAAGGAAGTTTCATCCTAAGCTTCCTATAATTTTATACGCAGCCTACATATGTGAATCCATGTGTTTAAGTGTGAATATCTATGTATTTCTGTGGAGCCTGGTATAGTTTGGCATCCTTGGATATATTTTTAAATATATCCTAGGTAAAAGGGTGTATTTTATTATCAAACAAGGCATATTTATATTTATATGGATGGACACATATGTTATATGAATATTTATGTTTTCACAGACATAGAAATAAAAGCACAGAAAAAAACATGTGTGAAAGAGACGAAAAGGCAGTATTTGTAATAGCTCAGCTAGAAGAGCATTAGGCTAAAGAKCTGAAGGTCCGGGGTTCAAGTCTGGGCTTCAGCAAGGGGGGTCCTTGTTGCTGCAAGCCTGTCTACCATGCTCTAGGTGACTCTGCTTGAGCAGGGGGGTTGGACTAGATGATCTCCAGAGGYCCCTTCCAACCTTACYGATTCTATGATCTATGATTTAATCCTGGATCTGAAATGAAATCGCATTGTGAGGGCCCCCCTTCACCCCTGTAATGCATTGGTGGGTTCCTTACCTCGGCTACCTTGCATGGAATTAGGCCTTCTGCAAACTGCCTGGAGGGAAACTGTATGTCTAATCTATCCTTGTTCTCACAGACATGTTCGTAAGTGTGTTATGCAATGTAGCTTTCTGGAATCTCAGTAGCACCTGCATCTAAAATGTATGTTGTATGCATGGCTATAAAAAACACCAAAAAAGAAATGATGGGTGGCTTACGCCTAGCTTTCCAGTCTGTATAGGAAACATCATTTTCAGCTGTAAATATACTAAATTTTAGTGGCCTTGGATTTTTTTTGGAGAAGAAGGATTTTTTTATTTATTTTTGGAAAGGACGATTGACTGGAAAACAAGTTTATTTTTCATTTTTTGGGGGGGAAATTTTGACATTATTTTTTGCTATGTACTAAAAAACCCACAAATTCATTCCCAATTTTTGAGAGTACTAGGGAAAGTATATTTTATGAAGCACACTTTAACCATCTATACTCTTTGATGTGCCTGAGGTCCAGCATACTGAGTAAAAAGGTCTGGTGAAAAACGCTGGCAGGAGGGCCAGGTGCCAGATTTATTTGTCTGCTTCTGTTAGTTCACGCTTACGTTACAGATCTGTCCCTACTTCCAGTATTAGCACCATAACACTCCCCCAGCGTAAAACAAGGAAAGAGATGGAGCCTTAAGCTCAGCTAGCAACATCAGCTCATTAGCTAGCACAGGTATATGAAGATAAAATACCAGAAAGAGGTTGCGTAAGAAATACTAATTTCCTCTAATGGTAGAGAGCAGAGGAACAAGCATGTTTGATTTGATGCATTTGCTTTAGTAGCGAAGTAGGTCATCTTGGAGCTGMTCCAGATGGCTTATTCTTGGCTTGTAATAGAGTGAATAAATACCGCTCCTCGCTTGTAAGGCCAGGTGCAAGTGGGTGACTTTCCCCTGGAGAAATCCTGTCAACCCCTCTTCAGCAGTAGCGTGTTCCTGTGATTAGACTGAGTGCATTATATAGCAATAACTCTCTTCAGCACTTTCAAAATCTGTATTAGAGCCAGCAAATAGAGGGTTGCATGACATTATGGACGAATGGACAGACCGGGTCTGGTCACAACAGCAACAATGGCAAAGTATCATGTCTTGGCAAAGACTGCAGCAGGTATGAAACAAGAATGAGATCAAGGAAGCTTAAAAAAACGTGTCCCTGGAGGTGGTTGTCTCAGCTCAGGTTCTTAGGTTTGTAGCAAGCGATGGCGTAACAGAGGCACAAGAGAGATCCCTCCCGTAAGACAGCTGTCATTCACCTGCTCAGCTGGGTCTGCAGCTCACTGCCTTCATCGCTGCCTTCAGTGGTGCTGCCTCTGCCTCTTCTGCCTGGGAGCCTCCAGGTGTTCCTCAAGCACGAATGACAACTGGGGTCAGATCCGCACCTATGTATTTTGCAACTTCATCTCTGCATAGTTAAAGTAGGAGAGCTCCTTCAGCGGTGTTGTAGGGATGCTGTGATGAAAACCGTCCTCACGTTGGAGATTATTTTTTATCAGTGAAAAAAACCCCTATGCTGTTGTTGGATGAAGGGATGTATAGCGACAATGCTGCTCTGCACCTAGTGCAGGCATTTTAACCAACTTAGCTATGTCAGGGACAGGAAAAATAAATCATGTCTCTTACGCAGCTGTTAGTTCTGCTGGTGCAGCCTGTCACGTGCCAGGCTCCAGAAGGGACAGTAAAGGTCTCTAAGTGCAAAGCTGTCAGATCTCGTGCAGGGCTGCCTCCCCTTTCATCCTCCCCAACACCCAGGCCTTTCTTGGAGGGTAGATTTTCCTGTGGGCTAAAACACACCGTCCTTGGGCCATAGTGACCGCAGACCTGGCTCCCATGTCACATGGCAAAGGGCAGTTTCCAACTGCACAGCCCCGTCTGCCCTGCCAGCCCCAGCATTTAGACCCAACTGCATGCACCATGTCTCTGCAAGGCTGCATCCTGCCTCTTGCCCATGCGAGTCCGAGTGGGCAGCTGGCCTGATCCATGGCATCAGGAGCCAGTGGGAGGCTCCACAGCAGAGAGGGGAGGTGTCACCTAGTGAGACCTGGGGTTACAGGGGCCATGCTCTTCCTCTGCAGATGATCTGCTTGCCCTCACTGCAGTCATGTCTGCTGGGGTGGTGCTGGCTTACTGATGAGCAGATAAATACTACGTAGGATCTAAAATTAGCAAAAAGATTCAGAATTTCTCTCTCTCTAGTGGAGATGCTTCTTGAGGCTCTGTTGCAGCAGGTCTACCTTCGCACCCAGCTCTCTAATATTTGACCGCAGCACATTTGTGTTTCCTGTGTTGGAGCCAAGCAAAACCACAAAGAAAGAGCTGCCACCATTCGAGGCTGCATGCCTTTTGCAGCCTGCTGCCTGCCCCCACATCATGGGCGGCTGCGGTGATCACATACTCTCTTTAATTAGAAACTCTTGTGCACATAGTCCTCAGAGAGTAGTTGAGAAGCTGATTACATTTCAAAATTAGTCCAGTGAAGAAAGAGAAGGTACTTTATTTCTGATCTCCTCCCCTGTTTATCTGACACCCCCCCAAAAAGGTAGAAACAATAAGCAAAATGAATGAACCTAAAATCCTTCCTTTACTCTCCAAATAGGAGAAATAACTCTACAGTATGAATGCAAAAAAAAAGCACAAAAGCTCCAGGGCTGCAGATAAAGCTCTTTACTTTTTGAAAGCCTTGCAGCAAAACATGCACACCTTGAGAGATGGAGGAATGATGKTACTTGCACCGTAGCAGGGAATTCAGCACTGTAGCGCGTTTACTTAAGGAGTAATTCTCTAGCTGTTCTGTTTTACGAGGTAATARCGCACTTCCCAGGAGGGTAAGCTGTGAGGTCAAAGACCAAGTTGTGTGCTGTAGCAGGAGATGTGAATTGTTGCTGGTAGTAACTATAACAACAATCTACCAGGTCAAGGTATGACAGTCATTACACTGGTACACATGTGGCTACCTTGAAAAAAAMCAGGCATTTCTTCCAAGCCTACCGCAGATGTGTGCTACATGCAAATGTTCAGACACTCCTGTAAGCTGCGCAATTCCAGAGCACAGTCTACTCTTGGCGTTTGGGTCGAAAGCTACCAATTTTCCAAATGAAGGGAAAATCCTTACAAACTCTGGAGTCTTCTGCAAAGCCTTACTTTATCCTTCTAAAATAGTGATGGAGATTTCCTSTATAATCAATGGAAAAGTGTCTACCTCTTTCCAATTTCTATACTGCTTGGAAAACAACAAAAGACAATCTGATCTTCAACTGGAGGTAGTTGTGTGTGGTGAATCCCATATCCACTAGTGGTTGGGAGCCAAACCACTGTAACTGTGGTCTCCTACGAGTGYAGCATTTTCCATTTCCCTTTAAAGACTCTCAATAGCTGCCTGGAAGAGATGTTGAAGGCCTGTCACAGCCAGCAGAGGAGATGTCCTCTAACCTCAGAGCAAAGGTTGCTTGTGACCTTCCCATTCCTCTAATGTGCAAACCTTATCTGGGAAAACCTCTGATCTCAGGGCAGTAGACTTTTCTACAAAGGATGAACAGCTTCCTACAAGACTGGGGTGGGTGCACTTTTACTAGGAAAGCCTAGTCCTGATGAGCAGGTGCTTGGGTCTGCTTTCAGTTGCTAAGTCTGTAAGTCCAGCCAGCAGCGTACGCTTTGCTGAGGGAGAACTGAGCTTGTGGTGGCAAGATCTGAGGCATCTTCTCTGAGCATAGCCATGTGAGGGAGAGATGGCAGGACCCCAGAGAGTCTCACTGGTGCTGAGCTGCCATAGGGGTCCTTTGGAGATGGAGGCGATATTGATCCGCACCGTTGAACTGAGGGTCTGTGGGCTAGGGCAGCTGCTATTTGTATGTTAGGCTCTGGKGCAGGGAAGGGAGCAGTGGGACCCGTTCACCCTGGTGAGACAGTTCACCCATCAAGTCAACTGCCTGCTCTGCCCCTGCTGGCATCTTGTGCTGTCCCAGCATCAACATCCCCATCTCGGTGCGGTGTCTGGGCAGTTCCTGAAGGTTGAACTTTTACAGGGCTGACGATCACCAACTGCCTGAATCCATTCTTCAACTGCAGGCTGCTTTCCTACATCTCTTTTACCACTCTTTAAATCATGGCACAATGAAAGCTGCAGTAAATTAAAATCTGTCTAACAGAGCATGGTCTACAAAACTGACGGCTGGAGAAGTCCGGCTGGTCCCTAGAGTTGGTCCCATGATATTCAGGTCTGATTTAAATTATTTTCAATCTATAAGAGCAAATGTCTCTAGTTTAACCACATAAAGAGCTTCAGAATTACTTGTACAAACCAAACAGGTAGCAAAATAAATTCCTGCTGGGCTTTTAAATGAAAGCTTTCTTSTACTTATTGCTAAAGGCAATCATCTCTCCGGCTTTTCAGAATTTATAATCTCAAAGCTTAAAAAATTGGAGTCATCTTTTTGTCCCTGAGTTTGTTTCTGAAACCTAGTATTCTGGGTTTTTTTTTACCTTTTACCGGCAAAAGACCACAGCTAGCGGTCCCTGTACTATTTAGGCTCAGCTCCTTGCTTCCCCTTCCTTTTGCATATGATTCCTCCAGTTTACCAGCTCCATCACATAAATAGGTGGCTGTTATGACCGTGCCTCCTGCCGAGTTAAATGTTACTAACAATGTTAAAGGATTGCTATAGAACAGAATGCCTCCTGGGTGAAAATACAGTAGTTAAATGTGGAAAATGTGGGTGTCTCTCCAAGCAGTCAAAACACAGTTTAAAGCAGCTTGATTTCCAAAGCGCTTTATTTGGGCAAACATAATGCACACTTTTGTTATCAAAATATTTCTAGATCAATATTGCTCTTTGAAATCACATGGGGTCTCTGCTGGAAGAGGGCTGTAATGAAAATTCCTCTGTCTAGGATTTCACATTGGGCTTTGTTTGCTCACTGACTGAAAGAGAGAATCAGATAAATGCTGGTGCTGATGATACTGAGCTTCCTCTACAGGTCCTTTGGCCTTTTCTTGGCTAGCCTGGTCATATAAGGCAATTTAAGGCCTTAAAGTGGAAGTAGGGCATAGCATTTACTTGTAGTCCTGGTACTCTCAGGACACCAGATTATAGTCATGATATTATTTGCCATAAAAGCAGGTTGGTTTTGAAAGTAACATTTTTTATTTATGATTTTCTTCTCCCTTTGGCATACTTGCGTTTGTATTTGTGGTCTCATRATATCAGTTCTCTAGGAAGAAAAAAATGGAAGGAAGTGCTAAGCAGTGCTTTAAAACTTTCAAGATCTTTTTTCTGGGAAGGGTTCTTCTGAWAGATGTGCAGGGTTTGCAAAAATCTAGTAGGAACATGTGGGCTTGGGAAAAAATAAACACACCATATCCAGCTGCTAGTGTCCCATCTGCCTCCCCAAGGCTCTAGGCCTTCTGAAGTTCCTTATCTAATCTCAGCCTGAGGTGACTTTTTATATCATCGTCCCTGCAGGGATGAAAACAAGCYCCCTTGCTGAATATCTGTGTTTGTGTGTCACCAAAGCGCAGCTGTTGGGCCTCCCCATCCACACCTTGGGCCGAGGGCCGGGTGCTGGGAGATGGGACAGTTTGCTGGAGGACTCGGGTTTGTTTGCTTTCTGCACACCCGTGAGTGATCGCTTGCTCTACTGATACAGAGTTCATCGTTGTCGTGATGCAAGTGTGCACGTTATTAAATAATTTGAAGAATGGATAATAACTTCCTAAATACTTTTTTTTAAGGAAACTGCCTATGTTCTGCAATGCCTGCGAACAAGCTGTACAGGAGCAGCATGGAAATTAGCATCTTCCCTGCCTCCAATGAGCCTCGGAAGTGCTGTTCAGAATGGTTTGTTTTAATTTTAGTGGAGAGAATTGCTTTAAAAGCTTATACTCTTTATAGTATTATGAAATGTATGCCCTGAAATGCATGTTATTTAATCTGTTCTCATGTTTGTGTGCAATTTAATGGGAAAAAAAAAAACCCAGACAGAGGTTTTCTACTGTTCTCTCCTTAACAGCCTTTTGAGAAGAGCTGAAATGAGAAAGCAGGAGCCACAGCATTGCCACTGCTGTAGCGATTGGGGAGGAGCTGAGCTGGCATCCTGTGACAGAAGTGGCTAAGGGCTGAGCTTTTTGGTGCTTCACAAACACTCCAACCATTTCAGGATTTARCAGCAGCCTTATAGGGAAATTGCTGTTCGATAGCACTGGTAACAACAGCCCCATGGACAGAGAGAGGTTTCCTCACGCGTGTGCAATGGGCTGAGTCAAAAGCCTCCACCTGAATGTTCTGGAGCTTGGAAAATATCTGTTTTTAAGGCCAAACCTTTTGGCTCAGGATTGTTTGTGTTCCTAACCTACCCACAGAATAGATGACTAAGTAAGTCCTTTTTGTGCAATTTCTTAAAATGAACCCCGGGGCAATGACTGCTAGACAGAGAAGACAATCTCTTTTGGTGAAGTGCTGGCCTACAGAAAGCGCGGCTTCATTTCTTCACTCAGCTATAGGCTTTCCGCAYGGTATACAGCTTATGGCTTACCCACTTTATCCTGCAGTTCTCCCACAGGCTGCCCAGTTGTACTGGCACAGCTCTTTGGAGARCACCGTCAGCCTTTGCACTCAGAGATGGCTGCTGAAGCCTAACCAGGGAGAAGACAACACCCTGCTCGGAGCTTTATAGGTAGCTGAAGAAGAATTAAATCTGGACATAACGTGCAGGGTATACGTAGGGAGAAAACTGCTTAGTACCTTCATTAATGATTCCTTTTCTTTACAGCAAATGCTCATTCATTTTTCAGTCAGGACAAAAAAGCCTTTCGGCAAAGGTGGTTTACATTGGAGGGAAATTGTGTGATACAGAAATGTGACAGCTGTTTGTGCAGACTCTCGGTAAGAACACAATGTTCTCTGGAAAGAAAATAAGTCCAACCGCTAATGTTAAAGGTATTTTCCCAGAGTGAGATGGGAAAGGGGGAAGGTGAATAGGGAAAAGGCTTTATACAATTTCTAGACAACTGTTACATGGAAAAATTCCTTGTGCTATCATCAATCTCCCCAGCAGCCAATTCTAGCAGACCCCCTTCACCAAGGCACAACTAAAGACTCCAGGACAGGCTTAAATTGGATGAGGTCCAGGGAGGTAGCATGTTCCCCACAGCTGGCTTTATCTTAGTCTGAACCAAGTAGTATTTTATGCTGAAAAAAGTGCAGAAAAATGAGACCCAAAACATCCTAACTACTGCTGATTTCCAAGCCTTTGTAGCAAACTTCACTGTGGTGTAAGTAGATACAAGTCCAGGCCCTCAAACACTACTTGATGCCCTGGATGGATTTTTTTCTTGTGTAGAGCAGATACCGACCAATGTTCTCCTCATGTGGACTGTGCTTTTATATTGGGACTCCGTCATGAAACATCTGTCCTTCCACTCTCCCAAAAGCCGCATGGTGGCTCAAGCAGTCTGTTTTGTTGAAAATAGCAATATATGAATACTAAGCTGGTGTAGTTGTTTTAAATGCATTTTAGCATCCCAAAGCTGTCCAGGTGGGCACAAATCACCCCCTCTGCCTTTTTCCCACACCACACTGTCTCCAAAACTAACACATTCCCACATCTATTATCTTGTGTCTAGGTCTCTGTTGCTCAACGCAAATGGAAAGAGGAACCCACTTTTCACCTTCTTGCAGGTCTCTCTCTCACCTGGGTTGGGAAGCTCCCTTGGAGGCTGCTGGCAGACTGGCTCCTCCTGGGATGGTGAGGGGGATGAGATAGGATGAGCTGGGGTAGGATGGGATGGGAAGGGATGGGATAAGACTGAATGGGATGAGACAGGATGGGGTTGGATGGGCCCAGATGGCATGGGATAGGATTAGATGGGATGCAACTGAATGGGATGCCATGGGATGGGCCAGGATGAGATGAGATGAGATGGGATGGGACAGGACAGGATGGGTTATCTGCACCCAGCCCCAGTGGTGGTTCTTCTACCCCAGCTGGGTATTTACATCTCATGGTAGTGAGATGTATGGTATTTACATCGCATGGTAGTTACATCTCCCTGCTTTGGAGGCCCTGTACTTCACTACCCTTCCTGAGTTCATGATTGGCTCAGGGACTGATCTGCGAGAAAAATAGGGCCAGGGGAAAATCAGAAACAGGCAGCTTGTAGTTGCTGTCTTCTCTGTTTCACTGAAAAGATCTCTGAGACTCATGCCCCTGGGGATTTTGGGTCCTATGGTGAAAACGCACATGCATGGAAGTAGGGCTCTCCCCACCGGGTCGTTAGAAACACATGGGAACTCTCCTGGGGAGTGCAGAAGAGCTGACTGCATAGCAGCAGTGCACATGGCCAAGGCTGCTGCTATCACTGCCCAGATGCATTTCTTGGGTCCTGGGAACTGGAGGTTGCCAAAAAATCTTGTCTGAGATAGCCACAGTGTGCTGGACTCTAAGCTAGATAGTCCTGCCATGTTAGAGAGATGTTCTGCACCCTCTCTTGMGGAGGCCAGAGGGTCCTGCTCTCCCTAATATTCCCCTTAAACTGGAGCACAAATCTGGGATGAAATTCATGTCTTGCTCCTGACCTCTCTGCAAAATGCCTGGGCTGTTGCTGTTGAAGCGCTCGGTCACAGAAAAGTGACTTTGTTGCAAGGCTTCAGCAGTGGCCACTGGCAAATTTTGCTCCGCTTGCAGTACTCCCTCGCAGGTGGAAATGTGGACAGATGGGAAAGGGACCAAGGGAGTTGGCCAGGGCCACACGTAGCTCAGCAGCAACCTTTGCTCAGCTGAGCTGCTGCATTTGCGAAACATTTGCCAGAGCAAATGCTCAAGTCTTAAAGCTGAAGTTCTTCAGCCAGGACAGCATACCTGGAGGGGGGCTAATCCTTGCACCTCATCTGCAGAAAAAATAATGCTCCAGGCAGGCTCAGTGATGGCTGTGAAAACCCAGCTGGGTCTGACAGCTCCCTTGCCCTGACTGCCACGAAGAGCCACTGTGACTCCCAGACGGCCTCCCTGGCACAGAGGAGCTTGGCTATAAAGGTGATTTTTTTTTTCTTTGCAAGGTTTCTCCGAGGCACCCCGGCCCTGAACGGAGGTACTTCTGCTTGCTGCGGAGGAGTTGGCAGTCCTCATGGACCAYGGTGGTTTTGAATCGGCTTCGCCTCGCCCCTCTGAGCCGTGGCTCGGCTGGTTTCCTGCGGGGTGGAAGTCGTTCACCAGCCCATCCTGGCACTCCACCCTCCAAACCACGGGAAGTCCTGCCTGTATTGTATCAATGGCATGCTGTAAAACAAACACCCCCCCCAAAAAAAATCCCCCCAAATAAAAAGAGCAGTGTTTCTCACAGATTTCCTAGTAACACGATGCATTTGTGATCAAAATACCTGCGGCAGAGTTTTCAGAGCTGCCAGCAAGTGAATGAGCTAATTTAGGGATTTTTCTTGGCACAGAGACCCATTTTTTGAAGTGGCTGAAGAAAACAGGACAAACCCAGACAGTAGGATCTGCAGCACTTCAGCATGAGGTTCCTAAATCCTTTCTTAGCTGTCGCTCTAAGGATCAGCCTGCCCTAAGTGACTTTAATCTGAATGAGCCATGAAAATGCCTTCTTGTCAAAACTGCCGGTAGCAGAAATCCTATTTTAATCTACTTAAGCGTCAATTGATACTAACCTCTGCCCGACTGATGTTAACCTTTGTCACGCTGTGAGGGCATCCCTAAATAGCGACGATGTCAAGGGGGACGTGAGGTACCTGCCAACCTAACGGCAGCTCTGGTGAGGGAATGCAAAGAGGAGCCCAAAGTTAATTAAATTTTCCCRGAGATGCACAGTATTGCCCACATAGACCAGAATTTCCCAGCAGAACAAGGCTCTGGGCTACCGGTTCTGCAGCAAAAAATGTTTTTGCAGTGAAAGGACAGAATTAAATGAAGCCTTAATTTTTTTGAGAGCATGATTGGGGAYCCACTCTTCATACAGAGATTTTTCCTTAGCTAACTGAGTCTGGAAACAGAGCAAAACCAGTAAAAAATAAAAGGAGGGAAGGAGAAGTAAAGCAGCCAGACCCAAAAGCAATGTTTAGGCTAGGCTCACTTACAGTGACACTCAGTTCCTTCCTGGACTCCTGACTTCTTGATTTACATCCTAGATGTTTTGTGATCGGTAACTCTAGAAACTCCTCATCTGGAAAATAAAAAAGTATGAAAATCAACTAGCACCTTCCTAAATCAATATAGCTGACAAGAATCATGTTACATAGAAAAGAATGTATCTGATTTTGCCTTAATTTCATTTGATATTTTTAAGGAAACAAATGCCTTAAAAACACGATGGTCTGCTCTTGAATGTGTGAATAAATACAAAGGAAATCGGTTTGTTCCTGGACAGAGAGGCTGCCCTCCTGGATTAATCAATGAGTTCAAGGATAAGGAAATTAAAGTGTTGGTGGCTTTAATAAAAAAAAGTCCTACGATTTGTGTGACTTGTGGGAGGAAAATGTGGAGTGCCCCTAAGCGATACAGATCWTTATGGACCACAGGTGGGTTTAAGGCGAAAGCTGAAGGTTGAGCTTTGCTCACCTAATTTTAGCTGTTTAGTAGGGAGCTGAGTAGTTTTTAAAAAACCGCTCCTTCTAGAGTSAATGCAAAAAGATAGGTGGTTACGGAGTGCTGAAAATAGCAGTGTGAAAAGAGGGGGGTGAAATCTTCGGCGGGGGCAGGTGGTGGCAGCGTGCTGGGCCGGTTCGCAGGCGCGGGCATGCCCGGCTGCTCGGCGCACGGGTCGTATCCGCGCCCCGGGCACGCGCGGGGCCAAGCCGGCGGCCCCCTTCCCGCGGCCACCCCACCTCCTGGGCGCTTCGGCCACCCCACCTCCCGGGCGCTTGGGCCAGCCCCGAGCTCGCGGCAGACGAGGAAGCACCGTTGATATCTCTTTTTTTTATTATTTTTCCCCCAGCTCCGCTGGCCGGTCTAGCGAGACGGCCCTGCCTCCCCGAGCAGCCCTCGCCGGCTCGCGCACGGACGGCACCCGGCGCGCAAACGGCGGAGGTGGTGCCCGCCGAGCAGGAAGAAGGCTCTTTGCCCCAGCCCGCATCGGGGTCCCCCCCCTCGGCCCTGAAGCCAAGCTACCTACCCCCGCCCGCCTGTATGCGCTGCGGAGGAGCTCCGAGAAGGAAACGGCCCGCGTAGAAAATCCACCCGTCGCAGCCGGTAGGGGCCCTGGCAAGTTCCCCTTCGTTTGATGATTTCTCTTCTGAGGTTTGATGGGACCCACCGAACGCTCGCCTTGTCCTGACGCGTTGTTGCTGTTGCGCTTGTTATTTTAATATAGCTCCGGGCACCTTGGTCCAGTCTCTGGYCAGGGAGGAGGAAGCTGCATAAAGGCACCTTAAAATCATCTTCTTCTTTGTTTTTTTTTTCCCTTCCCATTTCCAGCGCCCCAGTTGTTTCTCCAGAGTGAATCATGGGGCTACRGACTAGCAAAGGCCTTAAAACATATGGGCTTCTTTAAGCTGAGGTGGAAAAAGGAACATAATACGTTTTGAACTTCAAGCAGTTGATTTAAAATAAAAAGGTCTGCACTGGGTAACACAGTCACTTGTATTTCTCCTTGTTTTTTTATTTTTTCTTTTTTTCTTACTTCCAACAAACTAGGAACAACAGAAAATACAAATTGCTTTTCCTTTCAGAAAAATTGAAATTACCTTTAAAAAGTGTTCAAGAGCCTGAAGATCTCTGTGTTTCTCTTTTCTTTTTTGTCTGGCTTTAAAAAAACAAAAATATTCTCCTCCTCCTCCTCAAAAAAAAAAAAAAATTACAATATTCCCCCCATGAGAAGAGCTGGCCCGGACGGGCACAATTGCTCCTTCCCTTCCCTTCCCTTCCCTTCCCTTCCCTTCCCTTCCCTTCCCTTCCCTTCCCTTCCCTTCCCGCGGGCGAGCGCTGTGCAGCGGCGTGTTTGCCCCCGACTCGTAACGTTGCACGCGTCGCCAGTTTGACGTAAACATAACTAACGGGAGACTTGCAGCTTTGAAGAGTTTCTGTTCTTCATTTGAAATCGAACTCCCRAGTTTTCATCAGGAATTTGATAAAAAAGTGCTTTGCATTTTCAGTTTTTTACATAATATTCCCCTTTTCTCGCCCAGGTCTCTGAGCATTTGCACACAAAACATTTGTACGTGACGAGCAGCTCCAGCTTTCGCCAGATCCCCTTCAGCAGCCGGCTGTGGACGATAGATCCGCTGATACGCTACTCAAACCCGGGCTGCTTCAGGGGCCTCTCTGCTGCTTTGCATTAACAAAAAGACCCTCCAGGCCTCCTGTAGATCCTGGGCGATGCTTCTGAAGATGTTAGAGTCACGGTCGAGAGCTGTGAAGGCTGAAACGTTTCTCTGCCACCTGCACGCGGCGGGGAGGAAAGCGGGGCAGGAGGCGCATCCCTCCGCCGAGGGAGGGCAGAGGCCAAGACGATACGAGGTAGATGCAATCTTGCACATAAAACAGGCAATCCAGGAATAAAAGGGAAACTTTAAAACCTACAGCTTTTGGAAGATGTAATGAATAARCACAAGCAATATATTAGCAGTCCAAGAACTGATAATGTTGGTTACACCAGCACAATGTTTATTTTTAATGCCCCAAAGACTTAGGTGTCTGAGTGTTCGAGGCACCGTTATTCAACAGTTATTCAACACTGTGTTTGGAAACATATACTCTGCCCAGTCCTTCCTGCAGCAACTTCCTAGTTAATAAATAGGAGTTAAATTGCTGGGCCATCTTCCTGCGAAAGGAAGGAGGTGCTCCACCTGGTTGGAGCAGCTTCTATTTGCCTCGCGCTAGTTCTTCACTGGCACATTTCTCAGTCTCTTAAAAGGTCCTTTCCAAGTGTTGTATGTTCACTACGAGACTTTTTTTCATGCATGTGCTATAGGTATTGCAATAATATGGGGATGGCCGTGCTAAATGTTGACGTCTTTATTCTGTTTTCAACAAGGTGTTAGGCTAAACGGCAGCCAGGCTTTCCACAAGGCAAGCTGAGGTAAGAGGTCTTTAAGAGCTGAGCTAGCTGAAGTCCTCCCCACAGCAGGACCGGGCTGTCTTTGCCCACCTGGGTTAGGATATGCTAAACTTCCTTTTGGAAGGATTTCCGTAATGCTGCACTTTATGTATCGAGGGAGACGTTACCGAACAGAGCAAACAACCTTGCCTAAAGCTGTGAGGAAGCTGTGCGCAGCTTAGAGATAATTTCTTCTACAGCTATAATAGAAAAATCTTCCTTAAAAGCTGGCCCTTTCTGCTGACTGTTCCTGTGCCATGCAAATGAAACACCGTCCTTGTGGCCCAGGTGCTGTTTTGAACAGCAGCTGCTAGTTCTGGATGTGGGATTTGGGGGTGGGCAGCCTCCCACCGCACGTGCTTTCAGGCACACGAAGCACCACAGATGCACCTGAAATCTGGGAAGTGCCTCGGGGTTTCACAGCGCAGGACAGCTGGGAAGTGCTTGTCTAAATCCTGGTGTCCAGAGTCAGAGGCATGTGTAAACCTTTCCCTACTACGTGCCTCTTCAGTCAGAGTGAAAGCATTTGGAGATATATATRTATTTATATATGTATGTATATGTRTATGTGTATGTATATGTATTTTTTAACTGAATATACCTAGGCTGTGGCCATGAAGTGGCTTGTTCTTCAGGAGAGTTAACGAATCGCACGCCCAGGGCTGCTGGCGCTATTGCTAACAGTGAGGGCCTCCAGCACCCCAGCATGGTGGCCCTGGGTGCAGATGCTTTCAAGGGGCCCTTCTTCACTACAGCCCAGTATTTTCTGCAACATCTTCGACAGCAGGACGTGTACCCATCTCAGAGGTTTTCTGGTGGCCAGCCTTGTTCCTGGAAAGTGTGCGAGAAAAAACGAGACATTTATATGATGTCTCAGGAGGTTATTGATGGAGCATGAAGGTTTATCCCTAGTGCCTCAGCAGCTGCTGCTTTGTCAGGTCACTGAAAGCCAGGAGTGGCCATGGGCAGAGCAAACCCACGGGTGGGCGCAGGTGAGTGAGCAGGGGAGGGCTGCTCAGGTCCTGCACGTGTGTGAGGACACCTGGGTCACCCCGGGCAGCCAGTCACCGGGGCTGGTTTTGGAAATCAAGACAACAGCGTGGCCAAAGATGTAGTAGCCAGGCTGCCCAGAAAAGGACCCCCTGGATAGGAATAAACCAGCGGAGCAGGACGAGGGAGGTTTGCGCTGCCCCGGCCTGTGCTGGCCCTTCTGCGCGAGGAGCTGTTTACGGAAAGGGTCACTTCCATGAGGGTGGGAAACCACCCTTTGAAGAGCTTCTGCCCGTTGCTGTTACCGARCGCCAATACAGCAGGACTGCAGTGAACGCTACCCCGTAGGTGGGAGAGCAGACGCTGCAGCGCAGGGCAGCAGGGCAGGTGCTTTAGGGGCAGCAGCTCGGCCCCTCTGCAGAGCATCTGACATCTGCCTTCGGCAACGGCTGAGCTGGCGCTCCTGCTTCGCTTCCTGCTGAACGGGAAAAGATTGGGGGTGGAAAGGGTTTGGAGGGTCCTGGCTTAGGCTGTGGGAAGGAACAGTAATACTGCACGGGGAGCTGCCTTAGTATTAGGTCTYGGGGGCACGCCTAACCGGGGTGCACAGTCAGCAAGTTTGTGTTTGCAAAACCAACACCTCCTACCTCCGCTAAAGTCAATACAGCTACAGCGCTTGACGTCAGCGGGGTATCCAACCCCATCATCACTGTTCAGATACAGACGACGAGCCAAATTCTCTCTTGGTATAACGCTATTGAAGTTTAATGCTGGTATGAAGAAGCCTGCCAGCGGGTGGAGAAGGAGACATGCAGCAGCAATTCATAAAATCAACACAGTTGGAAAGCTTTAAAATTCCACTCATCTTTCTATCTGGGGGATTTTGAATAACTTCTATCACTGTATTTCCTTCCCAGCTACACTACATCTGCATAACCTTGTCTCTAGTGGCTTCTGCAGTGTCTTTGACATGTATCTGCTACTACTCTGTGCACACTGTGTTCTACCAGCAGTGTTTTCCCGGATTTCTGCATGCATTTGGTTACAAAAGTACACTTCTAAATTTAATGCTAGGTTGAGTAATGCCTCAGGCTCTAAACAGTTTGAGCTGAGAACTTGCTGCTGAAAAAAAGATGTTTTTTTTTTTTTAGTAATGGTTTTGAGGCGGATTTTTGAATGTTACTCCCACATGATTCAACTGTCCAATAAAGCAACGTCCAATTCTGACATCATTTATTTTAACCTTAACGTGTCCATACACTGCAGTCACTGTTAGTGCAAAACCCTTCTCTGTAGCACCTTTAATGTATATACTTCCTCAAATCCTCCATGCCTGCTCTAGGTGGATGGGGTAATCACCCTACAACATTTGGGTTGTATAAGCCCAGAATAAATGTCCCTGGCCTTGACTGCAGTGAGAAGTCAGCGAACCTATGAAAAGCATAAATGATCATTTAATGGCCATGAGGGGACAGAGCCAGGGTTCTACCTCTGATGCAAGGGTACGACATGTGGGTGCATGTCTGGCGCATACAGCAATGTATACAGCTTCGAAAACATTAGTATTTGTTTTTTAGAATATTAGTATTGATATTAATATTAGTATTAATAGCAGTTTCAAATTGTCGACAAGCCTTAAAGGCCAGCAAGTAATACGCTTTGATGTATTTATCTTCTGGCAGCTGAAGAGAGATCTTCTGATTTGAAATGAGAAGCCTAATATTTTCTTTCCAAATGTGAAATCAGCTATGTTTTTTTTCCTCCTTGACTCTGTAGTTAAATTTACATTTTATTTATATTATTTTAAAAATTTCTCTCTCAAAAGAAAATGGAAACATCTTGCTTACTTTTTACTGACCTGGTTCTGTCCTCCTAGGTATCTTGCTGTGTAGCTTTGGTGCATGGAGACCTCAGTGTTATGTATCTTCCTATCTACAAGCACACAAGCAGTCCAACTGAGGTCACTGCACCATTAAAGTCAGTGGGATTACTTGGTTTATTTGAGGTTAAACTCGTATCTGTTTGCAGGACTGCAGCCGTAAAAAGATTTTGTATCTTTTACAAAGAAACATTTACAGTTTATTTCTTTCAAAATACATCTCTAAGGGGTATTTTTGTTTTTTTGTTTTTAGCAAAATACAGCAGTTACTGAGGCCTGATTCTCAGCTGGGTTTAAGTCAGCTTGCAGAAACTGATGGAGCTATGATGGCTGTAGCAGCTGAGGATCTAAATTGATGGTAATACTGACTCCCTAAACATATGACACAGGTGTACTGCTCTCACAGTCATAGTGGCAGCACGTGAGCATATCTTAGTATCAAAAAGGCATAAAAACAGTAAATAAGAGCATTGTTAGCCAGGAATTTAGGTTCTTTTTGATAAGGACATCCTACTCCGAGCCAAAGACCAGCAGATGCAGCAGGCCTGTCCCAGGGAGACACTAGGGGGGAGTACTAGCTGTAAATGGGTAAAATGGCTTATGTGTCTCCGTTCTCTCCTGGAGTGGCTGCATTTGTGTAATCAGTAAAGCTTTTCTCATATGCATGAATCACTGCAATATTTGGGGAGAGATTTCATGCAGGCATAGAGCCAGGAGCAATATCTGAGCCCTGAAAACTCTGCTTCTGGAAAGGAACCTGCAACTTTTAGCCTGAAAACTCTGTAAGGCAGTTTTTATCCAGTTTAATTGCAAGCTGCCTTGTCTTACAGGGATCCATTTTTGGTGGATCTCACCAAAGCTAGTATCTCACTTATTCCATCTAGGGACTCCTCAACCTTTTGAAGAAAGGTATCTGGCACAGAGGTGCCATAATAATTTTCATTCACAATCAAATGGAAATGAGCCTAAATTTGCACTGAACTAGAAGAAAGTGTGTGTGTGTGTACTTATATTTTACATTCCTCTCATAGCAAGCCATAGACCTTGGCAGTCAGCAGACGTGACCTGAGAAATGCTACTTTTTGTGTTGCAGTGCACCAGATATGCTGTGGAAAGATGCAGATGATTTAACAGGCTTGAAAGATCCTCACCCACCTTGAGTGATGTAGTCATGGAGGAAAAACATACACACACACACCACCCATGGCAAGCTCCTGCTATGACCCCAAGATCTCTTAGACTGAAGAGTGAATTTAAGGTCCCACAAACTATCAAATCTACCTACTTGATATCTGATACTCTGTCCTTATGTGAGGTCCTGTTTTACAAGCAAGGGAMTGTTTATAACCAGATGGCAATATTTACACATTTCAAAGTGTCATTAGATTTCCTCACTGACACTAAAAGATACAGCAGTTCCAAACAGGGGAGTTATTTAGAATGGCAATCACTACACATTTTGTATCAAATACAGCTGATTAGCCTTGCAAAAAAATGACCTGTAATGTAATCCCAACAGAGTTCTTCTCAAGACCTAGGAGGCTGGTAGAGCAAGTAGATGTCTAAAACTGGAATTGTCATACCCAGCTGCTGACCCTTGCAGTGGAGATTTCCCCACCTGTGCTGAGTCGCTCCAGCTCCCTCTCCAGTCAGTGAAGAGAAACAAGTGCTTTCAAGGTGTGATACCTCTGCCCTGTTTCAGAGGTCTACATCAGGAGGCATGCCCCAGTAGTTCCTGTTTTCAGGACTATTTGAGAGGCCTATAGCAAAAAGTTCATACATTGATGCCTTCAGTGTGGATGCCTACAGTCAGTGAAATGAAAGGACACTCCTACTGCCTCATTTCCA
The DNA here is from genome assembly GCF_003343005.1 of Rhea americana. NCBI lineage: Eukaryota > Metazoa > Chordata > Aves > Rheiformes > Rheidae > Rhea > Rhea americana. Next base: position 9,550,516 of record NW_028186867.1, on the reverse strand, counting down.
CAGTGAGAACAAAGTAGAAAAATGTCATAATGTTTTGAGCCAGTAACAAATGAGTCAAYAGGTTTGCTTCCCTCCGCTAAGATCTACACACGTAGACCAAAATTCTTCATTAACTAGAGGCTAAAAGGAGGACGTTGTGCCTCAGGTACAATTTTCTCTTCACAGAAAAGACTGAAAATCTTGTGAATCTCTTAGCTTATCTGTCCCTATTTAATTCTACCCCAGAACATAGTTTAGGTACATAYTGATGAGCCATTTTTAATCAAGGTAACATACATACAGGCTGAAAGTTTTTATTTAGATCTGTTTTCATCTCTTCCTTTTATTGCATTTTACAATTTGACATTACCAATTCTGTTTTTGGGAAGAGGCTAGTGTATAAATCCTAAAATAAAATCCCAAATGGACTAGAAAGTGGCATATGGTACAACCCATGGTTTAATAGTTGAGGCAATCTGCGTGGGAACCTGACGCTGTACTGTCAAGAAACAGCATGATGTAAGAAGGTTCTRGCCTTAAACAACTAATGGTAAACAAGGCAAAGACAGTCTGAAAACCTCTGACAAAGGAACTAAGAAGTGAAACAGCTAGTTTATACACAATTATGGTGACTACATATGAAAGAACTGAGCAGCCATCCAAAGTTAAAAATCCCTGGGATCCATCAAGTCGACACAGTGCAGCCGCACACCAATATACCAGGCGTAGTTTGTGAGGTGCATGCAGTMCAACCATTTCAGGCACAACCTCAGAAAGCAGTGCAGTTACCTGCTTTCAGCCTGTTTCAGATCGAGCTGAGGTACCTCTGCACTGCATTGCCCTGCCCTAGCTGGTCATGCCCTTTCCTGATCAGGAAGGGCTTGATTTAACCTGGCTGAAACAACAGTAAAAGATGCATAACAAGGCTTTCCACTCTGCCTGCCCTCCACCCCCCCATTAGCAAGCAGGACTGAGTTCTTCGGCAAAAACAGCCTGCTTTCTGTAGCACTCCAGCACAGAAGATCAGACTTCCCCAAGTCCTGCTCTACAGTGGACACACTGCACCAGCTCTTTGCCACCAAATAATTCCACAAAAATGAGACTTTTTCTTCTAAAGTTGAACAGTCTGATACAAGGTTATGACCTTCAAACACTACTTACTTCAAATGAAAGGTTGAGTTACTATTAATGCCAGACTGAGGAGTTACTTTGTAATATGGACCGTCATTTATTTATTGTTTTATCATGACACATAAAATGCTATGGCTGAAATATCAAAATATGGTGTCACTTATTAAATACCAGTATTATTAATGCGATGGTAAGATATTGTTAACATTTACAGAGAAGTGTAAAATATTTCCGAAGTCTTGCTTAATGGTTTGTTCCTGTGACAAAACACCCTGGCAAATAAATGATGGATGGAATACAGTGTCTATTTATTATCACGCTTTTTCCTCCTCGATTACTGAATGGTCTATATTGATATCAATAATTGTTGCTGAATCTAATCCTTATGGATATGGTAGATAGGTTGTTTGTTTTTACTGTATGTGTCAGAATAAAAGAGAAGCATCTGAAAAACAAACAGATGGCATTTCCTTACAAAATGAGATGAAAAAATAAAATAAATGGAACTTTCAAGTGTTTCTTTTTATATTTAAAGCTCTTATTTCAATATACTGTATTTACATATTCTTAAATAATCATTCTGTACCTTTGATTTTCTGTTTCATCTTTGGAAACAAATAGAGTAATCTCACTATAAATGTGTGCAAATAGAAAATATATAAATATCTTTGAGGCCCATGTCATAAAAAGGTGGTTTCAGAATTGTCACTTTTACAATTGTCAGTTGGGATCCCTTTCATTTTGTCCTGGAAATTGTTTGAGCTCTGTTCTTTCAAGCCTTTGAAGTCTACATGCAAAGAAGAACCAAGCACAGACATACTGTCTTGTGATTCATTTTGTAAACTACTAGATGACACCTGTAAAACTGCTCCAAAGCGACTGAATAGTGGAGTTGACGTGATCCACTTCAGCAAACTGAAGTCTGATTGATCTACTGCTGAGTTCCATGGGAATGCTGCTCCGACAGACAGTGACTCCACCTCTGAAGTGCTGTGGGTAACCTCATGAAATCCCACGGGCCTTCCTGGACTACTTGCTGCTGAGGAGAGTTTGTTTTCCCCGTACAACAGAGCACCCTGGGGAGAAGCAGCTACAGTCCGATCTGTTGTATGTTCTRCCCTTGCTGGCTCTGCGAAAGGTGATACATTTCTTTGATGAGATGCTGGCAAAGGGTTGTTTTGGTTATAAGCTGTGTAACAATCACTAGCATTTGARCCAAAGTTTGGTGAGAAGCTGTCTGCAAAGGGCTGTGTCTGAAGAATCATTTCCCTTCTGACATTCAACTTAGTCTGAAGCTGGGTACGAATCTCTGGGGATAGTTTACTCAACTGGCGTCCAAGCTGAAGCTGAGTTGGGAATAGTGTGCCCTGAAGGGTTCTGTACAGAAATCTGCAAGAGAAGAATGTGCACATGAAAAGAACTGAAAGAGAGGAAGTATCCAAGATATTATTAAGGAAAAATATCATGAAAAAAAGTACCATATAGGAAAATAAGAGAGTTTTGTGTGCTTTTCTTACATTTGACACAAGAAAGACTGCAGATAGAAAAGCTCTGAATGCTCTGGTAATATTTTAATAAATAGCAAGTAGTGTAATATATTTGCATCTTTAGCCATTGATCCACCTGTGATTACACATGGTCTTTCATCTTTCTGATGCAGACTCAGAGTTAGTGGGGATTAGTCTATAGGACAACGCTCCTACATCTGTAAGTAGGTATGTAAGTCCACAACAAACTATCAGAACATCTGTATGGTGCACTGTTATGGGAGGATGGAATGCATCTGAAAGCATCATAGAAAACTTCATAGGGTAGTACAATGAAACATGTTAGCTGACCACCTTCTCCAAAATCTCTGCATAGCCAGGAAATTTGCTGAACAATCTACCATTATCCCACTCCTGTGGTCTATGGCCAGGATATGTGATCTATTCCTGTGGTCAGAAGCACAGACAGAAAAGGTTACACAAGCTGGCTTTATAATCAATGACTGAAAAAACTTGCTTGGCTAGTCAGGGAAAAAGAAAGAGAGAGAGAAGAGCAAGAAACCTTTCCTGCTCTCCCAATCACATGCATGAACTGCTTTCATATATAACAAAGATACAAAAGAAGATACAATACCTGGGCAGCAGCGCAATGACTGGTGATATAATGCAAGTAAAATAAAACATAGGGTCTCCCATCAGCCTTTGCATAGTCCAGTAGGGGTTGGAAGGAGGATGGCATATTGGGCAGGAAGCATTGTAAACCAGAGCCACAAAGAAAAATAGAAGGATACTGAAGATGCAAGATGACCAGTGGAGAAAAGTCTGGAACAAACAAGAACCAAAGATTAATGATTCTTTATTTTCTGAGAAATTCGCTGTGATTATGAATTAATAGTTCTTAACTTCTGGAGACAAATCTATGCACATGAAAGTGTTTGAAGCCTCATTATTTCCAGAAATTCATATTATATGTAAAGAATTACAAAACTGTTTGCAGGTCACAGTTTAAAATCCTTTTCATGTTTGTTTAAAATGCTTGATAAGAATGGCATTCAGAGAAGAGTTATGATATGTCAGCAAGTTTCTGTATAGTCCGTGGATGTCTTACCCAAGTTTTGGTTTCAATAGCCAAATGTAATATGATGGTGAAAAGAGCTACTGTGGTGATGGGAGTTCCCCAGGAGAAAATATCCACCTCTGAATCATAGTAAGTCTGTAAAGAAGAAGTCAGAATTTAGTTAGTGCAAGTGATGTTACCAGTTCTCCTCAAAATGCTTGAAATTGTCTTAAACCAAACTTACGAAGTAAGGGATGAAGAAGCAAACCAGGCTTTGATACATAGCATCAATCATGTTCATCCAGAACATATGTGGTTGGTACTCCTATAGAACAAANGATGTTACCAGTTCTCCTCAAAATGCTTGAAATTGTCTTAAACCAAACTTACGAAGTAAGGGATGAAGAAGCAAACCAGGCTTTGATACATAGCAACAATCATGTTCATCCAGAACATATGTGGTTGGTACTCCAATAAAAAAAAAAAAAAAAAAAAAAAAAAGAAAAAAATTTAGAGCCCAATGAAGATGCTATTTGTTGGTATAAGTATTTTGGGGGATATTCCAATGGACATTTTTCAGGGCTTGTGCAAACAACTTTACTGCTTTGCCAATCAGTTAGGTACCCTCTGGGTTGAGGTATGAATTAAGTCCCTCTCTTTGGAGCAGAGAATCTTCTGCTGATTTCCACCCCTGCACCCCCAACAGAGGGTACTCAGACCAGCAAAAATTTACAAAGGTTCAACTTTATGCACTGCAGCTAAACCACTGATTCAGGAGGAGCTATCTGAGGTGTAAGCACATGAGTAAGTGCCTTCTACACCATATACAAACAAACACAGAGTATCTACTCACAAGAGAGGAAACAAAATGCTTGTTTCCAAATACTTGGAAAAGAAGATCCACAATGATCTTTAGTAATAATTTACACCAGAGTATGCTAATTTATACATATATATGCATATATATAGTGTGTGTGTGTGTGTATGTATGTGTGTGTGTATATATATATATATATATATATATATATGTAAGAAACAATACTAAACTAGCATTTTGGTTTAAAGGAATATACAATTTCAGGGAGATGCTCATACAAAAGACCTGGGTATAAGGGAAAATAATCTGTAAATGGTTAATTTTCAAAATACTTATTTTGTTAATTTTGGGATATAGGCTAGATCTCCAGCCACTGGGCTCATCACAACTCTTTCACTCCATGATGAATGTCATTTCAGCCTGAAAATGAGATATAAAGGAAGCTAAGAAAAAATTATGGTGCTCTTTGATCTAGTGAAATAACACATGGTTAAGCACAGGAACAGGTTGCCCAGAGAGGCAGTGGAATCTTCATTCTTGGAGATATTGAAAACCGGACTAGACAAGACCCTGAGCAAACTTGTTTAGCCTTGGAGCTAGACCTGTTTTGAGCAGGTAGTTGGACCAGATGGCCTCCAGGGGTCCCTTCCAAACTAAATTATTCTATAATTCTATATGCATTGAATCTAAAGCAGAATTATAGGGAWTTTAAAATGCCTTTTTAGGTAAGTACTCAGAGAAAATCTCACTAGATTTCAAACAAACTTAAATAAGCCCTAGGCTTGCCTCTGAGAAGTAATTCTGCTGTGAACCTGGGAGACTTTCCTTCAGCTTGCCAGCTGGAGAAAGGCAGATAAAACTTTCCAACAAGCTTAAGCTGTGACAAGATTTCTGTCACCTTAAGAGTGGGGAAGAAAGAAAGGCATGACTGTTATGCATCTTTAAAGTGTAACACACTGGAACAGATAAACAGATACAAAAAATGAAAAACAACAGCTGGGTGAAAAAGAAAGAATTTGGACTAAAGCGCTAAGAATAAGCCATACTAAAATTCTCTGCTTGTCTTTCCACAATGGTGTCTAGCAATACCATTAGATGTGTAGCATACCAAAGGCAGGTGTACATTTGCAGGCAAAAGACASTCAGAGTCTCCTCTCAGAAGGCACAATGTCAGACACTTTTAAGAAAGGCATTTACTTGGAAGTAATTATTGGATATGGACCATTTTGCCAAGCAGAAAATCTTCYCACTGTAAATTGTAGTTGCAATCATCAGAAATGGTTTGGCTTGAATCTCTTCTGCAATGACTCTCTTCAGTCTTTGTACAAGCTAAGCAGATGGGGACAAGGTATTTTCAACAAAAGCTTTCTGAATCTGCTGATGTGATCTGCTGATGACTAGTTGCCTCGGAGCCTAAGTATGTCAACCTCAGTGCTTACTCCTAAAGTCATCTTTCTCTTCTGCCTGTCTGCAAACAGCTAGGACCTGAATTTTCAAGTCAGTAAGTACCGTGAGGTTATTTTGTGAATATCTGCACTAGTCTACAAGGTATAATCTGCTTTACTTCTCCGGCTGGTTGTGAGCCTAGACCATGAGACAGATGTTCAGCTTTGAATGAAATCATCCAGCTCCTTTCCTTTATATATTTTAAAATATAGCTGTTTTTTTTTGGGGGGGGGGGGTTAAATATCCTTTTGACATCTAGATACTTAGATAAGAAGTATCAAGAAATAACAACAGTCACTTCTCAGTCATTTTTTTATTAGTCATCCATCCTTTGGAAGCAAGGTTGGTTTTCAGTTGAAACCGATGTTATTTAGGGAAAAAATTACAAAAAGCATTTTTACCTCCATATTCTGGCCACTTTTGTAGAGCTGAGGTACAGCAATTAACATGTCAGCTGGAACGTCCTTATCCAACACACCAGTAATCAGTTGTGGAAGAGAAGAGAATAATAAATTAAAGAAGATGAGATACCACTGATCAACCATCGATGAGCCAGAGAACCCGCAGTAGAACTGGTACCAGAAGAGAAGGGCCACAAACATCTGAAACAAAACCAGCAATGCTGTAAGCATGATTTGTCTCGAATTTAAGACAAAGAGGGATCATTACCCCATTGTGYTCTGAAATCATTCTGATTCCAGCTTCTGCAAGGACTCACATGAACTTCAAACACATAAGCAATCCTTTTGAAGATGCCCAGTCTTTAGCACACTGTTCTGGATGAAAATTCCACTTAGCTAAGCTGCAGTTTGGCACATCTCTACATCTTTGCRCCACTGGAACCTCAGATATCATGAGTAAGAGCTGGTTTCACAAGAAATTAACTTTCAATTCAAGTGGAACACTCAGATACAATTTAGCTCGCCACAAAAAGCTTTCCAAACCATTGCTGACAGCTAGGTATACGAGTACTGATCTCATAGCACTTATATTATTGTCATAAGAATAACCATTTCTATAATCTTCTGATGGCTTGAGATGTTTCAAGAGGTTCAGCTGATCTACAAGTAGTAAATGCAGAGCTTTTTCAAGACTGACTAATTAGACTACCTGCAGCAAGGGAGGTGAAACTATAAYGTCTAACAAAGTTATGCTTAACTATTCTGATTTCTGTGTTTTGAATTTCAGCAAATCAACAGTGCTCTAAAGATTCCTCAGTCTTCCTGTTCTCTTCACGTGAATGAAGAAATCAATTGCATACATAGGTGCAGAGGGATAGTTCATGTAATTTGGCTCGAATTACCCAAATAGGGATGAAATATGCAACTCATTTCTTGTACTATGACTAAAGCATCAAAACCCCAAAGTTTTGGGGGGTTCAAGAGAGGTGCTGATTTCACTTATGATGGGGCATTTGAGCCATAGAAAAAGATGGACACCTTCCTAGAGAAGGAAGTAAATGACCGAGACTTGGTCCTCCTAAAATTGTAATTTATACTATCCTTTGTAAAGTGATAAGCACTAAATGGAAATCTACTAGAAAAACCTGGGCAATAATCCCTCAGGGTTTTTCCCCATTTAACCATGAAGAGAAATTACATGGCCTCTCCCTTCATTTCCTCTTTGCTTTATATTCTATTCCCAAAAGCTCTTAATCAGCTGCAATATATTAACCCTTCATCATCTTCAGACAGACAAAGCAAAATATAAATATATTTTATCTGTACCCTAAAATGCCTGTGAAATTCACACGAGAGAAAAAAGCTATGGTCTGCTCAGTCAATGAAAWCTGCTAAGGGGCAAGGAAACACATCTTGTGAAGGAAAATTGCCACAGAATAAGAGGGTCAATCCTGTTGTATATACAACCAGACTGTATACATATATACATATATATATGTGTTGAGTCAATGTTTGTGTACTATGTTGAAGTAGTTTCTATATCAGTAGCAATGTATGTCCCACTGTTTTTGAATAAACTAACCTGTTAAATKGTAGCACTTTTTTTAAGGATCACCTCTGAAAGTGCTCCTGTGAATAAATGTATTTCAAGAAAAATGCCTTCCTTATCCTAGGCAGKATTCTTTGGCCAAAACAAGATTGACTTAACAGAGCTTACCATTTACACAGCAGTTGGATGGAAGATGGCAATTACATTTTGCAATTGAATAGATTTTGAAATTTATTTCCACACCCAAAATACAACAAAACTTCCTGAGTATTTTTTCAAAACAGAACTGGAGTACTATAGGGATTTAGACATTTTTTCTCATCAGAACTAACAAAAAGCCAGCTAATCTTGGGCCTCAGAAAATTTTCTGTTTAGAACTTTGCTAAAATTAACATGTCTTGGTGAAACAGTTTGGCTTTGACAAAAATGTGTATATTGATGAAAGTACAGTTAGTTGAAAACTTTCCATCCAGTTTAGCTCAGTTGGTTAGAACGTGGTGCTGCTAATGCCAAGGTCATGGGCCCAATCCCCATATGGGGCTATGCTGAGGGTTGGACTAGATGACCTCCAGAGGTCCCTTCCAACCTTACCATTCTATGATTCTATGGCTGAGTCAACCTCTAGAACGTGCCTCAGCAGTGCTGTCAGAGAAGGCTGTGCAAATAAATGACATTTCAGTAATCAAGCTTAAATCAGATTCTTCTCTCTGAAATTTTATTTTGAGTTAAACAAAGTGTTCAATTTGACTCCAAATATGTTTCCTCTTGTTTTCATGCATTACCCCTCTGAAAAACAATTGGAACAAATCAAATTTAATGAAACATGCTTGTTTTGACATAAACACTGAATGAGATTTTTTTWAAAAAAGGTTTTCTTTMTTTTCCAGATGAGACTATTTCCTGAATTTCGCCCCGAAGAATTTCTCAGTGAATAAAGCATTAGTCAAAAAAAGTCCAGCGCTCCCTTGCAGAGGTACTGTATAAAGGGAAAGCACCAGTACATGCTTGTGTAGGTAAAAGATTGTTTATATGAGCCCCCTTTGTATCAATCGCAKATATTTCCAGTTATGCTTTTTTAAAGTTTTATTTGTATTTTTATTATTTCCACCMAGCCAAACATCTTCTTGAGTAAGTCAAATGAGTTTCCAAATGGCTTTTGCAGTATTCTGGAGTTTAAACTTTGAGTTACATAGATTGTAGCGGAGAATGGAAAATGTCATCATATGAACAACTGGGAAAAAAAAAAAAAAGCTTGATGAAGTAGAAAACTTGCAGAACATATGAAGTGTAGCTATCTCAAAACTATGGACAATCATCCAGAACAACCTCCTTGCAAAAAGATCAGGTGCTCACAGCTTACATTTTTGAATATTCTTTCYGGAAGACAACCACTGTGTCAGACATATTCATGGCTATACACTGCATACTCCACTACACTTTTAGAGTCAGTAGCAAGAAGTGTTGCTCATAAAGCTCTGAAGTCTGTAAAAGCAGAGCCAAGACAAAGAGAGATTCTTCAGTTATATTCTAGCCTTAAGGCAGCAATTTCTGMAAATGTCTTACTAAAAATGGCTTAAGAAATAATGCTTGTAATCAAGGGGAGTTATACCACAGGAAATGGAAGATTTTACAACAATGTAAATGTATAAACATCTCTGGCTGTCAATTGCTGGAATGCCTTATGTGTAGTATTTTAATTTTTTTTATTTTAAAGTAAGATGGCTCTGAATATATTTCTTGGAAGTTGATGAGATTTGATACTGTTAAGCCAAAGGGTATCTTAGAAACATACAGAATTGGGTGTAGGAGTACAGATGTTTAGAATGATTCAGGATCAAGCCTTAAAACTCAGGCCTTCTAACACCAGCATGTACTTCACTGCTGCTCTCCACTCACAGCAGTATTTAAATCTGCTTGCTATTCTAGACTCAGGGACAAATTCAGACTTTGCAAGCCCCTACATACTTTTGTGCCTGGAAGGGAGCTTGCATACAGTTTCTGATCATACCACAGAAGGTACTTTATCAYGCTTGTGTCAACACAAAGCTGGTCTATTTATTTTTTAGCTCCTGTAAGTATTCCTTGCAGTTCATAATTTTTTGAACAAATCATAGTCTTTTTCTGAAAAAATAACTATCTTCAGATTCAGATCAGGTAGAGATTACTCAAGACAAAAGGAATTTACATGAAAAARTTAATATGGACTGAAAAAAATGAGGATTAGATGGAATCTGGAAAGTAACTTTTACAAAAGTGAGAACTACTTGTTTTCTTGCAAGACCGACACAGAGAATGAAATCCACTCTCCCATTTGATGGTTCACACATTACCCTCTGGAGCAGATAGAGGTCTGAGAGTTCTGGCTCTGCTCTTTTTCCTGCTTCTCCATATCCCTTGCTCCCAAGGTGATTTGTAAGTGTTGAAAGTGTGCAGGTCTCTGTACTTGCCAGTGACTCCTACACAGTTGATGGAATTCTTGGTTGTTGTGTTAGGCAGTTTTCAATCATCTCTGTACTATATGAGTAATGCAAAGGGACTTTGCTGGGCCAATAAGTTGAACTTCTACTGGCCCAGTGCCCAGTACTGCAGTAATTCCTGTTTCATATACCAAAGAGGAAATGCAGACTCTTAGTCTGCTCTCTACCACAGTGTGCTTCCCTTACATTTGGTTAGTTAGAAGTAAGATAAATCTACAAAACTTTTCCAAATCTCTGCATCTGAGACACACAGAGGATTCAAAGTATCTCAAGTCACCGGGGAAAATGCACAGTGATTCATAACCGATTACAAGACAGGGTCAGGAAGAGAAAACACACCCAACTGCTATTTTGGACCAATGCTGGATAGCCTTGGCATTAAAGACTCCTGTGTCTAGCCAGCTAAATTTCTGCAACACTGCTCTATAAAGAAACTTTTCTTAAGCARTGCTTGTTATTTCTGTTACCTAATTTGCACATTCAGCAGCACACTGTAGCTGTTATGGAGTGGGGTCTGTATTTCTGCAAATGGCAGCCAGCTGTCTTTCAACTCTGCAAATTTCTTCGCAGCTTATTTATAAACCATTTGAAGGCTGACCTAATGCTCACTTAGCACAAAATAAACCCTAGAAACATGTGGCGCCACAAAGCTGCCAAGTCAAACACTTACTGCATTTTTGTAGAAGAAATACAGCACCATGTTGGCAAGTCGGGAATAACACCAGTGTCCATGAACAAGCAAGAGTTTCTCCAAATGCCGGAACCTTGGGATCGCGAAGTCACTTGCCATCACCGCCTTCAATGAAAGAAGAGTTGGAATCAATACTGCAAAGTGCTCCTTTCAATATTGGCAATAAGTCTTCCTCTCAACTCCATATAAATGTCAAGTCAATGAGAATTGTGATGAAGAGGAGTCAAATCTATCATCGTGCACCTGAAATGCACCTTCTGCTTTGCAATACCCATAAGCTGCTCTACAGAACATGTGAGAAGAACAYGTGAGAAGACCCAGTCCTTGCCCARAAGAGATCTCAGTCTGCATCCTGGATGATGACAAAGTGCAGAAAAGTGAGAGGTGGGAGAATGGCAGGGTTACATACAGCTGCATAAACATGAACGCTCAAGGTATATGTAAACATCTGGGTGGCTGGCTAAAATCCTTCTCTGTAAAACTACAAGGTTACTCTCAGGGAAACTGAATTTCCAAAGGAAAATGGAGTGAGAACAACAAGATTAAGTGGTTGCATCTTAACTGCTGGACTTTAAAAGGTAAAACAATASAAGTATTAGTTTTCATTAATATTCAAAATCCTAGTTTACAAAGTTTATTTGATCTTCCTATCAGTCTCTTATTTTGAGGGATTTTTAAAATTATATGCTGTCTAAAAATGTCCATGAAAAATCATGCCAGAGGAGACTCCTCTGGGACTGTGCAGCCTGCCAAATAACTTTGACAAAATGAATCACAATTTCTCTCTACTTCTGACTAACTAAAATTCAAGGCACTGTACAACTAGACGAAAACTGCTTGTAAATGATGAYGCATCACAGTTGTTTCATGAGCCTCCATATGACTAGGATTATATTAAGATTTCATGTTATATTGTTTTATATTTCATTTCTGATTTCAGTATTATCTTTCTTCTCATAGCTCAGCAAAACATCACAAAAGGTGAATTATCTCCAAAGGACCAATGTCTTCCTCCTACTCTACAGTGTATTTTGGCTGTATTTTTGAACAAGTGACATCGTTCCTTTTCATTCTTTCTAAATCATTTTCTTAGTAAATCACAAAAATGTTTCAATTTTTCCAAAATAAGTGTTTTCAGAAMCTACTAAAGTAAACTGTAAAACAGTATGCAAGAGAAGTTGAACTAATCCAATATAATTTAAGCAAAAGATGTATATAAACACAATGGGACACTTTATTATGTTGACCCATCTTGGGATTTCTCAAGTACTGGGATACAATTGTTAGAATCTTACTGTATAGAACAGTCTGTTTTGCCTTGCAGACATACAGTTATCTTGCAGTTTGATGAGAGATCTGCTACATCTGGTTCCTCCTCCTCTACCGAATCTCATTCTATTTCAGTGTTAAGACAAAACTGTTAGCGTCCTTTCATTTTTGTGTTTCTATCACATTACTTCACAACACACTGTGAAAAGTATCTGTTTTTTTAATTCCATTTTGATTAGAGTGAGAAAAATGGAAAGATAACTCTAACTGGATCAAGTTATTATCCAATTACATCTGCAAGTTTATTTCATCTCAAAATGTGCTCTTGATTTTCACATTTTAATTTTCCTCCAGCTTTTTCACAGGAAAAAGTGATTCATCCTCCCCATGCTTTTCCCTCCATAGAACGTGGAAGRAAAGTAAGACAGACAGTATTGCTGTCTTAGTCACCTAAATGCTCAATGCCTTTTGAGTACCTGCACATRTAAGATTATGACAGTTGTTCATAGTAAAAATGCCTGCATGATTCCTTMGGACCTTGGAGTAAAGGAAAGCTCATCTTCCCCAGTATCTAGCCTCCAACAATGGTCTAGAGAGGATGCCTTGGGAAGAGTACATGGATATGGARAACACCTACTGAGTTTCACCAGAGTGCTGTCCTAGTTTCTGGCAATCTGCATCTCAAAAGATTCACATAGGTGGTATCGAAGTTCATGGCTTGGTTAGGTTTTTATTCCATGTATTTATATTTTTAACCCAGTTAAATTATAGCATTCACAAAGCTCCATGGAGTAAAGTTCTWCAGCCAACTTGTGCACATAGTAAGGAAGGTCTCTCTTTGCTTTTGAACTAAAAATCCACCCAGAATTGCAAAAAATGCAGTGTGGGTCAGAGAATCACCCCCTGGTAACTAAGTCAAGAAGCATGCTCATCTACTTATCTCCAGACCTATGGAGGAAAAGAAGGTGATCAGGAGTAGCCAGCATGGATTCACCAAGGGTTAGGTGGGCACCAAGGGCAATCATGCTTAACTAATCTGATAGCCTTCTCTGATGGAATGACTGGCTGGGTAGATGAGGGCAGAGCAGTGGACGTTGTGTACYTTGACTTCMKCAAGGSTTTTGACACTGTCTCYCATAACATCCTCCTAGAGAAGCTCAGGAAGTGTGGGTTAGACGAGTGGAGAGTGAGGTGGATTGAGAACTGGCTGAAAGGCAGAGCTCAGAGGGTCGTCATCAGTGGCGTGGAGTCTAGTTGGAGGCCTGTGGCTAGTGGCGTCCCCCAGGGCTCAGTACTGGGTCCCATCCTGTTCAACYTYTTYATCAACGACCTGGATGAGGGGACAGAGTGCCTCCTCAGCAAGTTTGCTGATGATACCAAGCTGGGAGGAGTGGCTGATGCGTCATAGGGCTGTGCTGCCATTCAGAGACCTGGACAGGCTGGAGAGTTGAGTGGAGAGGAACCTTCAGAGGTTCAACAAGGGCAAGTACAGAGTCCTGCACCTARGGRAAAAAAACCCTAGSTACCAGTACAAGGTGGCGGCTGACCTGCTGGAGAGAAGCTCTGCGGAGAAGGACCTGGGAGTGATGGTGGACAACAAGTTGACCATGAGCCAGCAATGTGCCCTTGTGGCCAAGAAACCCAATGGTCTCCTGGGGTGCATTAGGAAGACTGTTGCCAGCAGGTGGAGGGAGGTGATCCTGCCCCTCTACTCAGCTCTGGTGAGGCCTCATCTCRAGTCCTGTGTCCAGTTCTCAGCTTCCCAGTACAAGAGAGACATGKAGCTACTGGAGAGAGTCCAGTGTAGGGCTACAAAGATGATCAGAGGGCTGGAACATCTGCCCTGTGAGGAACGGCTGCGAGAGCTGGAGCTCTTCAGCTAGGGGAAGAGAAGACTGAGGGGGGATCTTATCAATGTGTATATGTACCTGAAGGGAGGGTGGCAGGGGAACGGGGCCAAACTCTTTTCACTTGTCCTGTATGACAGGACAAGAGGCAATGGKCAGAAATTGAAGCACAGGAAGTTCCSCCTGACCGTGAGGGGGAATTTCTTCMCTGTGRGAGTGACGGAGCACTGGAGCAGGTTGCCCAGAGAGGTTGTGGAGTCTCCTTCTCTGGAGATATTCAAGGCCTGCCTGGATGCAATCCTGTCTAACATACTCTAGGTGACCCTGCAGAGCAGGGAGGTTGGACTAGATGATCTCCAGAGGTCCYTTCCAACCTTACYSAKTCTCTGATTCTATGATTCTACTCAGGTCCTCAGGATGGAAACACTTCTCATCTTCTCCAAAAAGCTTTTTGTCATACTCATACTCAACTACTCTATTTTCTCATGCAAACTATCTGCACCCACCCCAGTTACAAGGTTAAGTTGTGGAAATTAGTTATCACCCTCATTCTTTGCAGCTTATTGCCTCTTACACTGCTGGCACGGCAACTAAACTGAACTAGCAGTGGAAGAGACAGAGATGGCATTCAGATCACTGGATAGTTTTGGCATAAACTCTATATACACACATCCTCCCTTTTTAGGATGGGAGAAGTTCCTCTTACASAGTGGTAAATGCAGTAATCACAGGCTGGATATGTCCAGAAGACTGTGGGGCAAGTCCCTCTAWCTTGCTGTTCCCTGTGGAAGGAAATCCTGAGAAAAACAAAACTTGGAAGAGTGCTGTAGGGAGCACTAGTTCTGCAAAGGCCTGCAATTTTCTCTTTCTTCACTGTTCTGCTGTCAGAATAAGCTGTTTAAGTGAGATGTGTGGGTGTCTGGGCTAAGGGACATCACCACACCATGGAGAATAGCTGCTGCAGTTGGATGGGCTGGTGTAGCTATTCCACAGGAGGATAACTGAGCAGTGCAGGAGACAGGAATAATAAAATCAGAATAAGRTACATCTTCATTTCTTGTATAATACCTTTTTTCCTCTTGAGAACCAGTATTTAATAAACGATTTCTTAGAACATACTGCTTAGAGAGATCTCACAAGTTGAATTTTCTGAGGAGGAAGTACCCTGATTATGCTCACCACTGACCTAAAATGCAGGCTCAAACTCAAGCTGAAGGTATCCTTATGAAGCGCAACYGGCCCTCCTCAGCACAGCTTCTGCTGGCTATCCAAAGATACCCAAGCTAACTTATGGGAAGTGCCTATCCCATTCTTTGCAAGAAAATGTGTTTCAATAACAAACAAAATTACCTGCATGCCCTCTTGACCAGAGATCCCCACGCCAACATCTGCCACTTGGATCATACTGACATCATTAGCACCATCACCTAGAGATGACAAGATACAGTTTTGTTTGCCATTAGTATATCAGAAACAGTTAGTGGCAGCAAAGGAAAACTAGTGTTGGGTGCATACAGGAAGAGAGAGGTGGGGTTGGAAAGGATCTATGTTTGGAATATAACATTCAAACCTTGGCAAAGCTGCCAAGACATTCTGATCTTTGTAGTTTTTTTTTTTCTTTTTTTTTTTAATCATGGCAAGCAAAACTAAGCCAAACACTTCTATTTTAAATAAGTTCTAAAATATAAGTGTCAGGTAATTGTCTACTTGCAATCAGGTATGATTAAGTGAAACGTGCAAGAAGACCTAAAGCTAGTGGGGATGCCTACASAGCAAAAAAATAAAATAAAACAAAAAGCAGATAAATTCTTGACTTTGGCTGGCTAGTCTGAGCTCCTTGGTATATCACTACAGGTAGATTTAACAGCAGTGCTTTCATAGTCACCACCCCTTGCTCTACTTCCCATCATGATATCACAAGTGATAGGTACCTTAGAAAAGATACCRGAATGGGACATGTACCTACTGCTTAATCTCTGAGCTTTACATCCAGTGTACTAGTGGAAACTGAAACTGTATTAGTTGATGAAAACACCCTGGATTTTAAACTGCAGTGGCTGAGATGTGCATTCACATCTCACTCCACTTCCCCTGCTGTTGGCACATATAAGAGTGGTATCCACTTACTTGACAAAGCTGATCAATTTGTGACTRAGACAGCCTCAAGTTCGCTCACGTTGGTTAAAAGTGAGATGGGACAGCTCAAATTTTAAGTAAAAGCAGGAACTTGAGTTCAACCCACAGGCTCAAGGTGCTCAGAAAGAATGAAAACACAAGCTGCCCAATCTCCACTGGTGTTTTTAAGCATGCTGGATAATTCAGGTTAGCCAGACAGTCTTTTTTGGCAGCACAGGCAAATGATTATTTCATGGTCAGTCAAAGATACAAATTCAACATGAGAAAGGCAGATCTGAGTGAGATTTAATGTCGTGAGCATGAGGATTACTATAATAAACACACATTTGATGATGTGTCACAGCCTTTTGTCACTCACAGCATGTACTTAGAGATTCTGAAGGACAGATCCAACCCATGTGTCATTGTGTCTTCATTGCTATCATTAACCAAGATAGGTAGATGAAAGCTAGGGTGGTTGTGACAATATATACTATAGAGATATCTTCTAATAAACACAAGCCTAAATCTGAGAGAGGAGAAGAGTTGGCTGACTTTTCTTATGTAAAAATCCTGGAGACATGGAAGATGCTGCCAGATTTAAACCAGAGTGAGTTACAAAATCTCTCCTTTGTTAATCAAATAAGAGCTGGGAAGAAGTGTATTAGTTGGCAGGATGACATTCACAAATCCATTGTCCATACAGATAAGGCCAACTCATGTCCTGTGCTGTATGGGTTCTTGTGGTGAAAATGCAGGACCTTGAGTTTAATCATGACTGGCTGAAATGACACTGAATACAGTTTGGCCTGAGTAATACACTGATTGCAAGATGATGTTCTACACAGTATCATCTAACTCAGTTCTTCACAGCAGTGTCTGAACATGCTGAAATCACATAGTATAGCTTGGCCCCCAGTACCTACCTTCTGTAGGAAGGAAGCCCAAATACTACTTCAGAGTTCCATATCTGGTTTGAATAGAAATGCTAGAGYCATCAGAAAAATTTTCAAACAAAATCAGATGCTATTTGTGTTGTGAGGCAGCTAGAAGGATCCCTTTGCAAGCCAAAAGAAAAAAAAATCCCAAGAAAGTATACATCAAGGAAGGCTAGTTTAAACTGAGATATTTACCTATTGCCAAGGTCATTGCTTTGAGTTTGTCTCTGACTAGTTTCACTACCATGCTCTTTTGGAGTGGAGTGGAGCGACAACACAGTACTGAACGGCATCGCTTGGCTAGAGCAAGAAATTTATCCTCTAGTGTAGGTTCCAGGGCATAAGCTAGAGTCCTTCCATCAATCACTAGGCCCAAGCTGGAAAGCACAGGGGAAGATGACGGATAGAGAGGGGTGAACCCAACAGTCATGTTTCCAGTAGCTTTGTCTATTGTGTTGTTTGAAAATTTAGACTCTACACATTGTAGACACTGTTCCAGCAAGATAGCACATGTCTCCTGGAAAACAAAAAATTCAAAATAAATATGCTTGAGGGGAAGGAACATACRTTTGAACATTTGTGTTTGCTGTACATTTAAGTATAAGCAATACTGGGAATGTGGTATATGTGCTCCACTATGAAAGTTTTAATTTCTAATACTCTYTTCTTCTTCTCTATTCCCTCTTAACACACTTAAATCTTGTAGCAGAAGATACAACAGCAAGGGGTACATGAAAGACTTAAAATCTAATTCCTCTTAAACATGCATGCTAAACTCCTTTCTTTTAGCTCCTTCTCAGAATAACAGTGCTAGCGAATGATATAATCAGTATCAGTACCAAGTTAAGTATGGTGATGAGCACCCTSTAAATGCCTACAACTCAAATCAAATACTTATGCATTGTTAAAGGCCAATTAAAGGTTATTTAAGCTGAATTTAAAGTCTTTTTCCTAGCCATACTTAACTAAAAGATACTATTGCTAATATCTGAACATTTAATATAAAATACTATTGGTTGTCTTACAGCAAAACATGACAGAAAAAAAAAGAACATGGAAAATCAATTTACCAGTTCAGTTGATATACCCAAGAAGGGAAAATACTCKTATCTTTTCTTTCTTTTACAAAGGAATTGGAGCTTGATGCTGTTGGCCTACCTCTCCTCTGCTGATCTGAAGTCCAATTTTATCACCCCATTAAAGGACTACAGCACTATCAGTCTGGTTCCTTGCATGTTTGACCATATCAGTAAAGTCTGTGTGACTGTCTGCTTGCAACCAGTTGAGCACAGGAAAGATCAGAAATTCAGAAGAGTTAGAAGAGGTCTGTTAGGAAGCAAGGMTTTACTGTAGATGTGGTTTTCAGACTCTCAGTGCTAGCACTGAAATTTAAGTATTGCTTCTATCTCCAGAGAAAAAGCCATCTGAGAAAACATGAATGACTGAGTTATCTAAATACTACAATTCAGTGACTTAAAATAAAGCATAAATTCTCAATAGGTAGTCAATTGTTTTCTTCCTCAACACATGTTTAATAACAGGTTGCTACTGGAGACCCAGTGGTTCCAGTAAGTGAAACTAGGGAAGTTTTTGAGAATGCATACCCAAGAAAGGCATTTATGCTGTTATGGCATATTTTCATTCACGGTGGAGCCCACTACCCAAACATATCTTCAATAGATTTATGATGCATGACACTATGATCTAACAGTGTTAATTCATTGAAAAGTATTCAAAGACATGTCCTACCTGAAAATTACGGATGAAGCAGGAAAAAAGAAAAAAAGAGGGAAAGGAAAAAAAGCCATCAAACTTTTAATTGTACAAGTTGAAAATAAAGCAAAGCTAGTTTACAAGTAGACTTAATTATAGTATTGGAACTCCTTACTGGTGATTCAGCATTCAAAGTGATGATTTCCTCATCATGATCTAGTAGCTTGCAGGCATAAGCAATATTAACAGCTGTTTCTTGCTTATCTCCAGTAAGAACCCAAATCTGTAACCCAGCTTTGCGTAAGTTTGCAATGGTTTCTGGAACACCATCCTGTAAACGGTCTTCAATGCCAGTTGCACCTAAACACAGAAGAAGAAAATTAGTCCACATTATATGAATGGGGCTTTGCCTCAAACTGAAAGACAGAACTCCAGAAGGTAAAGTTTTCAATCAACAGCAGTCACCTTTACTGGTAAACAGCTAAACTAATAATGAATGCAAGATATGGGCAGGTTTTTGGAGTATCCAGACAGAGGAGTAGAAAGTAGCTGGGGTAAACATTTGCATCAACAGTCAGCAACACATCCAGAATTCAAAGCCTCAAAAGCAATATGATGCCATTTCTAGTCTCAGAGCTTCACAAGGCTGGTGTACTGTGGCAAGTGCATCTCTGCTTTTCAGGCTTTCAATGTATCTTGCTACTAGTATGTTTATAACAGACTGAGTATCTTTCCTATGTTTTCATACATCAATTGAAGGAGACAAGATTTTCAAATACTATAGCAAAAGCAGTTCAGGACCAAGTTCAGTGTCACCACAGATACATCAGTAGTCCCCTGAGTTTCAGAGAAGGTTAATGTGAGTAAATGTAAGTCCTCCCTATTAGGTAACTTGGATATGAAAGGCCTGCAAATTACCTGGAGCAACAGGAAAAGCAAAGTAAAATTCTCTTAGCTACTTATTATTCCTATAGTCGTTCTTTGAAGAAAAACATTTTAGCAATAGTCTGAGCACCAGTCATGCAGGTGAAAGCATATTCTTACTGAAATGCCATGGAAGCTCTTATCCAAATAGTGTCTAAGGAAAAAGATGTTCCTTTTCCAGGCATACTTTTTTTATTCCAACAGGCTAATCATAAGTGATCACTTGAAGACACAAATCACAGTCTGAGGATTTTGGGTGTGATTCATGTAATCCTAAAGCAGGTATCTAAGACATATCAAATGAACTGCCTTTTTTCCCCCCACCTCTCTCTCTCCACTGGTTATACAGAGAGCCTTAGATATTTGCATTGGATGCATCAGAAGCTGGATGAAGTGGATCTCCTCTCCCAAAGACTGAAAAGTTGGAAATTAGTGAAGGTTTTATCTTTACCAGTACGTGTTTTAACTGTCCCAGTTACCTCTGCTTTTGGTAATAGTGGATATATACACATTTTAGAACATCAGTGCTTTCAATATTTCAGTGAAGCAAAGAAACAGTATGACTTAGTCCCTGGAATACATTTTACATATACAGAATCAAAGTACATCACTGTGAAGTACTGCAGTCCCTTTCCACAGAACCCACAGGCCCTGAGTGCCTGTGCTGAACCTGATGTATATGAGAGTTGATGCCTCTCACAAATGCTGTTTATGAGCTTTGCTTTACCAGTGTCTCTGGTGCCCCTGGAGTCATGGGCCTGTGACATGTTAAAGTGGCACTAAAGCTAATGAAATTCTGTAGACAGGCAAAACCAAGTCCTTCTTCCTGTACTTGGATCAGCAGTTCCCATTTTTGCTATTGTGTCAGATTCATCTCTGGTATTACTCCACTGATTTCACTAGTGATAAAATGATTGCATGAGCAAAGCAAATA
Source organism: Rhea americana (assembly GCF_003343005.1). Lineage (NCBI taxonomy): Eukaryota > Metazoa > Chordata > Aves > Rheiformes > Rheidae > Rhea > Rhea americana. The sequence continues at coordinate 9,529,741 of NW_028186867.1, read as the reverse complement.
GGCTATGTCTGTTATGTTAATTATAATCCCATTCCTTTGTGCTGCTGCACAAGACAGCCATGACAAAGTCCAGAAGAAGTCAATTCCTGTACTGTCAGAAACCATTTAAAGAAAAGAATAGAGTTTGTAGCCAAGCTTTTGGAATTCTTCAACACATTTTAATTTCATGTCCAGCTCTCATTTCTTTACCTAGCAGATGCAGATTCTTCTCTACACGCAGCGCTGACTGAAACAGAAGTTCTTCACGATTTTCAATAGAGGATTCTGCTTCTAAATGACTTTGTAACCAACAGGCATACTCTTCCTTGCTGAGAACCTATTTAAAAGAGGATGTGAAGACACAGCCAAAATGATGTAGAGGCATTCATACTTTATTGAACAAAATGAAAAAAGTTATAAATTAAGTACAAGATATTAATAAATGCCTTCAGTAATCTTTGTCAAGGCTCTCCATAAAAGCAAACTAAGAGAATGCATTTACTTACTCTTTTTGCAATACACAGGGTCCGCAGCCCATCTATAGCATACAGATTAAGATAATTCTGGGTTTTGCTTTGGATTTTTTTTTGATGTTTGCCCTGAGGGTCATCTAGATAAGAATAAAAGAAGAAATTAGTGATTGAAAAATAGCAGCAGCTGAACGGCCTCAGAGAATAAGATTGTGCCTATGGTACACTCTGTACTGGTGCTTTAAAACTGATACTTTTAAAGAGCTACTGATGTCTCCTGGGAAACTTTTAAGTAAAACATTCTGTTTAGAAAAAAAACCTTTTCTACTGTCTTTTCTTTCTTCTTTATTCAGAAGTCACCATGGACATGTGTTAAAAAAATCTTTCATTCTTATGTTTGCCCTGAGTACTTTGGGAAATCCTGATTAATTTCCACAGCAAACAATCACGAGAGAAAGAGAAGTACGTTTTCAAATGGAGTATTAGCAAACATTTCTGCACATACGATTATGTGTAGAAAAATGACACTTATTATACAAAAGCACGTAGGTTTCCACCAAGGTTAAGACCTTTCTAAAAAGAACCAGAGATGTGCTCCGTTTTGTATATCTAAGTATAGGAAGGTACTACTGTTACTAAAATCCTTGTTTTCTTTTACTCATTTTCCTATGGGACTGAGTCAATAAAAGAAGATCTGGGTCTGACTTTGATTTCATTTATAACAGAATTTACACTCACGCAGACCTGACAACTAGCTTCTACCTTGAATGCAATAGCACAACTTCTACTTAACTTTACTCCTCATTTAAAGCCATGTGTAAGAATTCAAAATCAGGACTGAGCTTCTGTTTCTTTTCCCTCTTTAGCTGGGATTAGTTCAATGTGCTCACACCATAAGCGAGAAAGATTAATGCACATGATGGTAACACATTTTGTTCCATCTCATTACCTGAGTTCTCTGAAAGTTTAAAGAAGGTGATATGTATCTTTTTTATCATCTAGGATCAAGATAGATTCAGGTACAATATACTGTTGTAGCAATCTTCAGCAATATGAATTGCAATGTTAGCATTAAAGGAAACTTACAGGTTTTTAAATTGAAACTGTTGAGTGAGAATGACTGGTACCTTCAGGCAACTTTCCCAATCCCCTGATGTCATCCAAATAATTTTTTAGAAAGTCTGCATGTTTTAGGGAGTTTGTAGAATTACTTCAGGATTATAATTTTGTAATTAGAACCGTTCCTTAAGACAGTATTAGTGTTACTGGTACTTGCACAATAACCATTCACAGAGTTAGGTGGATGCCACTCATCACCAGAGGTCTGAACACTTAACGGCCTAATATGGGTGATCTGAGCTGACCACCAAATTTGTCCACCTCTCTCAACTGACTGTACTAGGAACCTTTGGTCACTATGCCCCTATCTGATGCAGTTAACTCAGGTATCTAAATTAGATGATAGGAATATCTTCTTGTTTTCAATTCCCATGTTTCCAGTGTGTATTCATATTCATTTTCAGCTTGCTATGAGGGACAATGTACACACATGACTATCTGTCTCTCTATCTATAAACATAGACACATTCAGCACTCTCATACTTATACAGAGGCACAGTGCCTATGTGGGCCTTTAGAGGCTCCAATACAAGCTTTTAGAAATACTGATACTGTTGGAAGGTAGGAGCTGGTAATTTGGAATCCCAATAGTCTAGTTATCTCAACCATCTAACAGCACATTTTACTCATTATATAGCTCTTTTCCCACTGTTAAAGACAGTCTTATTCCCTCTAGGTCTGTAAAGCCTAGTGTACACACTTAGCTGTTCCTAAAGAACTACATAAAGATTGCTGAAGGTATTTCATGTGTTCCTTCATTTCAGTTCCATCTCTAATTAAGGTCCTGTGCTGAAGACTGCAGAAAAACTCTAGTGGGCTTGTCTATCTATCAATCCTATCTGTGCTATCAGTATAGATTTTACTATGAGGACAATACAGATATACTATTTTGGAAGAACATCCCTGTGAATAATTATTTGCAATTAGAGAGCCATTTCTTACACTGTGGCTTGTTCTCCTACACACACACCCCACCAGATTCCTTCAGAAATTATTATAACAGCTTGCCATCAGATTCAGCTGCAATATGCAGTGGAAATATGCATATTCTAAACTGGTAACCTCATACAGTTACATATAGCTTCTTTTCTATTTGTGCATAATAGTCTTTTTTGGCATATGTGACTTGGCTGTGTAATATCAGAAATGTTTTTCTGGGAGAAGTACTGCAGCAAACCTATTCTTAGAGACTTGTATTAGTGAGTCAGCTTTTTAAAACTTTAAAAGAATAAAGTAGACAAGCACTGTTCCTAATTTATTGTGATAAGTTACTGTTCTAGAGAGAAATGACATATTTCTTGCATATCCCATAAGAAATTATCTTAAGGGAGTGGTCATTCCAATCATTCATAGATTCCAATTAGTGCAAACTTGAATGGCTGCTTAAAAATCTCCAAAACTTTTCTATCACTTTACCATTAAGTGATACCATTAACTAGATCTATCTGAATACTATGGGCACTAATGCAGTGCTTATGATGTCAAATGTTATTCTGCCTTCGATGTACGAAGGCAGCAACTCTCTCCAAGTAGAGATGTACACAACCTTTTCCATGTGAATTCTCAATTCCAGCCTGAAGGATTGCATCTCCCTTCTCCATCAGCATACCAATGGGAGCTAAAACTCATTTTAGCTCCTCATATGCCTTATCAATCTTACTGTGAAATTCATCTTGTGCTCAGAAGTTAAAAGGGAGAAGGAAAGAAATCTCTGGCATCCAACACCCAGTTGCTGAGATCCTTTTTAGCTGGGATGCAGTTTTCTTTGTCTAGCAGTGTGACCACATGCACTACAGAAGTGAAAACAAGTAAACAAATCTACAGAAGAATGATAGAGAGCTAGTAGGATTCTGCTTGCTCTATTTCCTTCCACAACCATAAGTTTTTGAAAGCCAGCCCAATCATTGTTTTCTCAATGACTTACATTCACAGTTGCTGTATGAGTTGGTTATTGACTCAAATAGCAACTTTCTTATTTATGATCCACATGGTGACTGCTGAGATAAAGTAAAAACAATACACACTTGGGAATCACGTCAAGTCTTTTGAAAATATTTGTATGCTATCAAAAAATATCAAGTTTCACAGTCTCAACTAGATGTAGTTGAGACTATAGATAGGCAGAAGAAATTGAGTGAAATCTGAAACTCTAAGTTTTGAAGCTCACTGGATAATTTCTGATTTTACTTAAGATATGGTTGAAGCTACAGCATTCAGCACAACGCACCACAGTATTTTTGCACCTGATTTTGGGCTGTCACTTGTTAGGATTCAGTCATGCAACATGCATATGCAGATTTCGGATACATATTATGGTGTTCTGGACTTTCAGTCTCAGAACACAAGCACCGCAAAGTCTCAAAATGCATAGCTGACTTGTATACAATTTACATGTCATTGAGGAACTAAGATAGCCATAAAAGCACAACAGGATTAGCTGTCACACATATTGGTCAATTGCTTGAAATGATAAATGTCTGCATTTTTTTAGTATATCCATTTCTTCTCACACTTGTATTTCATGATCATATTCATATCATATTTCATGAGAATAGAATGAAACCACTGACAGATCCAGGAAGACATACAATTTTCATAGCACAGATATGCTGAGACTCCCTCTCCCTTTATACAGCCCCATGCTGTGAAAAAGGTGAAAATGTCTCAAGAATTGACAAAATATCCACTGATGTTAGGCTACTGCAGACAGGAGCCATGAATCTGCTGCCACGAGTGAAGCTGTTCAAGAGAAATGTCAAATGTTCCTCAGATGAATCAGTTGAAACTTACAGAATTACTCAAGCCAGCAGTGGATTAGAAGGCTCGAAAGAAAGGGAAATTACTTTGGAAGTTTCAGTGACTGCACTTTATATTGTTTGAAAAAGCAAACTATACTAAAACTGATAGTTCAATTTGGGCTAAAAACATTTTAAAATGCACCACTCTAAAGTCACATTTAATTCATTTGCTTGTAAAGATGGTGCAAGTTCACTCTCTTTGCCCAGCTATGGAATTCACTCACGGCTAACAACGACCTTCAGGAACACTGCTCTTCTTCTCTGACAGATACCACCTTATGCTGCAATGTTGCAATTTTGGGGGTCTAACTGGTCTTGTTCCTTTTAGTCAGGTGAGTCCTAGACTTATCTTGGAATTTGCCTGAAAATTCCTCGATCCATTGTATCCACTGCGAATGAACACAGTAGCTTTAAGCAGTCTATTTTATTTTTTGTTTTAAGGTGGTGACAATGTATGTGAGACTCATCATAAAATCACGTTTTTGTTTTTCTTCTTGTAATGCTCAGTTGGGTTTTTTTAGATAACTCTAAAGAACTCATTTCCAAACACTATTTGCCAGGTATGCTGTTAGTAAGTCTTCCCAGTATTCTGTCAGTACTTTGGAGGCAAACAAGTTACCACAGATGCTCTGTGTACCTCTGTGATATCAGATCTTTACCAGAATATTATTCATGAATACTTTGTTGTTAGTTAAGGACAAGTTGTTCTTAATTTTCTGGCTCTGCTTTGACTCCTGTGGCTGTAAACACAAAACTAATGCCAACATTTTTCTGTAGTTCATTAAACTAAAATTGCACAGTATAAGCCTTTCACCATTGTTTACACCAACTAATGTAAAAGTAACCACAAAGTCAATGCATAAGGGACACAAGGGAAGTACCTCTAGCACATTAGGTTTCTGTCCATTCACTCTGGGATAACCTTTAAACACTGGTTAGCTTCAGTGTTGAACATGTAGTAAATCAGATGCAAACTGATTCACGCAAACTGAAACCTTTATGTCTCCTGTAAATTCTGAAAGCTTACAGAATTTTTCTTGAATCCAACTGATTGATTACAATAAGTAGCTATGTAAAGTTGTCTGTTTAATGCAACATTTGAGTGTCAAGCACTTCGGAAAAATACTCYACATTTGCAACTTTATGTTTACTCCTTACTCACCAACTACTAGCAAAGATTTCTAGTCTAAATAGTATCTCTCCTTATTTTGCTACAACCTTCCTGTTCTGATGGCTGACTGATTCACAGTGTCCTTTAGCATTATAGTCAAACCAATACAATTTATACAAACATATTGCAACAAAAGGAGGTTAAGATTCACAAATGAAATAGATAGAGGAGCTACAGTAAGAAATACCTAGCTTTCATATAAAATATTGAAATAGCCAAGCACTGCCAGGCAAGGTTTCCCGAAGAAATGTAAATTGCTTTGGCAAAGTCTCAAAACATTCCTTCAAAATAAAGTTTGCCAGTAGAAGATCTTGTAAAGAAATTAATTTAACTCATTCTTGTAAGGTAAAGAACCAGTAATCTGTTGTAGGAAATTTGCTATAATAATAAAGTATTATTAAAAAACAGAGATGGTTGCCATTCTGCAACTCCCAATACTCACAAACCAAACAGGCAGATCTACTTGCTAGAGGAGTGCCATAAAACATGATGAGTTCTTTAGCAGTTAACTAGAACCCCCCACCTCCTCCAAGCTAAGTAAGTGGTATACCTGAAGAACAGGGTAGAAGAAGATCCATAATAACTGAATCTGCTCCTTTAGTGTAAACATTTATCTCATCTGTGAGGGGATGTCTGACCACTACTGACATCCTCTTCCTGATGGAATCAAAGCCCAATGTATGCAATACTTCAAAGTTCAATGTTCCCAGGTGAGGTAGCTCCACTGATACCTGGTCAGACAGCCTTCCAACCAGGGAACAGTTATATGCCCTTGCTGCATAGACGAGAGCAGCTTCGTCTGGACTCTCTGCTTCGTAACGGAGTTCTCCTTCCTCAGGTCCACTCCCTATAGCTGTCCTGCCTTGCTGTGAGCTGTAGCCATTGTTATTCATCTGTGCAGAGTATGCCAGCTTCTCTTCCAGTTTTAATAAAGTGCTTTCAGTAGATGTAGAGGAAAGAATACTTAAACCGAATCTGTGCACTGATTTACTGGTAGCTAGACTAGATGAACTGCTGCTGTTAGATCCAGAGGTCAAGCGGCTTGGAGTGAATCTTCGGATGAAGTCTTCTATGGTTTTTACTGGAGATTTTAGTTCAAATCGGTCTCTAACCTTGAGAAGTAAGAAACAAACCAATGAACAAAACCCAAAGAAAAGCTGTAAAAGAACTCAGACATTTATACTCAACCTAAGTAACTCAAACTAGAAAAGAATATTTCTTTTAGAGCAAAAAGTAATGCCATTTGTATTTTGAGACAGAAGAGTAAATGGACAGATTTGATTCAGGAGCAAAAAAAAAAAAAAAAAAAGGGAACTTGAGAACTGTACCACTATTGGTCTTTTCCTGTGTGAAAGCACGTACATTTTTGTTAAAATCAGTACCACTATTGGTCTTTTCCTGTGTGAAAGCACGTACATTTTTGTTAAAATCATTTTTTCTTATTTGATCTCATCAGATATGACCAACTGACAGACTATCAATGTTGGACCACCACCAGTAGGGCATAATAAGAGCTATTGTTAGTAGGAAACTGGCATTGTGCATATTCAGTGCAGGCAGTAAAAAAATGTTGATGTAACAGTTTTCTATTGAAAACTGTGGTACTAGAAATGTTTTATGAGAATATACCAATGTCAATAGCATTTTCAATAGAAACATGTTGAAATAAGCAATTTCTACTCTCTTCTTTAGTATCAAAGCATTCTGTTTCAGTTTTATCACTTATCTCAGTTTATTTAGATCTTTTACACAAATATAATGTTAGTAATTGTAATAACATATTCATAGTAATATACAGTAAATTCTTTTATAACAGTTTAGCATTCCCAAAACAGCAAAATTCAGCATTTTCCAAATGTTTCCCTGGTGCAGAAACATGTCATTTTGCAGACTAGTTCAGTTTTTATTACAATTTGGAACAGAAACAAATCTCAGAATTTCCTCCAGAATGGAAATTCCAGATGCTGGCTAGCTTTAATACTACATTCCATTATATTTTTGTCTTAGAGATCATCCTTGGGGGATTGCTTTTTTGAAATTCTTACTCATCAGTAACACTGTTTTAGGCTGATCACTATTAATGATAATCAGCTTAAGAGGCACTTTTTACACAATCTGAAAGATTTAAGCAATGTGTTTCAAGCATTTCCTTTTATTTTTTTTTAAAGTCTAAGCCTTTTGAAAACTGAATCTATATATACAAAAGATTTACAGACAGCTTATACTCTTGTCTTTCCTGGAAAGTCCTGCACATTTACAAATTCATTTACATACACACACACACACACACACACACAAACATATACACATGTATAAATTTAATAAGTGAGTAAGTTACAAGAACTCGCAGAAGCTTCAAAAGTATCTTGAAATTGTAGATGAAATCATACCTCAGAGTTAAATGAAACAACTGAAATACTCCATTTAGCTAATGCTTGAGTAAATCCATTCATTCACATAGGGGTATAAAGAGTTGTCTCGTGATTATATGTTTCTCATTAGAACAGGTGGTTTTCACTTCCTCAATTTACAAGATAAATTAGTATCAATACAAAGGAGATTTAAACTCTATTTTGCTGTTTCTTTAACTTACCTTCTGTCGGGGCTGATTCGGTGCAGTAACCACAACTGTATTACATATAGTCAAAGCTATGAAGAAGTCAAAAATGTCACACAGTTCAGGGCTCAGGTGGGTTAAAGGCTGTTCGTGGTTCCTCATGATCTCCAGATGCTTTGCACATTCATTCACCTTTTCTAACAGGTTAGGGTCAGGTGTGATGTCCTTTTCCTAGTAATAAAAGGCAGTGATTAATATTTGTGATTCTGCAGATTTTCAAGCAGCATCCAGTGTTACTATCAAAGAACATTACGGTAGCCTTACACAGTATATTTTCAACCCTCTCCTCCTTCTCTTTCTCCCATCTGCCAGCTATGCAGGGACAACAGGGTCCAGAAGGAGTTGTTCAACTTCAGCTTGTATGGTTCATGACTACAATTAATGTCTCTGAGACATCAATGTTGTTTCTCATACAAGTCCTGCAGGTGAGGCACATTGCTCATCTCCTAAACTCAGAGAAGATCCAGTACTTAGACCTGTAGTATAGAGGGGAAGAAAAATGCTTGTTCTGGCCAATGGAAGCACAAAATGAGCTGCTGTCACAGAAACTCCAGTGTGACTGGCATGAAAACAAGTTGCTGCAGAACAGAACCTGGTGCAAGCGTGTGCAGCTCTAAGAAAAAGGGAAGGAGAGAATGCAGATCGGGCCCTAAGGAATATGTGGAACCACTTCAGACTGCATTCATGGTATGCCTGAAGCTGGGGACAATACGAGGAGATCCTACTATGCATGCACGGATAGGGTGCGAAGTTATTGAACAGAAATACTGCCTTGGCTGCTGAAGAGCTTTGCAGCTTGGCATGGTGAAGAGAAGCCTCAGCTTCACTTTGTGAACCTGACTGGTCGCTTTGTTGCTTCCCCTGCACTCTCCAGGCCCTGTCAGTGATTAMAGAGAGTTGGTGGAGAGAACTGTGACACACCCATTCTGCACAATATATAGTTAATAATAAGCCTAATAATGGAAATAATAGAAATGGGAATAACTTTGTTATCAACTTTTTCACTACTGATAATTATAACTGCAATTTTCATCCAATTTGGGGGTAGCAGACAGGAAGAGTTATAYACTAATATTCCTTCCTTTCTCCTGTCCAATTCAAGACATTTATTAGCTGTTACTAAAGGGTGTTACACTGCAAGGACCAAGAGTGTGGAAAGATTGAACATCAATGACATTAAATGCTTGGCCTTATGTCAGCACAGAAAAATGAAACCATCCTGGATTGTTTGTTAGAAAACAAAAAACTATCCACACATTTGAGAGTAGTTCATGTGGTTTTTATATGGAAATACAGAGCACTGTCCACTCTATTTCAACAGTACTTTCCACTGTTTTGTCTATTTCTTGTCAGAGCAAACTCATGTATTTCTCACTGTACAGGAATGCTAGGATAGAGAAAGTGTTTTAGAATACAAACAGACCTAAGGTTCTTTCTTCAGAAGAATTTATTTTGATTTTATCTGTTCATGATCAGCAGCTAATGAATCTGCCCAAACACTGGACCTCATGTGTAAAGAACACAGATCCAAATTTTACCAAATGAGCTTACTCTTGACTGAAAGCAAGAAGTTCCACCAATGCAAACAGCATCTTTCTCTGTCTATACTTGTGAATTACTTTGAAGGTGAATTTGTATCAACAGCGCATCAGTGCAAATTCTCTACACAGACAAGATCGAGCTTCTCTGCTCCATTCAGATCATGTAAAACAGAATTACAATAGTGTAAAATAAATTAACCAAAGGAAAATTGTCATCATCTTCAAAATTTTTGAAATTTTTTTTTTAAATGCAACACATGAACTCCACTACTTTTGAGTCATACTGAAAGTGATGTTATAGAGTATGTCCATAATGTCTGAGAATCGGAGTATCACAGTGTATCACAGCACTCTGATAAAACCATTGACAAAAATGAGAAGAAATACACATAGAGCAATTATTAGACTCTTTGATTTCAAACCTTATGCTACCCTCATCTTCTGTAAATAAAGGGAAGGGAAGGGAAACCTTTTCAGAATGAAAAGATACCTTAACTAAAGCTTTCAAATTATCTTTTGCTTTAGCTTCTTCCTAAAGAGAAGGTATTTAGATAAGATCTATGCCTACATTTGGTTGTCTTTGTACAAACAACTGTGACTACAGAGGAAAAAATGCCAAGAAGATGAAATCTGTGAGAGGTACACAATGTGCTACAGATATCTTTGTCTTTCCCTTTTCAGGACATTGTTCTATTAAAAGATAYAGGACATTGTGCATTTATTTCTCATGACTTACCATTGGGCTACTGAATGCAGTATGCTTCGAGAGTATGCTTGCTCTTTTTGCTTCAGCTCTGCTGCCAGTGCGCCGATGAGTTTTGGTACTCTGGCTTCTGTGGACTACTTTAATGCTCTGATGACTGCAGATACTGTCACGCTGGGATAAAGTTCCTCCTTTTGGGGCTGCTTCCTCTTCCTCAGAATCAGGTTCTTGGTACATTGCTAAGCGTCTAGCTATTAGTAAAAACACAAGAGATGAAATGTTGCATATGTTAAATGTGGTGGATAAAGAGGGAAAGGTGCAAAGTGATTTTTTTGAAGTGAGATAGTTTTATAATAGACTGTGCTTTCATGATGAGAATGAATGATTCTGTTATCAAGGGATAAAAAATTCTAGTCTTAATTGAATGGTTACACCTAAAGGCTGATGCAGATATCAGAATTAGAAACATAATGCAATACGCTGCCTCCCTCATCATCACACTCTCTCTGAAAGGCAGTTAGACTGCAGTAACTCACTGTATCCCTGAAGTGAATTTCATAGTCCAGCTTTATGACACCAATCAAATAATTTGGTCTTCACTTGCAGTCTGAGAAGGAAATAAGCAATCTAAAAAACCTTCTTGTCCTTTCCAATAAAATATGGACATTTCATAGGAAGTATTTTTCAGCAAAGATGTCATATGACATCTACCCAGTACCAGTTAACTGACATACAAATTGTCTTGCATTTTTCTCCAGAACACACCTAAAGAGCACTGCTGCCCTTATTTTACATACAGAGAGAGTACAACATACAGTCAGAGTAAAAGCCTTGCTCAAGGTCAGGGCCATCTGTTGCAGAATGGAGACTTAAATCCAGGTTCCTGACTTCTAGCCTACTGCTAAGATAACCCTGGAATCTATCCTCTCCTCTTTGAATAGGATTATAGGCAGAATAATGCAGCCTGTGATATTCAAAATTACTGTACCTTCAACCATTAAAACACTTGTTTTTATTATTTGCTGCACAGAGCAATATCAAATGTACACAAAATGAAACAGCTTTATACAGTTTTCCAAATGAAAAAGTTTAAACAAATACATTACTATTTGAGCAACTAACTAAAAAAATTAATCTGAGAAACAAACCCTGGCAGTTTGATATACAGAAGATACAAATGTAACAGAAAGAAAGGTGTAAAACAGCCATAGAATCCAGCCCACCTAATGACAGGTTCCATTTAGTTCTAACTGATCTATAACATATTTTTTCATTCCCAAAAGATCATGGATATTTAATAATTTGGGTTATTCATTAGACAAGCACTCATCACTTTAACAGGTATTTATTAATTCTTCCTTAGGTATTCACTGAAAAGTTTTTCATTACATTCTCAAAATAATGTGTTTTACACAGATACTCAGTACAAGTTACATACTCATGGCTCTGCTTTGTTTCAGTTCTCTGGTGTAACAAATTGGATTTTCCTATCAGGCATTTAACACCCCCCCCCCCAAAAAAAAAAAAAAAAGAAAGAAAACTGGTACACGAAGATTTTTCTATCAGAATATTCCCTGAGAAAAATCTTGCACTACATACAGTGAATTTATCATGGGATCACTTTTAATGTGGCTAGTTTTACAATCAAACAAAAATCCATCCTCCCTATCCACCGTAATTTTCAATCTTGCTTTAGCTGTCAGAAAGCAGTCAAACCCCACACACTATATGGTGATGGTCTATCACTACAGCATCGAATGTCAGTTTTTTTTCAGTTCCATTTGGAACGTGTATAGACTGTTTCTGAAACGTGGAGGCTGGGAGAGCTTCCCCGTTCCTGGCTGTGAATACACTTAACACCCAGGCATTGCTCTAACTGCATGCYAGGAGCAGGCTTGGATTTGCAACATTGTCCACCACACTCTGGCTTGCACTGGGAGAAAATTCAGGCCAAGCAGGTAGAAAGGGCTGTAGTGTGCAGATAGACATGGAGAACAAAGACTGCCCCATAGTCTAGACACAGCTATGCAGTGCAGATCTTGAGGTGGTTACAGACTAACTGTGGTGACTCTGGAGTTTCCTTCATTAGCATTATTTGGTGYGATTCATGCGCCTCTGTATTACATGATGGGATAGAAGTTGAGCAATGGCACATCCCGCAGTGTGAGGGGCAGCTGCACAGCGAGTCCCACAGCTGCAAATRGAGTAGCACAGCACTGTCTGCTTCTCCCCCTTTCAATGCCCATCTTGTCCTTTGATGACCAAATCTACAAGATGTTTCAGAAAGTTAGGGTGGTCAGTAGTCTCCTTGACACTTGTGCTGCACATTAATGAGGTGCAAAAAATAAAGGTCACTCTACCCACATAGGCTGCTTCCCACAACTTGTTGCACACACCTTAAGATAGCAAAGGTCCAACCTGTCTTATTCTTGCTCRCTCATTCTCACCTTCTTTTGGTCTTTAAGCCTCTCTGCTATTTCCCAGTGGAAGTGGAGACACCTATTCTGTGAGTTTAATGCAACTGATCACAGGTTAGCCTCTGTCTACGCAGTCTAYGCAGAGGGCTAGAAATTATCTGCAGAGTGCCCATAAGCCCTGTTCAGGCCCTTGATCCCACTGCTGTTGTCTGAGTCCCTCCTGGGAGAAGGCCAGACTGCTCACCATTCCCCTCCAGCATCCAAATGCAAGGGGCATCCAAAGAAAACTCAGGTAGGTGAGGAAGTAAGGAGCCATGTGGAAACCCTGGCAAGCCCTCCCAAGGGGATGACTGAAGTACAAGAACTGAGCAGCACACTGAAGGATGTATGTCCTTCTTTGCACTAAGGAGGTAAGATGGAGTGTGCATCCTCATATGCAGCCTGTGGAGGACAGTCCCTAGCCTGACACTGCAAGTTTAGCCTTAACTATTTTTTGCGGGCTCCTAGCTGCATTCCGCAAAACCCAGGTTGAAAATCGTTGCTCAGGATGACATACCAGCGAGGCTATTTGCATGTAACCATCTTACTTGCATTCTTTTAAAATGATCATGAGAAGCCCATTTCAATGCCTGATCTTGACTGAAGTGGCAAGTCCAATCTAAAGAAGAGTTGGTRGAGTCTGTGGACACTCAGCCTCTCTCAGTAAAGGCATAGGATTGGGTGTGCCACAGGAATGATCTTTCTTACTCTGAATGTGTGCATGTGAAAGGCAGACTGACAGAATGCTGCACTCCTTGCCATAACAGGAATATTCTTCGACAGGGAAAGGTCTAGGTGCAATTATTCTTTTCAGCTTTTGCAAAACGCGCTACCTTGTTTGTCAAACTCTTTTCCAAGCACAGCTGTTAATAAAAGGGCACACGTTTTTGGGTGATTGCCTACCATGCTAAGTCTTTCCAAATTAATACGATCTTTCATAATCAGACTTAATTTAAGCTTCCGCTCTGAAAATATATCTTGAAATGCATGACCCCCGGAGACTCTGAGCTAATTATTTTTTTCCACATATAAAAACTCTCTGGCTAAAAGTATAATGCATTTTATGCACAAAATATCAGTTATGCTTGCATATCTTATCTCTGTGTTCTTCATTGTTTTCTTACTACATCGTATCTAAAAATACTTGGTTTATTCAGCATAGCCAAGGCTGTTTCCTAACACAGCACTCAGCTTATTTATTATTAATATACCAATAGGGAAGTCCTCCCTACTTTGCCTATGTGGTACCAGCTATCTCTCATTCTCTATACAGATTTCCTCGGTAGCTCATTCATTTAACTGTTACTGTCACTGGGAAAAAGAGAAAAAAGGAAAGTAGATACAAGACAAAAATTTGAAATCTTTATACTAGAATCTTATTTTACAAAGACACATGTACTTCTTTTGTTATGAATGGTGTAATATCATTTTTATATCAAGGTAAGCTTAATATAAAAAAACAGGTCTTAGAACTTTTCAACAATTTCTGAAGTGCAGGCTTATACATTATGCAGCAAGAATTAAGAAGCTTGAAGAAATAATGAAATAATTCCATCGTTATGTTATGGCTAAGGTTCATAATACTTCAGCTGTGCAAAGCATGCTTCTTTGGGAACATTAAGTTCTCTCCACCTACTCAGCCCTTTCAAATTCAGAACCTTTTCCTATGAACATTATAACCTGAAAGACATTGTTTTTTTTTCTGTTTCTGTTCTGATGCTTTTCTGTTTCAGCACTGAAAATTGATGGCCTTGATCTTCTGTCTGATAGAGAGTTTTTTATTAAGGGTAAAGACACAACTTTAGAAACACAGCAATGCAATTCATGAAAGTCAAATTTCACAGTCTTATAGTTCATGTTATATTTATAGCMCAAAGTAGAAATGATAATTGATACTTATTCCACGAACTCTTTTCCACCTTTCAGAAGACAACAGTAAACAATCAATAAATCACCAGTAGTAGCTGCTGAAGTATTTTACAGATACTTCTTTTATTTTTTATTTTAAAAACTCTTTTATTTCATTTATTTTTGTTTTTGCTTACCACCTGCTTCACTTAGCATATAAATGTATCTTCCATGCTACCTGTGTCCTATTCTGGGGCATCCATTTTACTGGCTGGCAGAGACACCATGGCCACCCAGCTGTATCTTCCACTAACTAGAAAGGAAATTCTTAAGAGAATTTCCTCCAAGCAGAATACAGCTCCAGACCCCCTAAACAAGAATAAATCAGCTGTTTGTATGTGGGCCGGGGATGATTCCATCTGGTTCCAAAACATTTTAATAAGACTGTTATCATGAAATTACCATGAAGTCTTCTGTGTGTTGCAGTAACTACTTACATTACCTTATTTCCTTATTACTTTATGAGTGCAAGCTTATTCTACTTCGAAGTGCACTCTAATGTCTATGCAGAGTCAGTCAAATAGTGTGCTATAAATTTGTAAGAGTGAGTCAACACAACCAGAAATACTTTGCAAGAATGTCTCTATACGGACAAGTCTTSAGATTAGGAAACATCATTATTTTCCTTCCTCATCCCTCCTGTCATCTCCCAGGACTAAAGAGAATAATCCTACATCTCTCATGAAGAACTCTGTACTCCCTTTAGAAATGGAAATTATTCTTCCAGAAAATTTCCAGAGCAATTGTATTGTAGGTAAAATGAAAGTATTAATTGTCTCAAAATATGCCTATGACGAGTTATTCTGTATTCCACAAGAGTTTAAAATCTAACACTTTCAATATTCAATCAAAACTTCCATACAATGAAAGGCAAAAACTAGAAAAACAGGGACCACACCCATAGACAAGAAGGTTTTAATCTAGCATTTGGAAAACATCGAGGACAAATGTTAGGCCAAGAGCATTTGGTTGTTGCTAAACCATATAATGGCTTTCACAAGTGTAGCCACCTTTTGGGCWTCTACTACCTCTGGGATCAGCAGATAAACTTGGGCATAGCCAATTTCAAGTAGTGTTAGAAGTTGGCTAATAGCCTGAAGAGAAGACACATGGTATGGCAACACAATTTTAAATACTGGGCAGCAGCTCCCTCTTCTTTGAGGCTACCATTCTTTTGGCTTAAGAGGATGGACTGATTAGAAGAATAATTTTTTGTGTTGTGTCGCATACCTTTGCAATATCATCTTATTATGGAAACACATAGCAAGATGACAGTTTCAAGAAATAATTTATGGATACAGATCTATCTATTTCTGCATTTTAACTAGARTATACTGCCAAAAGATATTCCACAAGTGCCCAAAGCATTTATGAATGAGACAATCATTCTTATACTTGGAATGTTCCATGACATTCTTGAATCCTGAATTCACACACCAAATCAGGAAGGACCTTGGAAGGAAACAATGGAAAAAAATTAAGAAAATATGTACCACAAATATGAAGTTGGATTTTTTCCCACCTGTCTTTAGACTTCTGAAACACAGAGAAAAAGACATGTACTAAATAACAAATGTAGTTGTCTAAAACAGGTCTGATGAACTGCATCCTATTGCATCATATAAATGCTTAATTTTCTCCATTAACTAGATGTTAGTCACTAGGTGACTATGTTAAATACAGGTATCTAAAATTAGGTAACAAGAATCCCATTCCTATCAACATGGTATTCACAGGGCCAAAATTGGCAGGGCAAACTCCTGTAGCTTGATCCTGATCAGGTTATACTCCATCACCAAGATATTACAGATGACCTCAACAATGACATATATTTGATATAGCTTGCCTCACTCAACGAACTGGGTGAGAAAAGTGCTGAGCACACTTAAACCTCTCCTCACAGCCCTCAGATGTGTTTCTGGATTCTTTCTTGGTGCTAAGCTCTCATATAGCAGTATCCATGAGTAATACTTTGTACTATCTCCAGTTGGCTAGGAGATTCTGTCCTAGACCGGTGGAACTTACTGGCCTCCATTACTCATGTCTTTGTCACCTCTTGTCTAGACCAAAACAATGCAATATTCCTGGGCATAGCGCCATCAGCCCCATAAGAAACTTAGAGCTAATACAGCATTCTGCAGCAAAACGTTTTCTCCAGCAAATTCATAAAATCTTTCCCTTGTTCCCTACACTACCTACCCATGAAGTGATGAGTTTAGTTCAAGGTTTCAGTCTCCTCAAATATGCCAACCCTAAAAGAACATAGTACAGCATACGCCTTTTAAATATCCCCAAACTCAAACAAACTGCACACTGCAGACCCAAAATTCCCACACAAGGAGAGGAAGAAGGGGAAAGAACAGACTATGCATAATGCAATGCTTTGCACTGGTGGAATGCACTCAGATATGATGAGGACAACTGTGGTATAATAATCCCTGTAGAACAGAATAGAACGGGGCAGCACCAGCGGACAGATTTTATGGAGATCTTAAAATGCAGTACAGAAAAACATTGTGAAGTCTGTTGATTGAGTAATTAATAGACATATATGGCAGTGTTAGCTTATGCAGAAAAAATACTTTAAAACAAAAATTAAAGTTCCAAAGTGAGGAAATGCCCAAGCTGCCAGCGTAGGCATAAATTTCCTCCCTTGTGTGTATGGGTAGCTGAGCTCCAGAATATAGGGCCTCTAGATCATTTCAAACTAAAGTTTGCCGGAACTTCTCAGTGTGGGAAAAAAGTGTGTTTCATCTTAGCTTTTTCTTGGATATGCCTAAATGGGACTATTCTAACTGAAATTTATCTCCCATGTTCATACCTCAGGCAGACATCTGTCATGGAAAACTTTAACCAAATAGTTAACGTTTTGTAAAACTATCCATAACTGAAAACAGGATCTTATCATGGGAAGGGTCAAGCAACTGTAATAACAGGCATTGCTACCCAGCCACAGTAGAATAACAAACTTAYGCCAAAGAGCTCAGAACAAGTATATTTCCATCCTGAGTAATCTGCTTCTACAAGATACCACACTAGAAAATGACTTGTTATCTTCAGCATTTGAATCTTGACTTCCATACAGAAATTTTGAATTCATTTCTTCATCTGAAAGACTACTCAGAGTTTGGTTCCAAGCAGCAAACCACTATGCCTGAATATTTACCCAGATAAGTGAAGAAAGACATATATCACCTTTGAAGTGGATGAGAAAAGGTAGATGCATTTTACTTGATCTTCTTGATCCCTGCATGGGGATCCCATACGGCAGCACTGGATCACTTGTCAGGTGGAAGATTTTAGAATTTTGTAATTCAAGAAATCCTCAGAAAAATCTCAGGAGGAAAGCTGGATGGCATCATTTATAATGTAATTCCCAAATACCTCAGAGAAGACCTTAAATACTCTGGTATGAAACATAGAAGAGATGCTGACAAATCATTTACCATTAAGCACAGAAGCAATGAAATGTTATTGACATACTCCCYAACAACTCACAGGACTGTTGAAGACATCTTACCATATCTAAATGAGATGACTGAGAAATCAGACTGGAGAATGGAAACTAACCAAAGACGTGAATGAAGAATAGTTTTTATTACCTCATTAATCTTGAGAATATGGAACAAAATCAATAGAAATGATTACCATTTATGCTTAGAAAGGCACAGAAAGATCTATTTTCTGAAGAGGAGAAAATAAATGATTAAAATACCATGCACAAAGCGGATTTTTAATTTTAAAAAATTTACATYGGAAATTTTATATTGACTATAGTTGTAAGAAAGCACAGACATAGCTGTAAGTGAAAGAAAAAAAATCTTTTAGTTCATTTTATGTATTTAAATGATCTTTTTTTGTGTAGTGATTTTCACTCTATTTTCTTAACATTTGTATCGTAAATTGAAATTGCAACTAGAAAGTATGAACAAATAGAAATACTAAATGTGTTATATTTAAAGAATAAAGATCTGAAGCTCTGGGAGCTCTCGGTTCTGGGAGCCTGAGTTCAGCCTCCATATCAGCTGATGATACTGTGCTTATAAAAGTACCCTTTCTACACTGTTTTAGTTGGCAGTAATGTTATCATTCCTGCAAGGAACACAGTACACTCTGAAATTCGTCTAAACAAGCAAACAATCAGTGGCAGGAAAAAAAAAAGAATAAATAAAGAGAACAAGCAGAACTAGGAATCCAGAAATGTACTCTTAATCCTAATTCTCTCTGTCTTACGTAGACTGTAGAGGTAGGAAGTCACAGCTTCTCCCCGTTTAAATTCTTCTTTCAGTAATACTGGGATAATAATACTACCCAAATGTTTGGAAGAAAAGTGTCTTAAATGTAAGGTCTCAGTACTACTTTAAAGTAGGACAGAAAAGAACAATCACTTCATAAACCCAAACTCCAAAATATCTTTTATCAATTGGCAACCTCATGTACTTTTTAAGGCACGTTTTAGATTTTCCAATCTGTTTTGATTATTTTTCTTATTCCATATCTTATTTGTAAACTGAAATTCTGTAATGACTCTTCAAGAAAACTTTCTAATCAGTGATTTTAACATGTTCTGTAGATAAGAAATCTAATTTTTGCAATTAAGAATGCAATACTGTAGTTATCAATATTTTCCATGATACAGACAGAGCAGGATTTGAAGACTTAAGATCTGTTATAGCACAAAGGATAATAACAAAATGTTAGGAGAAAATAGCTTAGCACAAATTGCAAAAAAAAAAAAAAAAAAAAAAAAAAAAACAACACATAGTAGGAAATCATTTAGGCATCCTCGCATTCCCTTCTGACAAAGAATGACTCTTAGTACTTCAAAAACCTGATACTTGGGATGTTCTCTCAACTAAAATGTTCATGCAGTAGTGAAGACAACTTAAATCAGACACTTGTTACTCAGAGCACAAAGAATCTATCAAAGCTAACATAAAAAATGCTATTATATCAGATTATGTTTCCTGTTAATATGAAAATCAACAATTCTGTTTACATTTTGTTCTCAGCACAAAAGGATAATCTCATTCCAGATATTCAGAGACTAATCTAGTCTTGTATGCTTAAAAATCTATCATCTAGTCTGTCTATGCTTAAAATTGGTATTTAACATAATATACTTCAAATGCAGTCTTGAAACCAACGGCATATTCAATTTGCTTAAATTAATCATGTGCTCAAGTGCTTTACCAGATCAAAAACTAAACTTAGAAGCTGCAACTGTCTTGACAGCATACTGTAGATGTTACAGAGTATTTTGATAAGATTGTCATTGTCAGCTGAACACAGCCATCAATTTGTAATAATCTGAAAACAGCTATTATGAAGCTTGTTGAGTGGATACATGCAATTTGTTTTGTTTTTCTCTCTGATTTAAGACTACAGTAACTTTTATGTAAACTTTAGATTGAACCAAAGTACAACTGTTAGACAGAAAGCAAGATCATGGGCTCACCATTTGCATCGTGGGAATACTCTATTCCAGAAACAGTGCATCGTCGGAAAACCATCTTATTTTCAGTAAGTGTCCCAGTCTTGTCTGAAAAGATAAACTGCACCTGACCTAAGTCTTCTGTGATATTTAAAGCTCGGCATTGTAGTTGAGAGTCTGTTTCTTCATCATATAAATCTTTATCTTGATGAATAAAGTATACTTGGCAGATTTTAACTATTTCAATAGATACATACAAAGAAATTGGAATCATAACCTAGAATACATAAAAAGAAAGAGAATTAGGAGAAAACAGAAACAAGGCTACACTGAATTGGTAAAATCTAATTAACTTGGTTATAGACTAGAACACGAGGAGACTATGTACTTAAAGAGTTTTAACAGGCATACAAGCCTACTAACTAAAGTTACTAGAAAGTTTGAGAAGCGTTTGCTACATTAGATCAGGAAAGCCTATGGTCAGCTGCAGAGCTGAAATCCATTATTATGTCTGGAAGAGTGATTATCTGAACATGGACAGAAGCAAATCTTTTTATGGTTAATAACGCAAGTTTGAAACTAGCCAGAAAAGGAAAATACAGCAAAAAACAAATCAGCACAGTCAGAATCCTGCAAATGTGAAAGGATACTCTGCATTAAAAAAAAATCAAGTTTATTCTACATAAATAATAGACTTTTCACAAATTCACTCTGCAGGAAAAGAGAAAACAAAATTAAAAGTGCAAAGTTCTCCAAAGAAACAACCTATTTGGTCTTGGCTTTTGTACTGCTGATTATTTGAATGAAGAACACATTTTATAATTACTGAAGAAAGAGATACTGTAAGAAGCTTCTCTAGAAACTATTTTCAACAGTTTCTTTAGGATTGTCAAAATCCCATGAAAGATCTCACTTCAGTTTTTCTCTGTAGATGTTTTTCAGCATAGAAATTCCTGATTGCATGCCGTTTTTAGCTTGCTCCATTAGACGTAAGGGATAAATTATGGCAGACATATAACTGGCAAATGTGGTTGTTTAAAGAAAAACTACAGCACAAGGGTGGGTGTTTAAAATAATTCTGTGGTGAACTTTATTTAACCAATACCATAAACATTACCTTAGAGTAAAAAGTTATTTAACTCATCCTTTTTCATTCTCTTCTTAAAGGAGTTACTGCCTCCATTAATACACCTTTCTCTAGTGTCCTACTGAGCCTACTTTCACATGTCCCAGTGACATGAGTCTCTGTTACTTCTCTTAACTTACCATCACTTTCACCATTCAATATAGTTCTTTTCATGATCTGAAAACCTTTTACTCAGCTTGTTATTCAGCTAAGATATGGAGTTAAGAGCCATATACTCTCTTGGCATTCTAATGTATCTTGGGAAGAGATTAAAAAAGCTACATATTGACTCATGTTCTTAACTGGGCAGTGTACCCAAAGTAGCACCCTTAATCTTCTCAGTGTTCTTCCACAGTGGGTAGACATGAAGTATAAAGCTTATTTTCTCACAAGAGAACCTACTGCATCCTATCTCCTCCTATTTGTTTAAAATAAAATATAACGTTTGGATTTTTTGAGGAAGGTTCTCAACTGGTTTTCCCTTCTAAAATTTATGCATCTCTGAGAGTTTTCTGTGTGGATCATTCTGTTTATTTTTGAGAGGTTTTCCTCTTTTTACCATTTGGTAGACTTTTTTTTTCTTTAATGATGCTGTTTTATTTTTCTGGTTATATATTATCACATTTCCTATAGTTATACCTAAATTTTAAAGTGAATAAATGTACTTCTTTTTAGTGCTTGGTGAGCTTTGTGCGTGACTTAGTGGGAGAAGAAATACTGCACATACTGAACATTTATTGTTGTCAGCAAACTATGAACACAAAAGACAGCATGTACAACATGGTTACCTGAAAAACTATTATCACTGTCAGAAATAAATATACTGAAGCTAGAATGGGGGACAAGTATTTGCCATCAGGCCCTGGAACATCAAAAATTGGTTTCTTCTTCTCACCATATTGCCATACCCATAGGCCATGACCTGCAGAAGAGTTGAAAGAGAAGAAAATGCCAATTAACTCAAGAAAAAAATGCTTAAGGTRCGAATCTGTACTTTAAGAGGCGTTACACAGGAAATTGATTTTTGTTTTCATCTACTCTGTAGGATTTTTGAAAAAAGGCCCCAAAACCTTTTTCTTCATTGGGAGAGATTTGTCTGTTCTTAAGGTCATGATGTAAGATTCATTTTGCTTAACTTTATCCAAATAAACCTGGCTAGTTAAAATTGATAGTTTAGGCTCTTTCTGCAGAGAAAAAAAAAAGGTATTTCCAGAAAGTGATTTGTTTCAATGGATAGTTGTGTTAAAATGAAAGATGAACTACACTGACTAGACTGAATCACTAGCCAGGTATCACTAGGCTAGTTTCAGCTGGATGAAGTCAAAAGAGACTTTAATCTTACACACGAATCTTACCCACCATGCCTGCAGAATTAATGAAATAACACCACCAGCAGAGCCATCAGCATGGAAGCTGAGAATCTTAGAACAGAAGACCTCAAGCCCTTTTTCTATTAACTGAGCTAATAACTAAAGGCATAATTGTTATTACTTTGGGAAAACAACATTCTTCTTGAAGGGACAAGAAGCTGCCTTTCTAAGTACAGTGCTAGAATTCGCRGTCAGCATCTTCCAAGATACACAGCAGTTTCTTGAAATCTTCCAGGAGAGATCTAAGATGGTATGCCTGTTTTAAAGGTTAAAAACAAGCACTAATTCCCCTCCCCACCCAACACACACAAAAAAACCCCCAAACAATATAAGAACCATTCAAATTATCTTCTCCACATGACATCAGAAAGCAGAAAATGGACAAAAAAGCCTACTTTAAATATAATCTTTGTAAGCCACATCTGACAATATTTTAAACTACCCCTTAAATCTTGTTAAATAAAAACAGCATTGAACTCTTGATAATTAAAAAAAAACCCTCTTAAATCAAAGAAGGGAAGTTATTTCTCCCCTGTATCACCAGTATGAGCATATCATTATATTAATGTCTTTCTCTATGCTTTTTATAGTTGAGAGCAAAAATTGAAGTCCCACACTTACAATGAACTATGTCAAGACTTGTTTTATAAATATTCTGAGATTTTCAACAGAATTATTGAGGTGTTATGCCTCCTTTACATTTTCCCRAGAGAAAGTAAAAAAATTGCCTGACTGTTACAGAAAACAACTTTGCATTTCTTGAAGCACCAGGCACTTCTGGTTTTTAAATGTTCTAGCAAATTTGTCTCAGCTGTTCTGGATGTTACCACTCCTAGTAGTTTGCACAGTCCCCTTGCTGATGATCGCTATGCTTGTAGTAACAGTGATAGAATGAAAGGTGTATCTGTGTGTCACCTACACACACTCTCACAGTCTGCATCACAGTAGTTGAAGCTGAACTGAAGCTACTGTGGCACCTTCCCTGCTGCCAGTGCTCTAGGGCAATCACCTCTGATGGAGCAGCAGAATGGACAGGCGTAGGCAGCAACTGCCTGCAATTAAGCCTACCACAGGACTTCATCAGAGCCTCCAACATCAGAGCTCCCTGACATGGAGGGTGTCGTGAACTCAGCGGAAACAAGTATGTTCATTCACAGCTCTAAACCCTTGTCTTTAAGTAACCCTTAACAATACCTGGAAAAAGGCATACAGAGAGATATTAAAATGACATAAGACTGTTATTAAACTGCATCATGGTTGTTAGGAAACATTCCAGTGTTTGTGCCCGTATTACTCACATACCAAACATTACAGAACACACAAACATCAAGAATATGAAATTCATATGCAATATATAAACAATCACTTTGGATGCCAAATGTAAAATTCAATTCTTTCCCACAGATGAATAGAAAAACAGCCTGAAGAGTTTTAACCTGAACCTCATCATTTTCTTAAACATTTCATGAAATCTAAAGAGTCTTCTAATTGGATTTATGCAGATTTGGACTTTTATGTATTTCTTCTATGTTAAAGCTGCAGCCTTAGGGACAGTCAGTAAATGCTGTACACTGTGCCCTCGATTTAATAAACAGTACTGGGAAATAGCAGGGTGCTAATTATGTTTACCCTCTGCACATACATTACTTTGTTGTCTGATTAATGACATGTTACACTCTACCACCTGTAGTTTTAAGAGGACTGCATATAAAGTGGCTTCTGGACTCGACATTTTTTGATGTTATAAAGGCTAGTAGAATCTAAGCATTCATATCTCTGGTACTAATAGCATATATCTGTCTGATGGTAAGAAGTAATTTAGATTGGCTTATGTATCAAGACATCTTGATTTCAAAGAAAGAAAATACAAAAAAAAAATTAGATCGTATGGAAGCAGCTAAATGGATGTCATGTTTTGGCAGATACATATATTTCTGACATAGCAAAGCACATCAATCCTAGGAGAGTATGTTACTTAAGCTTCTATTTTTAAAGAACACTTACCAATGGCAGAAAACAGACACATGATTAGAAGTATGAGGACACACCAAAGGACATCAGCATTCATCTGTCTTTCAAGCTTACTGCGTTTGTAACGGGGTCCGTTATTATTTAATAAAGCTTTGGTCTCATGCCCTGCAGAAGCAATTGCATCAAATGATGTAATATGGATTTTTGTTAGTATTTTAAGTAAACTCTAAGAAGGGTAGTGTGCTTAGGCAGAAAAATGAAAAGCAACTTTTACCTGCATAGATTACGATTCCTGCTACTTCTTCTGTGTTTCTAATGGTACATCCACGTAACAAAAGATTTTCTTTGAACAATCCATCTTTTTTTCCACTTTCATGTATCCTGCAGAAGATTTAAAAACAGAACAAAGCACAGCATGTCAAAAAGTTTAAATTTTTTTCAATCTTACTATTCTTTAAYAGAAGCCCAGGAAACATATTCAAAGTTTAAGAAGTCATGTCAGCCTGATGGTGAGGTATTTCCTTAGATGTGTCCTCTTCTCTGTTGGAAGATTCTCTGGCAACCTTCGAAAACTGAGAATACCTACACAGGAATCCCAAAAGTCTGGCAGCCTAGTTGGAGCAGTAGCAGTAGCCCTGACTAGGCTATTGGATGTGCAAATGTATGGGAAGAATGGTTACTAGAAACATGCAGGTCAAATCTACAACTTTGAAATTGCATTGGACTTTTTAAGCATGCACAGATTGACTGCGCAATCACAATTAACCCTGTCCATGTAAGAGCAGATATGCAATGCATATGATTTACATACTATACACATTTGTATTAAAGAACTCCTAGAAGGAAATACGGTGAATTTGGGAAAGGACAGTGTTTCAGAAGCAGTGACACTAGGGATGATGTGTCAGGGATACTACATGTTGGTTCAATGAAAGGGAAAGCAAGAAAAATTCCATTGGTTCATCAGTGAGAATAAGACAGATTCCTTTCCGAGAGCCTCACTGAGTGGTTAAGAAAGAAGAAATGGCACGCACCCTTACGATTATTGTCAACTAGCACTGGAACACATGAGAAAAATGGAACTAAGTAACATTTTTCCACTACAACTCCTAATTCTCTACTGTATACAGACTGACTCAAATTTCAGTAGACAAAGAAGAATAGAAAGTAGCCTTATGAGCATTAACTGTCACAAGGGAAATGCTAAATAATAACAACAACATTTAAAAAATAGCATTAGAATGTTCTATTAGACAAAAAAAATCAAATAATCATTCTAGACCTTCTCTGAATGAATAAAATTTCATTTAATAGACTGCAATATCCTAATGCCTCAGAGCAGATTAAAGCAAAGTCTGAAATATTTAAATGTTTGGCCTTAAATTACATAGCATCAAAACTATCCCTTCTAAAAACCTAATGCAATAAAAAAACTAATAAAAGTTGGGAGTTTTATGAGAAATCCTGGAAAAATGTAATGTGCAAAATTAACAGACTGATTTAACTGCTCTTGTTGTCATGTCAAACTTTATGGCTACCTGGATTTAGAGCATTTTGAGTAGCCTGTGTCCCACAAAATCTGTAAACTGGCTTAAAATTGTAACTTTTACAAAAATGTTGAGTTCTTTTTATTTGCTTCCTGTTTTCCGAGCCTTCATACCTGGGTTGTATATTTACACTTTTCTCTGACCGTTAGAACTTTTTTTAATGAAAACCTAAATTCTATCTTTAGCACACGCTTCTAGGATCTCAGGCTTGAAGAACTGTACCAAGCATCCTGAGATATGCAAGAAAAAATAGTGATAGTTGGAAATCCTCCATATTTTCCTCCCTATATCAGCAGGGATTATCAAGGAGCAGGAAGTCTGTATCAGCAGGACCAGCTGCAGACTAAGGAACTGGTTATGTTAAGTAGCCTGTGGTCGATGCTTTACATATGTGCACACTTTTTAATGTATCTATATACATACACACATATATGTATATATATATACACAGTCCTCTTTATTTCAGGATAATGTAATATACCCACTCCATGCTTCTAAGAGCTCACAGTATACATTCAAAGCACGGGTTTTTAACAAGTATGCTCAGCTTTTTTCAGAAGGAATGGAGAAGCAGCGGTGGATTTGAGAACTGAGCTGGCTGCAGCAGTGATAACATCTGACTAGAGACCAAAAATGAACAGAGGAGGAAACAGCTAACATCAAGTTTGCACGATTGATGTAAAAGTGAAGCTTTTTTTTCATTAGGAGAGAATTTCCCCTGCTCAACCCATCCTCTCTGCAGTCCTGCAGATATGAGGCTGCAAGTTCTGCTTCTGTCCTCTTCAGTAAACCTCTTTAATTCAATGCCTCACCTTTTGTCAATGGAGCTTCAAAAACTGAAGACTGCCCAGCAGCCCTCTTGTAGCATGACAGTACCTGTAAATACTGATTGCCAGTTTGAGAATTACCTGAATTTGGCTGGGCTTATACTTCGGGAAATCACTCCTTAATGAATACATAGTGCAGAAATTATAGTTACCAGTATTCTGCCATTCCTCTGCTATTTAATACTGAATTCTTCATTAGCCTTTCTCATAAATCATTAGGACACTAGCTTGAATTTCCAATAAAGTCTCCAAATCATAGTTACAGCTCCTGCTAATACAGAGACTTTTTAAAGATAAACCTACTTAAGAAGTAATTGATCTGGCTGATGATTTTATAACCTTCATCCATTCATTACGCATAACAGTAACTGTGGACTGTGATAGGTATATTGTACATGATAACTTTTATATACAATTAATTGTATATGTGTTCTATACAATTACATATTTGCTCTTATTATCCTGCCTTAYACAACATCTGAACTTACTCCATAGCAACGGTGCAACATCTGAAGCTGACCTGTTGGTGCCAAGACGCCAGTCTAGCCTTTAGTCACAGACTGGGCTTTCTCACCAAAGCTCATCTTATCGTTATACACATTTGGTACTGCTTTTTACGTTTTCACTGCCAAATGAAGTTGCCTAAATCACCTACTGCTCACAGACCTTTAAAAAACAGGATGGATAAAATCAAAATTTGTGAGACATAAGCTAGATGAACTGAAACTCATTGTTTCCTTCTTGTCTGTACCTCATTTTCAGTGACTCACTAACCAAACATACATATAACCCAATCAGGCACAGATGATAAAAGGAAAACAAAATTACAGACCTGAAGGTCTGAATTAAAAAATAATGAAAACTAGAGCTAGATAAACCACTCTGGTAACAAACCTGCCAAGGCTACAACCTTATGTTGAGTTGGCTTAGATCCCATTTCTAGCCCTGCAGAGCTATAAACCTTAAGCCTGTTACAGAGGTTGAACAGTCTGTTTTTCCCCTTTCTGAATTCAGGTCAGTATAGTTTTGGAGGCAAAGAAGGAAACTTTTCTCTGTCAGTATTTAAAAGAGTTGCTTGCTGAAGCTGCTCAGAAGTTTGGAATGTGAAGGCTGGTCCCCATGTAAATGTGTTGGTAAGCACAGGTGCACTACCCTTTATCTCTGCAACTTCTCACATGGATGTCACCAACACGCTGTATATAAACATCTAAAATACACACACACCACATATTATGAGAAATGGGCTCACCAGATGCAGTTAGCTACCACTTTACTACAGCAGTRAGGAAGTGTTTGTATAGAAATAAGCCTCACAGTTTAATACAGTAACTCAAAAATTAGTCTTATGATAGCTCATTTCAGCCTTCTATGGCATTTTTGCCTGTTTGTTTACTGGTTTGTTCACTGGCGTTCAATAACATGGTGACATATCAAAATTATATTCAAATATTTTTTCAAGTATTTTCTCTCACTCTCTGGTTCCTTGAGCAGTTTTGAGTCCTTACAAAGCAAATGGTGGAGCAGTCATTACTTCCTGCTCCTTGATAATCCCAAAGACTCAATAATCTTAAACCTCATTAGTCCCAGCGCAGATCATCAGTCTGAACCTTCCGGACTCTGAAGAGGTTGTGTCATTGCAGCARGTCAAAGGGATATCAAGAAACAGATTTGTACTTTTCTAAATAAAAGAATAAGTCTGATTCATTTTTTATTAATACTCGCTTTTTTATTCGCTTTTTTATTAATACTGTTCTGTAAATTTATGACAAGCTTTGAAGTAGAAATGCACACATGAATTCATATATTATTATCACTCCTTGTATACTCCTTTTGGCATTTTCCAGGCAAGTCTTCTGACATCACATGATTAGATGAAGATTTCTGTTCTTGTCTAAAGTTAATAATAAAAGATCTGTTTTTCAGAGAAAAGCTGGAAAGCCTGAATACAAACTACCCCTTCTCCTTTTCCCTTGCACATACACTCACAAAAAGAGTGAGAAGAGACTTTAAAGCCCAAATTTGTTATTTCTGGAATCCGGCATAGGATTTTTGAATGTTTGCCATGCATACTGTACATAACCTGGCTAGATCCAAACAGGCAGGGGGCATGCTAGATTTTATTCTGTTCGTTTCACATAGAGGACTTCTTCTACGGGAAATAAAAATGAGGAAACATGCTCGGCATATATGAGGTGCAGAAATTACAAAACAGTATTAAAGTAAGTGCTTGCATAGAACAGCCAGTCTGTCTGCCCATCTGCACACAGAGAGTATGCTACACATCTACAGACATAGGGAAGTGTATGACCAGGCCTGTCGCAGAACGTTTTGTAGTATTTTTGCTGTTTTATATTATCATGTCTCCTGTCATCCTGGCCTGCCTGTGTTACATTGGTTATCTATAGTGATCACATTTCAGATTAGTTGTGGGGAACGAAATTTCCCCTCCACCAAACACCGGTTTACAACTCACACACACGTATTTCTGACTCCCTAAAAAACTGTCAGCATAGCCACTGGAACCAGAGGTGCTTTTCATATTTCAAACAGAAAAAAATAGTCATCTTCTAAAATGGAAACCTACGAAGGGGTCAAAGCAAATTTTGACGGTAATGTGTCAGCACAGCTTTTTAATATGGATCTCTTGAAAGTCTACTGTTTCACAGCATCCCTATTTAAAAATTTCAATAACATTTCTTTTTACTTGAGCTACTACTTGATCAGCTGAGAGCTATCTGAACCTGTCTTTCAAGCACTGACTATCAGAAAGATTTTGACATGATTAAGATCTGATTTTGACATGACAATGACATATTTCAATTCAGATGTACTAATTACAATCCATCTTGCTAACATATGATTTGAAATAGACCCATGATTTCATGATACCAATGAAGAAAATCTAAAAAGAATAAAAGAAGGAAAAAGACCCTCTTTCTCTTGACAAACTGGGAGGTTGAATCTAGGATCTTTCAAAACAAAGTTTATTTTTGAGAGTCAGTGCCTGCTTTTCACTTCAAATACCACATGCTCCTTTAGTCGTAAATCTCTGGCAGCACAGCTGATGAGACCTGATGCTTTCTGCCATATTCACAACTGATGTCTGACCTCTTGCTATGTCAAAAACCATCCACTTCATTTGTAAAACATGAAAAGATAAAACATTGAGAAGATAAATTAGAATTTATCTTGAACAAAGGGCTTCCATGTTATCTGCTACATAATTTGAGTAACTTAAATGTTACATGCATTTTCCACATGGAGTACATAAGTAAATACATAATGRAAGACAAATTTGTGCATACATCCTGCTGTATTCTACTTTTGTTCAATACTTTGGGGACTAAGATCAACACATATGAAGTGTGCTAGAAAAGCTGCCAAACTTTCTTTTTTTTTGTATCTGGAAATGTCATTTCTGCAGTAGAGAAAGCTCTCTATCATTTTAGACAGTTACACGCCCTCATGCAGTAATGTCTAATACTGAACTTTTATCTTTAAATGAACTATAGGGCTTGGTGGCT
Source organism: Rhea americana (assembly GCF_003343005.1). Classification (NCBI taxonomy): domain Eukaryota; kingdom Metazoa; phylum Chordata; class Aves; order Rheiformes; family Rheidae; genus Rhea; species Rhea americana. Next base: position 9,499,180 of record NW_028186867.1, on the reverse strand, counting down.
GTTAAATAAAGCAACACATCTTCCCACAGCACAACTTGATGTCGCCTCAAAAGAGCTTTCCTGATTTACACCAGTTGACAGTACATCCTACACAATCTCTGACATCTGAGAGTAGTAACTGAGCTGATAAATAGCATAACCATAAAAAGCTCCTCAAGCCTCAGCAATTTCAGCTCGTGCCATTTATGCAATTCAATACTGCTTACCATTCCTAATCCATAAGGATAATAAATCATTGTATTCTAAACAGAAGTAGTGTGTACTTAACTCTTTTCATCAAAATTTAGACAAAGAATTAAGTATCCTGGTCTCTCAGCCTGCATGTGGTCACAGACTGTAAAAAAGAAAAGTCATGCAAGAATGCATGCCCACATAGCACAGTCCTTGGCTGTGTGTTAGAAGCAAAGTGCTCTGTACACTGAGCACAACTAATGGGCCAGAGACGAGCATCCTATTAAGGGAGTTCTGTTTGGTTAGAATTAAGTCAAGTGGCTGTATGTGATTCTGCATGGTGATGAACAAGCACACTCATAGTGTGAATTAGTTGCTTAATTTTGTCTGAATGAGAGAAAGAGAAAAGCAGGATAGCTGAAATATCAGTTTCACCTTCTGATTTTCCTCAATGACACTTACTTTAAAAGAAACACCAAACAGACACATCTTCATAAAAATAACGTATAGCAGACTGTGTTTGTTTGTTGGCTCTTTTGGCCTGGTTTTCTATTTCCTCCCATTTCCAGATGGTCTGTTTTGATCTGTGGAGGGAGGGAAAGGGAAAAGAGTGTCTGTAACTTCACTGCTTCATGCATTTGTTTTCTAGAGTGTAAACTGATCAAGGCTGGCAACTAAATCCATCCRAAGGAATGGAAATGTGAGGCTCATGTGTCTCTGAAGAGAAGATCCTCTAAAAGAGCTTTGAATATCCTTCTCTAGACATTCAGAAGTGATGATGATGTGAGGGGCAGAACATAGTCCAAACCAAAGCAGCTTGTATTTTATCCCGTATTAGAGAAAGAAGGAGTATATACTAAAGCATATTATATGAAATACTCACATGTAACCTCGAAACCTACTCAAGTCATTGTTTGGCTTCTCACATTCAATGACACTGGTGAACTTCAAGGGGTCAAATTCTGAGTCCTGGAATAATAAAAGTATCAATCACTTAGTGCAAAGACTTGCAACTTAYAGCCAGAACTGCCTTCTTCGCTAGCTTTTATAATATATCAAAGTTAAGGCTTTTCAAAAGCATATAAATGACACTGAAAAATCAAAGGAACACAGGTAATAAAATTCCTCAGGTGACTTGGAAAATCTCCCTTACAAAAAAGATTTTTTGTTCCGTAAGTTTATCTAGAGGGGAAAAAATCAAGATTTTTCTGGGAAGGCTCAAAATATTCAGAAGTTTCACTACACATAATGTCCAAATGGAGCTATTGCAAATCTAGGACAACATCAGCCAATAAATTGCCAGTTATAAAAAGGCTAGTGTGAGTTTTTGATATAGTAAGACTTCTTACTTGCTTTATGTCAACACAGATAAATTAATCTACTACAGAAAATTATTCACATACAGAAGARTATCTTTTTCCTAATTAACACTTAAAAATCTTGATTCTCTAGCTAATTAGTCTGAAGGTGGCATTTTTGCTGACTGTGCATACAAGATGTTTACCCACAGTTACAAACTTCTTGGCCTGAGGAAAAATGTCCTATCACAGCACAATTGTTTAATTTTGTTAAATATAAATCAAGGGTCTTCCGTCTTCCAAACTAAGATGGATAGGCCAGACTAAATGAACTACATAGTGAAACCAGTAGAGGTCTGTAGTTCTGGTGCTGCTGAGACAGCTGTTTGTCTCCATCAATGAGGAATGCCTTTTAAAAACTGCTTCACAGATCTTCTGAATGAAAATACTAATTGTGGATCATCACATTATTAAGTTTTCAACAGTTGTAACACAGAAAATGTTATGTTTTTATAATGGTTCTACTGAGCAGCTGCTGTAGGTCCCTGAGCACAGTCTTTTAGATCACATTATGGGAACAGCCAAGGATCAGTAATCAAAGAACAGAGAAACAGTCTCATTGCCAGATTTTCTGAAAAACACAGATATATCAAAAAAMATTTAATATTGACTCCACTCAGAAGGAGAGGAAGAAAATAGATTGTAAATAAAAGGTAAAAGAACTAGAGGATATGCCAGCATCACTGTCAACCCCCTTCTTTATTTTTCTACCAACCATGTTTGGGAGAAAGACAGACTTACAGTATATAGGAGGTAATTCAAACCACCCACACCTGACACCTTCGGAAATCTTTACAATATTTTCAAGAAGCAGGAGATGATAAGAAAACCTTGAAGATGGGCTGTCATCTAGAGACAGCTACAGCCCACTGGAGGAAATAATCACTTTTAGATGCTGAATTCAGCTTGTAAACAGGAAAAAAAATATTAAAAACAACAGGCAGCTCTGAGGAAGAAGAATACTATGCTGAGATTCAGACTTCCTAAATTATGTCAAAATAGGCAGTCAGATACCTAAGCCTTAGCAAGAAATCCAGATGGCCTTCTCAGCACTACATACTGTTGCTATTTAAGCTCATTAGATGTTTTTCCTGGTCAGTCTTAGTTTTGTCTCAATGACTGAAGTTTGGTGCTGGGAACACTCAAGGAGCRCCTCGTTCTAGGGAGGCTCACAGAACGCCACTAGGGACGAGGCAGACATCGCAAAGCTGCGCATTCATCCTCTCTGACCCTTATTCCTCAGTCGCAACCTCAGAGCAGCACAGACATTCGCAGTCACAAGGAAGGACTCGCTCACTAGTGAGAACAGCCATCAGGAAGCTTTCAGGCCTTGGCATCTGAAATCTGTTACCACAGCACTTAAACTGCGCGCTATGCCTGTGTCCTTGCCTCCAGCGTTCAAAGGTTCATGTTGCAGAGACACTACGCTAGCAGCCAGCACTACCAGGCAGCTGGCTTTGCTTGAGCTTTTTGTAGAAAGTAAATGTCTTCCAAGCGATGCCAAAGCTTATGGGGCTGTAAAGTCTGTGTTATCTACATAACAAACACCTGCTCGGCTGCCCCAGAGCACAATCTTCTTTTCCTTCCTTACTTCAGTATGTTTCTTCACAGAAGAAATAGTCCAGGAAAAATAACACACAAACTTCACTCATGGTTTTTCAATAATATACCGTCTGTCTGCCTAATGCTGTATTAAAGAAGATTCACCACTGTAGTTTAAATTGCATTCATCAATTGGCAGGAAAAGACTGGACCAGAAAGACAAGTATTTTTGTCCTTTATGATCATATGCAGCAGTGTTACAAGCTCTAGTTTGTTTCACACAAATTTTCATTGATTTTTTTTTTTTTTTTTTTTTAAATGAGAAATCTTAGTACCTTTGATGAATGCCTCAGAGGGAATCCTAGAGACACCTAAAAGCAAAGGCCAACCTAACCAAATGAAGGTTTTCTATGGCCTTGCTGAACTCAGCAAGGAGAGTCTGGTTTCAGAGCTGTATAGACACATTAACTTCTCCAGCAATTGGAAGTTTATAGACTGAATTTCCTTTCTCCTCGGAATACCTGACAAGGCCAGTAACTTCACAAATAAAATAACCCACACCTTTAAAATGTAGAGCTAAAGTCTTCACAAAACAAAGATCTTGTCAAGATCAGACAAGACTAAACCTATCCTACTTCCACACTACTACAATGTAGCTTTTCTGCTCTATTTGTTGGGTTCTTCTCTTCTATGACTCAGTTTTGGAACTAAAAGTCCCTTATCATGAAATCTAACTGTCTGTGTATTTGTGTTCTGTTACAATTAACTTGAAATATATGATTACGGTCTTTAATCAGATAATACCTGGGAGGGGAGAAATTCAATCAGAATAGTAGTTTACGTAAGGGAACAAAGCTACTAAATTCTGATTTATTGCAAAAGCTCTTTGTTTTATTAGTAAATCAAATAGCTCCATCTCTTCCTTCGGAAATGGAAGTGTAGATATACACCATATTCCATTACAGCTGATGACACCATTTTGATGTAAAAATATCTTTTGGTTAATGGGAAAATATGTAAATGCTGCCCATGTGTAACTGCTTTCAGTGGTTATAAAGAAGCACAAAGTCAACATAAGCTTTCTCAATGATCAAAATTTTGTTCCTTTTTATGCTGCTACACACACTTCAGCAGCAAGTGGAACAAACCATGATAACTCTCTCATGTATTAATAGCTAAGGGAAGCTGTAGCTAGAAGGAAAGTAAAGTGTTGGTTTTATAGTCCACAAAGTATCATTTGTGTTGTTTTCTGGGTACAAGTCCATGAAAAAAAAAACACTCTGCCACTAATTTGATTTTTCTCCTTCAGGGAATTTCTGTCACTGTTAAGACACACAAAACCCCAACAACAAAATACGGTCAAACACAGTACTTCCCCAGAGCTTTGTGCAGCAACTGCCTGATGTGCCTAATTTTTGGTGTCTTTCTTTTAATGTATAGAACTGCTAGGTACTAGAGCTGTCCCAGTCTTGAGAGGGATGAAAAGCTCCATGCCTAGCCTCACTTGATCTGCATTGAGGCTTTCCAAAGCTCTGTCTCCCTGAAAACTTGACTTATTTGGTGTTCTCAAGGTCTCCCAGTGTACATCAGCCAGATCAGGTCATTCATAAAAAGCAGTTGCAGGCATTTTTTCTTTTCTGAAGGTATGTGATGGTGTCTCATCTATCATATGATACCTTTGTATATCTCCCAAACTTGTGGCTTGTGCACTGTTGATTTGAATGTCAATTGACTTCCTAGTTGATAAAATCCTAGGAGAGATTTGCTGATTGCAAATAAACTATCTCAAATATTTCACAAAACTGTAGCAGGGCAAATGCCAGAGCTAAATTATGCTTATGTCAGTCAAATCTTTTTCTTAACCTGTTTTCCCTTTGCTGCAATTTAAATTTTGTCAGCACTAATTCTGAGGATGAGTATCTGCAAAACATGATCAAGGCAAAATACCTTGCTTATACTTAAGGTGGAGTTCTTACTGCTAAGTAGGACTTAATTAGGAGCACAAACTCATCAATGTTAAGAAACAGCAAAATACTCTTTGAAAGGATATGTGAAGGCCACTTGGGGAGAAAAGAGTTCTAGAAGAAGGGCCAGAAGGCAGTGAGTGCTGACTTTGAAAAAGCTGACATGAACACCATGTATGCCAAAGTCTARGCAAAGTCAAGCATATCCAATTTCTTTAACAGAAAGTAAGAAACAACAACCAGAACTTAAAAGTTTATGCTCCTGCATTAATAGTCTAAGGCTGCACAATCATATTTCCACTTGTGCTCTCCCTGTCCATTCCAATGAACCTCAAATTCTCTTTGAGACTATGAAAGAGCTACAATATGAAAGATGGTGCGTATTCAGGAGTCATGAAATGTGAATTTGGCTTCTGTGAAGCTGAAAAAGGAAATGAACACATTTCCATTTCTTTTGAGGTTAACAGTACTAGTGTAAACCTCTCTGTCTATGTGGTTCACATTATCTTAGTACTTGCAGGCTCTAGCAAAATGATTACTGTCACTGCAACTGCTGCAGCTCTTTTCCAAATGTTAGGTATTGTCCCTGTTTTTTTTTTGTTTTTTTTTTTTTTTTTTTTTTTTTTTTTTTTTTTTTTTGACACAGCAAGCACAGATGCAAGCATCGTTCACAGGCACTCCAATTTAGTGCTCTGTTGGTCTTTCAGCCTGATGTTCTTCCTCCAGTGCAGTTTCAATTTTATATCACAATCATGGTATCAGAGCATTATAACAGTACAACAGGGGTTCCAAGCTGTACTATGCGTATACTAACTACAGTATGCAAGTTACTTCAAACACTAAACCCCAAAATTATGTCTGGTTGCCTATCCTCTGGAGGAATGGCTGGCTGGTTGGAAAATGCTGCCAGAATAACCGAATGAACACAGGCCTGCACATAGCGGATGAAAAGATAAATTTGGCGGCATGTCTTGTCCAGTGATGTGTGGCCAGTCAAAACACCAGGAACCTGTTGCTGCTCCTATCATGGTACAACACAGTTCTCTTAAGTCAGAATATGGTCTTGAAAAATGTGAAAAAAGATTTCAATCACTTCTTCCCATAAGGTTTGAGCATTTCAGAAGTAGAAATACATCATTTGGTCAACCATGAATGCACAAAAACATTCATGTATATCCCCACACTCTGGATGTTTATGTTCTGTATTTTGGAAGCTTTCAGTCACTGATTATTATTAAACTACTTTAGTGTAAGAATTCTTTTTTAGTAATACCACTTTAAGAACAGATCTTTCAGGTTTCTGCAGTATGAAATAATGCACTTACTGAAGAAAAAGAGGACAACTCTTGCTTAACTCTTATGCTGTATCATGGCATACCAAAAACAAAAAAAAAAAGGAAAAAAAAGAGAGAAAAAGTAGAAAAAAAAAGAGAGAAGCAGGGACTTGATTCAATAGTTAGAGCCTCACTTTCCTCAAATACCAGGCTTTCATTTTGATTTCACCGAAGTAACATAAGCTAGTTCACTGCCTTCTTCTGAAAAAGTGCTGACCTTTTAGGAAATCATAAGTATTTTCTGAAAGGCTGAAACTTGTCAAAAGGACAGATAGTACTTCTTCTAGTAGCAATTTAATGTACTCAAGGATTCCACAGAACATATTTTATTTTTTCAGGAGTTTTCTTACTAGGAAAAAAGTTGAAGTTACCTATAAATCATACTTGTTTCAGTTTCTTAAATTTTTAGGAACTATATTCCTATTCTATACACAGCAATGGGAAGACTTACTTTCCTTACATAAGCAGACTTTTGCAGATTGTAGAAATCTGCAAATATTGATTCTCTCAAAATTGAACATCAAATGAAAGTTAGTTTAAATTGCAGATGTAAAGGATTTTGTGACTAGGCTTTAATGCTCTACTAAAACCAATTAAACCTGAAAAGAGTTCCATTTAAAACAATAACTTGAGGTCCTGAATAATTGGGCTGTGTCTCTTGAGGGAAGCAGAAATGTATACAGGAGAAGAAAACATAATGGTATGCTAAAGGAAAAGTGTTTTCTTTAAGATTTCCCTTAAAATAAGTCACCGCCCCGTATCTCTCAGGTGACTGTTGATGAGTGGGAAACAAGAGGTAGAGAGATGAAGTAAGTGTAGAGACCTGTCACAAAAAAGAAAAAAAAAAAAAAAAGGAGACTTTGGAGCCTCAGCTGTAACATCATTCTGAATCTCGACAGTGAAATGCCAACCGTTCTGGCTCTGCTGGCAACCGTACCGAACTGTCATAGCTCAAGAAGCAAAACATGCTGCTCTGCCAAATGATTTAGTTTGACAGTTACACCATGTTCAAACAACATATTCCTCTTCATTGAACGCGTGTTATATGGGTGTTTTAATGGCCTGCTAGTGTTATTAATAATACATAGCATTAAAATGCTTTCCTTTATTCACCTGCCCTACTTTACTGTTGCAGAAACTTGAGTTTGATGTTTGGTCCTTTCTTTCACTAGGATGGCATAAGTACACCAAGATGCCCTTGCATCAGAGGGACAGAGTTACCCACTCATCATAGTCTCTTTACGGGATATGGTGGGGATCTTACACAGGCTTCTCCTTGAAGTAAAACTGCTGGATGAGGAGTCTAGTATTTGTTTTGACTTGTATGTCTGGAGGGAGACAGGGAGAAATGAAGTCAAGGGGACAACTCAAAGGAAATACTTAATAGACAAAAATCTGCTTCAGCCAGAAAAACAGCTTTCCAGTTTAAAAGCTTTTAACTGCAGTAAGAATTTATTCCCTTAAAACATTGGTCCACCTATGATCGCTTTATACAGCAGCACACTACATTTACCAAATAAAATTAATCTGACCTTTTATTAATGTGCAACTGGAATTACATATTGATTTTACATATCCAAAGCATGAAGACTGTTTATATACTAAAACAGTGAAATGTTTTAATGTCTAAACTGCATTAGTCTTCCTGGCAGAATTTATCTATGCCACTAATTCACAAGAAGAAGAAGAAACAGTTTGATCTATGCTATTTAGGAACTAAGAAGATCTAGCCATACATCAGAATTTAATAGTTTTGTTTTCCACACTGACAACTACTACTATAATTGGATTTTTTCAAAGTGTTTGTATAAAGGGAACAGAGATGTTCAGTATTTAGAAACACTGGAACAGCTGAGCAAGCCAAATACATGTTAGAGGGCTGATCTTCCTCTCGCTGACGTAAGTAAAAATAGAAAATATTATGAGGGAATAGCACAATATTCCGCCTGTAGGGAAAAAAATGTGTTGTTTGTAAGGCCTATGAAAACCTCAAAAGTTCTATGACAGCCAGCTGAAGAAACTGCTTTTAGTCAGTCACAGGGTAACACAGTCCCAAAATAAAATGCTAACAATGCTGAAAATACACMTATACAACACTGTATACTCTAACACCCCGTAGAATGATGGCAATTCTTAGCAATGCATTGAAAATGATAGTGATGTGAAAGAACCAGCTGACTGAGTATTGCAGCGCAGGCAAGTGGTCAGGAAATAGAATATGTTAAAGCTGAAATACGGATCCAGATCTGAACATTTAACAAAGTAGTAGCTACCTGTACCAAAGGCCAGCTGCTGAAATAAGTGAATGGGTTCCTAGTCCATAGGAACCAACCTCAGCATGAGCTCAGCTCTTAAGCCACAGACCAAGCCTGTTAAAGGCTCACAAAGCTCCGCATATAGCATGCCCTGTTCCGCCAGTGGCTTTCCCTGGCTTYGTTTGCATAGTCTGCAGTGAGATGCAACCCTCCCCACTCTACAGTACTCTCTTCTTTTAGGAGATGTTTCCAACAGTATTTCTGCTGCGTTTCAAAACTGACGGGAAAAAGATTTAATTTGCTTAGTGCCTGTACAGTCATTTTAATTTGGTAGCACAACAGCTCACATTAGCTTCCAAATATACCTTGGCCTTCTCACGCTCTCACCCTGGGCAGCTGGCGAGTCAGACTACTTGTGGGACGAAGTTTTGCCAGAAAAAGGAACAGGAAAACCTAAGACCCTTCAAGAAGAAGAGGAAAATGCCAAGTACCTCTCTTACATTGTTTCATAAATAAAAAACAGAACTGCAGAGTCATGGCAGCAGAGTGTGTGGCTYGTGATGGAGGCTTTTCTTATGAATGGTAAAACCTGCCACTAAAGGCTACAGCGCCAGGATGCAGTTACGTGCACCAAAGCCTGATGTGCCCATCTCACTTATCCTGAAGACATGAAATCTGGATAACACAATCTTTACATTTCAAGGCATTATGTGCAAGAAATGTTCCTAAGATTTGAGTGAAATTTGATTTGTAATATGAAATCTGTAACACTCAGCAACCTCCCAGATTACTTAGAGATGCCAGTCCTCACCATTTGAAGAAAAGTGTAGGGCAAAGAAGCAGTCCTAATGAAAATAAATCTTTCATTTCAAGTATTACAGAGCAGCATTCATATCAGTACTGTTACAGCTTTGTCAGTCTTTCCATTAGCGTCTTTAATGTGTGAAGGTTATATAACTATGAAAAACTCTCCAAGTTGGACACYAGCATGCAGTCTTTGCTTAGAATCGTATCTTAATAACAATATTCATCATCGCGTGCCTGCTCTACTAACGCTCCTAATTCAAACACAGCATTAAGAATGCACCTTCCCCACTTAATCCCAGCTGTTTCTGAACTTCCCTTYTAGCCCTACTGGGAGGGTAGTGGGAAGAATATGAAGATTAACAATCAATCTGAGAACAGTAAGGCTGTGACTRGCATGCAGAGTACAAGAGGGAAGTCTAGAGAGCTGCCAAAACGCTTTTAGGTAACGGTTTTGCTGTCCTGTCTGTCCATTCTCACCTACTACCTGTTTTATTGAACAAATACCTTTTCAAACAATACACTGAAGACTTCTGAGATAAAGGGAAGCACACCTTCTCAAAAGCTGGAGGAGTTCAGTGCGTTGTTTTTCTTTGCAGACACCAGCAGTTTGCAGAAGACTTATGAAAAGAAAATCATGAGCACACTGCCAATTGCAAAACTGCACAATAGAGCTGGGAAATGAGCTCCGAGGATAAACATGTATCACCGGGTTAGCTATTAAGGTTCACTTCCCTCTTGAGCCCTGCAAGCAGCTTCACACCTCAGGCACGCAGAAGGATTATGGAGATCCTGCCTAGGTCTTTTCTTCAATAACTCCCTGTAGTTACCAGCAAGATAAAGCCACCTTTATCCCTTCCTGCTATACTTCAACACCCTGTAAGTCAGATGCCTGTGATCTTAACCATACTGGCCACATGGCTATGCAGGCATATGAGCATACATTAGCCATAATAGATTGTTTTTCAATCTGCTCTTTAACCAAGTCAGGCCAAAAATTTAATAGGCAAACATGCCTGGAAAAAATACAGAGAGGGCGGTAATGCTCCTAGCAACTTATACATGCTTTCTAATCATGTTCTATGTTAAACATCAAAATCTCTTCCCTTTGGAAGGGATTAGTGTGTCAATAAGAAAGCTGAATTAGTAAATCAGCACTGCTGCCTATAAATTTGTACGCACAATTGACATTTTTAATTCAAAACCAAATGGAAGTATAAGCACTATACTTCTATGCTGAGGGCAGTATCTTCTCAAGTCACGTACCTATAGTAAAACCATAGCTTTCTCTCTCTCRTATATGTGCATGCATATATAAACTGTCTAACCAACACAGTCATAGCAGACCTTGAAAGTACGAACTTGAGTATAACCAAAGAATGGAAATTTTCGTAAGTTATTACAAATAACAGTTTTGAGACATATGGTCAGCCACTTCCCATGTAATAAGGACTTTAATGCAAACTTTTACTGCTCTTTGTAGCCTTATTAGTATTAAAACAAATAAAGGACTTGGAGGGTAGCAGGTGGAGAAAAGAGAAGTGGGATTAAGTTCACATCCTAGATGTTGAGATAAACAGAGGAGTTCCTCATACTGTTGCTCTAGTTTCTCAGGCAGAAAAAAAAAAGACTTGTTCTCTACCTCACTGCTTCCAAAAGGAAAGCGAGACTATGTCACCACTGCTGGGGTTACACACAGCTTAATACTTACTGTAAACCTTCCTGCTGTGGAAAAGAAAGTCCTTCTATCTTTTCCTAATCACTGATACTGCAAATTAGGTTATGGTATCAGATTAGGAAGTTGTGGTATGCTTCCAGCTCCAAACTCCTCCRTCTAAAAGCAGGAGTTCTCAGCATCTGATTAACATACCATTTCTAAGAATAAATATTCCAGATATTTTGCCCTCTCAGATGACAAGCCAATGCAAATCTAAGGAATAAGCAATCCCAGAAATAAAACTCTTTTTTTTAGTAAAATTGAATTAGGCTAGGGGATTAGAAAAGTCACAACAAACCAATAAGAAAAGAAGATCTGATTGGGAAAACCTCTCCTTAACTTGATTTAAATGTATATGTTTACTTCTCCTATAACAAGAAAGCAGTAGAGCATTTCGTTTTCTCCCCAGACTTGAAATGCTTTCTTGTTTTCTAACGTTTATTCACAGAAACAAAGGATTGGAGAGATGCGAGACTTGCCACACGGAGAATGAAACCTGCTACCTCTTTAGAGGTCAGCTGCAGCACAAGAACAGGCATGATACATTTCCTTATGTGGCTTCACCACTGTTCTACTGGTGCAGGAAGGATTATCCTAAAGATAGGAGGTCCTTCRCAGCCAAGATGTTCAAACTTAGATTCATGAATTTATCTCCTATCATTCACAATTAGGCACAAAAAATAAACAGCCAATGTCAACGGTAAAAGTTAAGGACTTAGCACCCATTCAAATTGGACTCTTATTTTTTTTGCCAATGCTTAAATTAAAGTACCCAAAATTTTCTGTTACAGTTATTCAAATCCTTTGTCCCTCTGATGAGTCTTGACAACCAAAACTGTGGTCTGGACACCTGCACAATGGAAACTAGAAAGAGATGATCATCTTGCTTGAAACCAACCCAACAGGAAGTGAACCACAATTCTTGAGTTTGTCAAAACTTGCATCCTGTCCCCTCACCCCCCAACTACAAACTAAACAACTCCCCCCTAGACTACTAACTAAATGCCACGGTAAAATGGCACAGTGAAAAACTGTTCTTAGCATCTCTTACGGATTTGTAGCTAATACAAAACCACTGACTCAGGCCTGCTCTGCAGTAGGCCATTCTGTGTGCAGCTGCTATACTTTTGTTTCTCTGTTAGACAGACATGTCCATAGTTTCTATAGAAGTTGTTTCTGAACGTGGTATTATCCAAAAATATATTAAAAAGAACAGTATAGACATTGAGCTTTTCGTAGCGATTTCGGTTTTATCAGAGAAATTTACTGAACACTTAAGATGCGACTTTGAACATAGGTTTTCATGGTATGTACATACTAGCATTTTGCACTGAGAAACACAAGAAGACTACATAATCATATTCATGAYGTCTGGGAATTTTTAAAAGACTTGCTTCACTAAAAGCTTCAGCTAGAATGTAAAAAATAATAGTTTTTAATTTAATATGCTAGTAGTACATAGGGGAAAACATTTATTTTCTTTTGTTTGGATGGTTATTTTTTTAACTTTCTTTTCCCTCAGGGAAATCTAATTTTGGCAATGTGTGTGGGATGGAGCAATAATCTGCTTTTTTAACATGTGCATGTCTGGAATTTTCAAGTCATTTTTCTTAGCCTTGTGAACCTTTTCAAAATACTGGAAAAAAGAAAGACACAAGGTACAACCACAAAAAGACACTAGAAATGTCTCCACTGTTCATGTGGCCTGATTCTATCCTTTTAAGTACTTACCGTCTAAATGAGGCTGAGCATGCTGGTTGATCACATTCACTTGATTATTATACAGTACCATTCCTGATAATTTTGGCTGGATGCATTTACAGAGCTGGCTCTTTACAGATGTGTGTGAGGGTATAAGCGGGACAAAGAGTGATAGGGCCATGCCTGTTGCTTTAAAGCAGTGTTGCTTTAGAAGACCCTATCAGACTCTTCGAGATATAGAGCTCCTCTCAGCAGATGAATGAAAGCTAGTCTCACCCGGGAATTGTGCTGGTTTAACTTTAGCCGTTCTCTCAAATTGGGCTACTTCACCCATACAGATGGTGGCTACATGAGAAATCTTAGTTTAGTATAGCGTTAATCAGAACTTGAAAAAAAAATTTTGAGGGAGAAAACTGAAGAAAAAGAGTTTGAATGCAAAGTGAATATCTACAGTGAGATATTGTGTCCACTTCATGAGCTGTTTTCACCCAGATAGTATGAGCTGCCCTCCTCCAAATCTAAACTCACATGTGGTGCAGCACCAACAAAGTAAGGCTTAGAGTGAAGCCCTTTTAGGAAGCAGTCTCATCTTTTCTTCTGACCACTTTCTGCTTAGGACTTACAGGGGAAGAGACAGTAAAGATGGCCTAAAGCGTGGAAGAGGGAACTGTGGGAATGTTTCTCTAAGACTAGTTGTACTTAGTATGCTTCCAACACCGTGCAAGAATAGGCAGGGCTGGCATGAAAGCTAGACCTGTCCATTCAGCCTAGCTTCCAGGCTGTGGTGGAAGTGCAAAAGTATTTGCAGTAAACACAGGTTCTGAGTTTACACATATTCCAGGAGTGTGGACATACTGATTTGCAAGGAAATCAGACTGATAAGTTATTTGGATTCTAATCTGCACGCAAGTGAACCCTCTCATACAGGCAGACACCAAATCCAAACGTACTTTTTTAGACAAATTAAATAAGCAGCCACAAAGTCATTTGCAAAGTTTATCTAAATCTGTTTAATCATGATAGTATAAATTTATTTTGAACAAAGGCATAATCTTACAAGAAAAAGAGAGGGATCTACCCTATCAGTTCTCAGAGGGACATATGCATCTTCTCAAAAAGGGTGGCAGCTGCTGGATTCAACTTAGCTTTTAACTGAACTGAAGCTTTCCACATAAACACCCCTGACATGGCCAGTGGTTAATAAACCATAAACTGCTCCAGAATCCACAGTGAATCTTTGTGGATTTTGTTAAAAGACATACTGAGCAAAAACAGTGGTGTATTTTGTTTGTTTTGTACTACAAGGCAGCAAGAAAATGTAAATATTTTTCATGAGTCTAGATTCATACTATCAAAATATCCTAAATCAAGTTTATGAAACCTGAAAGGGAGGATTGAGCCTTTGCAGTCAGAGCTGTATCTGCTTATGCACGCTCTGAAGAGTGGCTGACAAAATGTTTCAAATGCATGTAAAACATTCCACAAGCAATTATGGAGGGTGCGGTGGCAAAACAGCCTGTAGAGTAATACAGAAAACACATTGATTCTTCTTTCATAATGCATCTCCTATTAGGTTCAGCACACCAGAAGTGGCTGCTGTGACTAGACAGCAACAAGGGTGGATCAGGAATCAGGAGGAAACTGGTGTCAAAGCAAGAAACACTTGTTTTTTCCAAAGATGCTTACCACTCACTGCTAGCACCATTATACCACTCATAAGGGTTCAATAAAGTACTTGCTCCTTGCTTAGCTCTCTGGTGTTTCATGCTGCACACACAGACCTGACCTGTGTTTCAATGTGAAGACAGTCCACTATTTTTTTGACTTTAAAGAGAGAGAATGTAGAAGTACATTTCTGACATTTTAACACATACTCTCATGGTAATATCTGGATAATGAGACCAGATTTAGAGTCTCTGGGGAAACAGTTCAAAAGCCTCTGAAAAGCCTCCTTTTTCTTTCCTTTTTTTATCCTATTAATTAATTTCTTTATGTGCTGATTATTGTGAATGTAGAGTAACAATGCATAAATTCAAACTACAGTCTTCAGATATACAAGATTTACAGCCACAAAGGAATACATCATTAACTGTCTTCACAGCTTGTATATCGATAGGATGTAGAACTGTGTACAGAACGTACAGATTCATGTCAGACAAATCACATTCATTAAGAAATACACAAACATAACAAGCAATATATTCTCATTCTACTATAAATTACTCAGATAAATCAAAGTGGTGCTAAAAAAAMACAGTATTTCTGGTCACTTGTGCTATAAAGGAAAACAGTTTCTTGGAATTCACAAGCGGAGAGGTCTAATCCAAGCCCACAAATGCTGATCTTGGATTTCTGAGCATATGTTTAGAGTATAATAATGCCTGCAAAACACTGGAGACAAGGATACAGAACTGCTTCTATAATTGCTTAGTGCTGCCGCAAGGGTCATTCTAAAAAGAGATCACTACCTTTCCCAGTGACAGGATAGTATTCTCTAAGCAAAGGTTTGGAAGAGGGGAACTCTAAGACATTTTACACTCCCTGTGACTATTGATCTCGTATATTGTTAATACTGAAAAGAGACATGCAAAGATACTTTAGACCGTGCTGGCAGAACGACTACCACTCCAGAGGTCCAGAGCCCTGCCCAGCAAAATAGCTCTGGGCTTGCTTTCCCCTTGGAAGGACATTTGGAGAGTGCGCTGTGGTTGGAAGAGGGCTGTCCGGAGCACACTGCACTTCAGCTTTTCCAAACTGGTAACCTGGCTCTCTATGGAACGCAGTTTGCAGTAGATCTGTGAACTTTAAATTGCATGAGTGGGCACAAGGCAGGGACAGAATTAGGAAAGCATAAAAGTGGCTTAAAACAACTGCTATTACCCTCCCCCCTTTCCCATGCCCAGTAGAGTTACGAGGATAGAAATAGCTATCCTTTATCGACCTACTTCCCAGGCACGTGCTCAAAAGCAATCAGTGAGTTCCTACAAGAAACACACAAATGCCGAGCTTTGTAACACAGCTTCTTTTAAATGCTTGGGATACTGCTACAAGGACATTATTCAAAGCCTGCTATGGGAAGCTGATAGTTTAAGAAGAGGCTTCCAAAAAATCTTTGTTTCTTGTCCTATGAAAAACCGCATGATCAAGCACGTCATACTGTAAGGCTGGTGGGGGAAGACTTTGGCAGTGTGGGAAAGGGAGGGTTAGGACTACATAATCTATTTGTTTGTCTTCCTGCTTGAACAACAGTACTGTAGAATGAGACAGTACTGAAGAACTAGTGAGAGTTATTCGGCTGAATAAAATGATAATATAATAATATAAAGGTATTCTTGTCCACTGTATGAAGGGGTTGGGATGGAGGTTCTACAACGGGTCTCGGAACAAGCCCATGTGAGGTTTGTTAAAAAGGATGGTCAGTATTTGGTACAAAAAATTTTTGTTCTTCCAAAGTATTTTATGAGATCTACCAGTAAGTCCTCTCCAGTAAGGATGACATAGACATATCTAGACAAGGAATGAACTTCAGTTCAAAATTGGGCCTCAAAATTGGGTCATGTTATATTCCATGACATTTGACTGAGTCTACTATTCATCCAACATTTCCCAAGCAGCTCCCTCTATCCCACCACTGAGTATCCCTCTGCAGGGCAACACCTTCAGGAACCAGTAAGACCATATGCTGACCAGTTGGGGTGGAGGGAAGGTGTTGCATAAATTAACAGTGTGCTCCAACAGGCTTTGGCAAGAACTTTAATGAGGATGGCAAGTTTTCTGCTGGGAACTTAGGCAATGCTTTTACAGAGAGGCTCTGTGATGCTGTAGCTGCTGAGGACTTGGAACTTGCAGGTGTGCACTTTGCCTACAACTTAGTTGACACAGGAACCSGGGCTTGGATATTTCCTGCTTTTTCAGCTATTTTAGGAGAGGGGAGGTAGTCATGTGTGGTTTTCTTTCAGAGTTTCTTTCAATACTGGACTTCTTGAGGCCCAGTCCTGCTTTCATTGAAATGAATGAGCTTTTTGTCATTGAACCCAGTTTAAAATTTATTATGGACCCTACTGCTGTTGCACCTGGGCATCTTGTGATCTAAAGATTTATTTATCCTCATGTTTGGGGGCATTCTTCTGAGACAGATAAATGCCATATTCTTATCATAATACAATGAACAGAGGTGCAGAAGGTGGATGGCCTGGAAATTCAAAGAGTGTGATCTATAATGCTGACTAAAAGATATCTCTAAGGTCAACTAAATTCCTCAGAACTCCTTCTCAGATGCCACTCAGCAAAGCAGGATAAGCCATGTAAGCCAAGCCATATCTGCCCTGGTGTGCTGAGCCACTTGGGACATAAATCTAGTCTTGATTCCCTAGAAGGTACTCTTTCCTCAGCCTCCTTCCCCTGTGGGGCTCAATTCAGTCTCTAGAAACCTTTAACCTGATGGAGGAGGAAATGACACTGCTATTCACTCCCACGCAACAGTCTTACAGATACGTAAAACACCCAGATTTAAACTTTCTAGCTGCCTGGCTTGGGTCAGCAATCTAAACTTCAGCAAGTAYGCCGAACACCAGATCGCACGGGTATTTCCTCTCAGCATTCCTGCTAAAGCTGAATTATTGAATATATATATTCACTGGGACAGAGATAGAAGAGTGACTCCACAGTTGATGGTTTGGGCACACATCTTTGTTTCCCAGCTCCCAGGAGCAAGGTGCTAATTCCTAGAAGTTCTTACTGTCTAGGTTCCAGGAATCACAATCCTAGTGCTGAACTGTGCCTCTGCTGCCAGGGAGGCTTGGGTACCTAACACTGTGCAGTGGATTCTCCTTGACAGCAAGGCTTTTAAAAGTCAGTCTTGAGATACTCTATACTTGGACATTTAAATCCCACTTACTGTGTTTACCATCATCTACTTCAGTGTGYCAGAAGGTCTTGAATCATGAAGAACTAATCATCTAATGTCGGTGAGTGGGGAAGTTGGTGTCTCCTCAGCTCTTGCTTTTGAGACAGCTGTTATATGCCCTTAGCCTATAACTGTACCTGAGAATATGGAGGCATCCCTGTACTCAGTAGACTATATACAACATCTAGTTTTTGTCCTTTAAAATGTGCCCGAGGTCATCTAGGAACTCTGTGTTGGCAGAGAACTGGGCCACATTATCTAAATGCCTCCCAGGAGCTTTACCCACTGGGACATATTTCCCCTCAGTAGGAGCAGGTTAGGACTTTTGAAAGCAACCCAATTAGCTTCTCTGGAACAATCAAAGTTTTTTAAACATTTCGCCTGCAGCTGATTAAGTTTCTTGTCGTGGTGTTAACTGACACGTGATGTCTAATATTTATGTGGGAATCACTGATGATTAAACAAGTCTTTATCTCATGTTTTTACAAGCTTTTCACAGAAAGGCTTTGCCCGACATAAAGAATTATTAGGAAGGCACATTGATTTTCATCCCATTGGTTAAATTATGACTTCACTAATGTTGATATACCTCAGTACTATTACAGGCTGCTGTAATAGTACAGCAACAGGCTGCTGACAGTCATAAGGACAGAAACTCCCATAGTTTGCATAACCTGTCAAATGAGAAGAGCTACTAGGAAAAAAGATTGCAGCTGAATTCTAGGGAAAAAATATATTTTTTTCATATCCCAGCCAAAGCACAGGAAACTGGAGTTAGCTGGCAAGAGGGATGGGAGAGGAGAGCATACAAATAAATATTATTTAAATAAAACGTTATTAAGTCAAGTAAAACTTCAGGTAATTTCCTCTAATTCTGCTGACAGCATCTGATCTTCTGGATTTTGCTTTGTTTTAAAACAATGCTGTTGGGGAGAGATAAGTATAATGAGAGAGCAGTAAAACAAATTTTCAGCACCTCTAGAATGCATGCATGCTACCCCTTTAAATCTTACGAGCTTTAATGCTCCAAATGCTAGAGGGWTATTCTGCAACATGGAGTTTTAGGCAGAATTCCTAATTGAAACTGATCTGGTCTGCAGGCAGAAAAAGTACTTGTTTATATTAAAATATCTTCTCATTGGACACTTAAAATGTGTTTTCAAAAATCAAGCTACAATAGAAGCCATTAAAAACCCTCAATATTTTTCAGTCACACACAATTGCCCCAAACAATTCCTATTCAAATTTGAGGAAAAAGTATGGTAAAACGTTTGCTACTATTACGAGGTCAGCTGTTGGCAAGTGCTAGTATTTTAATCGTAACAGTAACTCATCAGCACTACYAGAACAAGCAGATATATCTGATGTGGAATGCATTGGTGAGTAGTTTACTTTTTCAAAACAATTTTTTATCATAAGCAAGGGTTAAGAATGGTGACTTACCAGCTCTAAGAATCTCCTCACCACCTGTCTTTGTTTTAGGTTAGTTTCACCATCCAGGTTAGCTGTTTCTATATGGCACAGCCCATCAGGATCACTTGAAGAGAGCAGCAGTATGTCAGCAGGTATAATTTCATTACAGCGAAGCTGAACAAAGTCTCCAACTTTCACTTCTTTCCAGTATCTGCTTATATATTTCTTTTCATTCCTGAAAAAAAGACATTTAAAGGAAATATATCAAAAAAATGCATAGATCATCATGCCTCAGATAAGATCTGGTTTGATTTGCAGCAGGAGCACTTCTTTGGAAGTTCCTCAAGTACTTTCAAGTTATGCCACGAAAAGGTCACGCAGGCTGCATGGATGCCAATTATCACCAACTAAGAACCGGGTCAGAATTCCCAAGGGCTTAAAAACTAAACAAACGGGGAAAAAAAAAAAAAAGGCAAGCAAGCAAGCAGATGCTCTTTAAGGCCTAGAATACCACATGTGGCTGTTGGAGCTGGGATCCTAGGGCAAGTGGGTGCTGCACACTCTCCTCCTTCCCTCAATGGTCCAACCACTGATCCCATGAAGTGGAGGGAGCTGCTGTGCACCAGGAGTGAGGATGAGTCACAGACTGAGGTATCTCCCACACTTCAGGGCAAGCGATGGAACAGCATTGCAACTGTGAAGATGCGTAAGCACAATACCTCCTTGACTCGRCTCCTGAATGACTTCCATCATACATCCCCCTGTGACAAACCCTCAGCTGGCTCCCACTTTGCCTTCCTTCCAATATAGACGAAGTTTGTATAGTACTACATGTGAAATCTGGATGAAGGAGCCAAAAAACTGTATCTGAAAGAAATTTCCAATATTAATCACTAACTCTAGAATCACAAGAACACCTTCAATGGAAAATCATAGCCCCAAGTGCTCTACAGGGGGAGGACACTATTATTTCTTTTAAATATTTCTGCAGTACCACCATATTAACCATTGTACCATCTGTTACTTAGCTCAGTTCTGCTTAGTTACTGTGAACATTTTCTTTTGGAGTGCAATTTCGTTGTTACTTCAAAGACTTATCCAACTGAAACATACATGTGTATGTTGTTCATTTAGACATAGCCACTAAATCTCTCTATTTTTAAAAGTCATGACAATTGGCTACTTTTTTACTTTTTATTCAAAGTAAAGGGAAAAAAGGAACGGGTGCTTGTTTAATTAATTCTAGTTAAAATCCACATTTCTAGCTTTAAAACATTCATGTGCTTTCTTGGCATTTGTGTAAATCGCTTTCCTTATGTTTTTGAAATAAATTCCTTTCAAAACAGCCACAATATTAACTGAAAGTGGAAAGTGGCTAGTCTGACACTTCTAAGCTGCTGGGATGTACATCACACAGACAGCGCAAGCACCTAGGCTACTGTCAGTGCTGGCATCCTGTCACTGACAGTGAGGCATAGTCTTCCTTGGCAGTACTTAAACAGGCAGAATGGGATTCTGAAATGTGTGTGTGTATGCATGCGTGTGTGTGTGTGTGCGCACGCGTGCACACATGCTATTTTATGTTCTTTCAAAGTATATTATTTAAAACACATTGCTTTTGGTAGTAATGTGAATAAGCTTGTAACTAAGTGGAAATACAGATGTCCTGCTAATCACTGATAGTGATGCTATCCCTAATTCATCCTTATCATGCCTTCGAGGGTATTAAAAAAATTAGTACCTCAGTTTGCTTTCATTCATTTATTTAGCCTGAGCCCTGAGCAGTAACTTCTCAGGTAACCTCACAAGGATGAATCAGATAAGTTTTGCCTCCCAGAATTGCTTCACTGACCTTTCTTTAGATGTAATTTATAAAAGGACAAAAGAAAACCATGTATGAGCTTTCTATTTTGATAAAGCCTAAAAATGATTAATAACAGCAAAGTGTAAAACGTGATACTCTAACAAGGGCAAGTAATTCATGTACTAGCTGCAGATATTACCCACTCCTTTCACATTCAGGCTGAAGCCAGCATCTAAGTTTCTCTGTTAATGAATGAATTGCTTTGAAATCCAGTGTGCCATAATGTAGTGCAAATCACTCCATTACAGATCAGAAAGGTCTGTTAGCCACACAATCTGTAAATCCAAACCCCTTCACAYGTAGCCATCACTCTTGATCCTTTTTCATTTAATTGTGAAACTGGGTGATGTTCAAGTGCACGCAAAGTGAATGGCAGTATATAAGTACTACCAGGCCAGAACTAGCAAGTAGTCCTGTACCATGCTGTAAGGCCTAATATTTTTATGTAACTTCCATTGTTTGAAAAGCATTGCTATTTTAGCATTTCCTGATCTCCCACATGTTTGGCAGCTGTCACACTACATATTCTGTCTGCAGCAGGAAGGGTGGGTATCTCGCACCACCAGGCCAAATGGCTCTGCTAGGATAGAACGAATGCAAGAACTCTTGCACACTTGCCAGGGCCCCAGGGAAAAATTCCCTTCAGTAGATGTTCAGAAATAATTTGGCCTAGGACTCCACTTAATCCATCTCTCTCTGCTAACAAGGGCCAGTAGAGGACAAATTTTCTGCCTGCACGGAAAATTACTTCCTTATCCTACTCAACCAGTTACCCACATCCTCTAACAAAGTTTTTAACTCAGAATTTTCTCACTGCACCAAATGAACTGTCACTGTTAGTATTCACCACAAAATAAGGCACAATACCATCTTCAAATGTGTTGGTTCAGGTATTGATGCAGCATAGATGCTCTAGCCCTTTAGGAACATTCTTCCTTTAACACGCTCATCCTACTCCTTTGAACATAAAAGTTAGTTCATTTGGAGAAAATTTTCGTTGACCCTACTAATACAGTATGATTTGTCAAGTGATTTGTCATTGACTTCTGCACAGACAGGACTTTAGCATCCAAGTTTTATACTGCTGACTAAATATTTATTCTTGCTGTTATATTGTGCCAGTAATTTCCATAAGTTATATGATATAAAGAGTTAGGAATGTCACACTTCTTATAAGAGAAATGCTCTCTTTAATATTTAAGCTCTCCTTTGTGTTTATATAAGGTGGAGCATATAAGAACACTTGACTTAAAATTTATTTGGAGTTCAGTGATTTGAGYACTTTTGTCTCAGTGTAACCTCATAGACTTTATTTTTCTAGATGCTTTTCAGAAGGAGTTCTTTTTATGTCTCTAAGGACATACGGCAAAGTCTCTGAGGAGCATACTGCATAGCTCTGTTGCAACAGGCAAACTAGATCAAATACAGGTGAGCATATGTACMACTTTATTACATATTTGGAGTGGCATGTACATATTTTTAAATGGTTCAGTTTATTTTTCAACTTAACAGCAAATGTAATGTTTAAGCAGATACTTGATCTGAGCTCTTCACAGCAATGACCAAGTTTGGAGGATATCAACAATTTAAAACATGGAAACATAGGACTGAATGGAATACCTAGATCACTGAGACCAGTTCATTGCAACTGCAGGGATTCATGTAATGGAGACCAAGCCCAGAAAACAACCACCACTCTATATAATCTTATGCAACAGCAACAAAATGCTGTCAGGTGGAAGTATACTCATGCAAAGCATATTCAACAAAATGCAGTCGAGTCGGTATTTATTACTTATCCAATAATCAGTATGATTTTTCCTGTCATGGTTCTATCCATTCATTTATCTGGTAGGAGCTTCTGAAATGTCTTCATTTTGTCTTGAATGTCCTAAAAATCATCTGAAAATTTTGCTGTCTTCCCTTTTTTAATTACCCAGCTGACAATGTTTTGAACACAGATGCCTTGGTCTATTCCTCTGAGATCCTGCCATTTATCCTTGTTCTGTCCACAGCTATGTGGTCTATGACAGTCCTCTGCACTCCCATGAGAGGGCCTCAGGTCCTGTTTGCAAGGAACTTTTATTAACAGCTCCTCGTAAGTTTAACTAAACATCATCTGGTTTTCTGGAATATTTTGTTGAAGCGCTCAAAAACTCCTAGCAGGAACATAGGACTGGAAAGGAACTCCTGGGTTAGTGAGTTCAGCCTCCTCCCTGCAGTCACGGAAAATGCTGCCATGGATGTTTATGTCAGAAGCTAACACCCCACAACTCTAGTTCTACCTGCCCTCACTTATCTCAAGCCTCAAGATATAGGACCTATAACAAATTTAACGCTGATATTGCAAGATACCAAAGCTGCATGAACCCAGGAAGAGGTCAGAGATGCTAATTCTTATTGTTCATACTTGGAGATTTAGATAAAAGTCTTCTAAACTAAAATGCTGTCACACACTTTTGCCACTCTTCAAGAAGGAATAGATCATGTTACTCTCTAGTTAAATCACTTTGCGGAACACTTAGGCTCAGAGAGCTATGCCCAACTACTCTAAGGTTTGTACTGGGCCCACATATTAAAAATGTCCAGCCCCCTTGCACACAACCTAAACTCCACCAACACATTTACATGCAGAGAACGTATCAGTTAGCTCAGGTTGCATACCCTTACTGATGGAAATCTTCCTTTTCTCTGTCATGATCTGAAACAGAAATTGCCACTGATTCTGCTTTTCTGTGCATATCTTTACAGATAGATGTTGATTGAAATCTAAAGATGGAAGCCTAAAGAGYTGACTGGCTCAGCTGTATTGATTTCAATACCATCAGCCAGCAGCATCTGTGGCACTGGTGGATTTACGCACCTCTAGAGGTTAATGTACTTTTGCAGCGGTGAAGTGCAATTATTCTAACATGTTCACTTTTCAACACACAAGGTAAAGTTTGCAACATTCTTTCAAATGTGTGTACACAGAGAAAATGACTCTAACTGCTGTCTAAAAACTTGTGTTACCCTACCCACTGCTTAGGCCTGTGATCTGTTTTGAACCAGTACAGCTTGCAGGTTTATACCAAATTTAGGAATAGCTTTGGCTAACAGCAAAACTTCTCAGAACTCCCAAGTTACTGATGAACTTTTTGTCTCTAAATTTCAAATCGAAATTTAAAAATACAGAAACTCAGATATTACTTTTTTTTTTCTTCCTTATTAAACATGCTCTTCCTTCTTCTGGTCTTCCCTGCAGCTTGACCTGATGAAGATTAAGCCAATAATTTCACTTTTCTCACCTTATAAACATCTTTTTTAAAACTACAAAAGGCTGAAGATTTAAGATCTCTAACTAAGCCTCACAAAAATAACATGGTTTCCTTATTTTGAATAGCTTTGATCTGTTTTGGTGTGATAAGACATTATCCAAATTAACCATAAAGGGAGATAACAGAGCTTTATATGCATATAAAATTTTGGAGAAATCTTCCTTTCTTTTTTCTTTTCCTTCCTTTTATTCCCCCCCCCCAAAGTCTAGAGGAAAATATCACAAGCAAGATTAAGTCGAAAATGTGAAGGCTGTGCAGTATAATCTGTTCCACTCGTGCAAGGCCTTACTACTAGCAATTTCATATCTTAAGCCCAGGAGATGAGATTACTGGGTAATCATTTCTTACTTCTTATGTTTCTCCACTGGCAACAACTGCATTTAATGAGTGGGAATAGCAGACACAGATTTGCTCCATCATTGCAGGGAGTGGCTGGGGAGCCTCTATGTATTCGTAACACCATTCTGTCTCAGACCCAGCATAATCTCTTACTTCTGTTTTAGGAGGGCCTTGGAAAAGGCATGTAGTAAAAGATAGGGGGACACGCATGTGTATCTCCTGGGCTGCTCAGTCTGGCCTACCCAATATGCCATTCCCTGCACAGGCTGAGACTGCAGCCTAGGAGATTTTAAGCCTTTCAGGACACTTAAATGAAAGTTTGTTTCCCAGTCCAAGCCTGTCAAATGACCTGCTTTTGAAGTACCAATTGTCCTCGCTTCAAAAGAGACGAGACTATGCCTTCTCTTCAAGCCCAGATTGGTCACAGAGCCAGCAGAAACACAGTACTAAATTAACTCTGTGGAAGAGAAAAAGTCCTCCAAAATAGGCAGGTCAAAGACAGCGGGCATATACAAAGTATACCTTGGAGCAGTTCTTGATGTCAACCAAGTCCTTTCTTTACATCTGAGAAGGCAGAAAGAGGGTGGGGTAGAGCTAAACAAATTATTAAGAACATTTCTGTCTCCAATGCCTTAAAACATGTTCTAGTGGATTGGTTACAGGTGCTGGGATAAGTCTCTTGGTTAGGAACAAGCTAACTAAAAAAACACGAGGATTCAATTGGCAGAGCTGAAGCACAATGGCAACTTCACTATTACACACCAAGAAAGAGAGCCTTGTTCAAATAACAAAGTAAAAAGATGKTCCACACCAGGCTGAACTATCTTTATGAGAGGCTCTAGTATCTAGCTGTTTCTAAACAGGTCTTTCACACACTCAAGGGTTTTTCACAAATTGTCTCCTCTTCTTTCCAGTCTGCCCTTGCCTGGGCTAGAGTTCTCCTTTGTAACCCTCTACATTGGTGTTTGACACTACTGCAGAAGTGGATGCTTAACGCTAACTGAGCCCAAGACTCTGTTAACATGGACAGCAAGTACAGATTTTGTGTAACTCATCATAGACTACAAAATCAGCGCTAGTGGCAACACTGAAATATATCACAGAATCACAGAARGGTTGAGGTTGGAAGGGACCTCTGGAGATCACCTAGAACACATTTCCCCRGATCATGTCCAGATGGCTTTTGAATAYCTCCATGGATGGAGACTCCACAACCTCTCTGAGCAACTTGTTCCAGTGCTCTGTTACACTCATAATAAAGTAGTCCACAAAGCAGTCCACAAAAATTACTGTATTATGACCAATATCAATTATAGTTTGAAAGCTGTAAGTGTATCAGATTTCAGAGTTTAAAAACTCTCGTTTATCCACGAGATGAATGCATGTATTACTTTAAGTCTGAACATGATAAATATCTATGGAAACACACTGGGAACCATTTGGGTACAATTACAATGTTGTGGCAGAATTAAGGAAAAATATGTAGTGTAAGTTAATGCCAAAGCAGGTTACCTAATGCCCAGAATATGTCTTCATTCTACCATAAACGATAACATCTGTTTCTATTAAAATAAATCATGAAGAAGCTCTGAATATGATATTAATCAGACAAACAGATTAATAGTGTATGTTCTTGAGAAATGTCGAAGAGAACAAAATCTCTCTGTGACTGATGTTGCTAAATAGACTCCTTAATCTTCACATTATTTTAAAAGGACTTAGAACTTTTCTTGTTTTCATGGACTTTAAGTTTTTTGGGGGGATTAGCAAGTGCAAATATATGTTACAGATGTTAATCCTAACAAAAGGACTAGGAGCCTGTGTGTGTATGGGAATAATGAGGTGCCTTTTAATAAATTCAGGCTTTCTAAGAAGTGCTAATTTTTCTGTTAAAAGTTAAACTTGTTCTGAAATAAAATGTAGTCAGGGAACCTCAGTGACTCAGGTTAGGAATGTGGAAGCAATCACTGAACTTCTTTTGGCAGTGTTATCTCCATTATACCTCATGCTGAAAAAAATCTTACTGTTGTTCACTGTAATGAAACATTTGCTACCCGGAATAAATGATTTTTCAGCCAAGAAAATTGTTGTTGAGATAACAACATGAAATATAAAAGCATAACATTTACTTTACACAAACTGAAGAATGAAAAGCTGTCTTCCAGAACTCCATTTTAAAACTCAGATTGTTTTAGAGTTACATCTAGTATCCATCTTTTTTTTTATAAGTAGTATGATCCTAGATACTCCTTTGTTTACTGACTGAAATGCTAATAAACTTGTTATCATTCTTCCAGTAAACAGATATATTGGAAGAGAAGATTATCTATTGCTTATACTTAGCAGSATGTATAAATAATGGTTAGTACAGAGGCTTCCTAACTGGGTACTATACAGGGAAGTGGAAAAAGTGAAAGAACTGCCTGATATAATGTCCAACCTGTCCTACAGATATTAAAATCCATGAGTCAGTTACCTCCATATTAATGCCACAAAGCTTCCAACAGCTTGATGTATTAGAAATTCTCTTCTGAGTAAAATAGTGCAACAAAGTATTCATCTGGTTTTGATGCCTTCTTTCTGACCATCACTCACCATAACCCCTGCATTTGACAACACTGACAACATTGCTTACCAGCCTGGTATCTCCCAAACACCCACAGATACAAAGGAGATGGCCACCTCAGCACTAGACCCGCACCCAGCTAAGATTCTYATCCTGAATTTCAGGATCACTGCAGGCATTATAGAGTGGAGCCCCAAACCACRCATTTTGATAAGATTCAATTGCATCTAGCGCTGTGCAGACATGGATGAGAAACAATCCCTGCCTAAAGGAGGGCCATTTAAATTGTAGACACGTAATGATAAAAATCCATGCCTGTGCCTACTTCCTGAACAATTACAGGAGAGGCATGAACCCTCTCCAAGGGAGATCTTAGGTGCTCAGTTTTGGTAAGGAATAATCTCTGTGCAGAAGCTTTCCACAGCCCTGGTTCTGTAAACTGATGATCAGTCGAATGAAGAAACATCGGAAAACTTTTTCAGTACATAAATTTTAGGTGCAAATTAGATACCTAAATTTAGTGAGCAAAATCTCACCCTTTGGTGCTCCCCCACTGCATTTAAACCAGTATAATCAGCTGAGTACTGAAAAGGAGCTTGAAGTATCTTAACTGTATGTCCTAAAAGGTAAATTTAGCATGGCTCCGAAGAGCTAGTAAGGGAAATCCCATTCTTTAACAAGATTCAGATGGAATTTTTTTTCCTTCTAATTCCTGTGATTCTACACACCTGCCTATTTGATCTCAGGGCCACATGACACACATCATATATGCATTGATGTATTCACTACRTACAATTTATCCAGACACAGAAAGTTTTTTGTAAAATAATACAAAATCTCTTAAATGAAAGGCATTTCCTAAATGCAACAGTTTTAATTTAAGAAATAATTCCAGTACCTTGAGCTAAACATGAAACAGTTGAAAGAATTTTAGCAGGAAAGGTATTTCCTGGTAATTACGTGCAGAGACCTGCTGGAGTTGTTGATTAATATCCAGTTTTGGAGACTATTTTTTTTCAAGTATCCTCCTGCACATAGCTGTGGCATACGAACATAGCTCCTTTAAAGTCAGCTTTGAAGCTCATGTTATCTAATCACCACACAAAAGGACTCCAGAAGTTAATGTAGTTCAGTTACTACTTTATGTTAACAAGACCATTGTTGAAAAGAATGTTAATAATTCACCAATTCAGAATTAAACAAGCAAAATCAGCCTCTCAGGCTGAAATATAAATCTTTGATCTTTTTTCTCAAGTTCCTCCTTAAATTATGAAGTTTTACATTTTTTTTTTCCATTTCTATTCTTGTCTGGAAGAAGTCACACAGTGTCCCATTCCATTTCTTACATTCACTAAAGAGTAAAGGAAAGAAAAAAGGTGTTTATATGTTAACATTTATGTTAACATTTAGAAATACAGGATATAATCTAAATTTCAAGTTGAGGATAGTAAAAATATTAACCTGTCCAAACACCAACTGACACCTCAYTGGTCTCAGTGCTCAAACTTCAACCAACTGAGATGATGCTCTACGTGTTGTTGCTTCTAAAATACTTCTGACTGTACTCCTAGAATATTGCTTTGGCCCATAAACAAGATCTTGCTACTCCCACACAAAACTGAACTGGAGCATGTTTCATTGTACTGTTATCTTAATTCTCATGAACTTTATTTAACTGTATCATTACTAAGGAATTAGTTTCCTCTCTGTCAGAGTAGATATATCAGAGGGAAATTGCAAAAGAGTGAAACCTCAAAATCAGGCACTGTTTTCTCTCTTGACCCTCAGAGGTAAAAAGGGAGATGTAATGCATTATCCTCGATAAAACCATGGTCTATCTACCACCTATCTGAAGCCTGCACCAAATAGTCCCAGGCAGGTATGGCAAAGTGGACAGTTTTACCTGACATTCATGGATGCTTACAGGCTGCAGGCAAAGCAAACTGGACATATCTATGTGCTTTTGTGATGGTGACAGAATAAAACCAATATTTGCACATAAATCCTGCCAAACCATGGAAGAATGGTTTGGTAGGATTTTTGTGCAAACATTGATCTTACCCTTCAATGTCTACCCAAGAATAAAAGAGGCCCCCAAATATTCAGAATTTGGCCAAAGTGGGTATCACTGGCAAATATCTGTTGAGCAGATGCCATATACTGCTTTTAGGGCCCTGTCCCTGGTATAACATGACTGGCTGCCCTAGGCCCCTGATACAAATCCCCAGCAGGGTGGCAGAATGCTTCGCTTCTGAGGCATTGCTTCTGTCATACCACATTCATGTCCTCCTAACTGGCTATGGCTCTGTAAAAACAGGTCAGCAATTTTAGGATAACTGGGTTCCCATAGGTTTCTTCCTAATATGAAGGCACACAAGGTCAGCTAAGGCCCTGAAACACAAACAGAAAGATCTTTTTAATGCCTTTTTTAGTATTTACTATTATTAATTCTTTGTTTATATTTTTCCATGTAGGTTTTTAAGCACAAGAGCAATGAGATTTCTCAGAAAAGATGTAAATGAAATACAGAAGAACTGGAACTTGCTGCACTGCTCTCATAGTGCTTGCACTGCTGCTCAAAGTGAAAGAACTGTTTGACACTTTCAATCTAGATCTGGAAGCTACTTTGTGAGAGGCAATACTAGTACAAATCCCTGGGGAGCCCCTGATTSGAAGTATAAACATCTATTTCCAGCATCAGTACACCCCCAAGGGAGAAGGAGCTGTAAAAGGCATTACAACTCAAAAGAATCCTAATTCTTCTGTGAAGCTGCCAGGAGAATAGGCCTTATCTTGTACTTCAGGCTGATTCGGAAAATATAGTTCAAGTTTTAAACATAGTGACTTATCCTAGACTATGTATAGCCCAATTTCTCTATATTTAGCTGCTCCCACAGGTTATGTGGTTTGTCTTTACCTTTCTGGATCACTGCTTGCTCCAACAAGACAAGAACACTCATGCAAGGAAAAGCAAACAGCCTCAAGCTAAACATTAGTACTGAGAAATGTTTAAATTACCATATTGTTCTCACAACAAAACAGAAGTCTAAAAGTCTCCAGAATTATGTGTAAACTAATAACAAGGTGTTTCACAAGAATGTTGTCTTAATGAAGACTGATAAGGCCACACCTAACCCAGGACCTGGCAACAATTCTCAGTACTCATGACTGAGTACATGCATCGATCGAATCCTGATCTTCTGTCAGCTTGAAACAAGGATGTGCAGAAGCCCCAATTTGCTATGCTCTAGGTGCTGATGCAGTCTAAATGCAGACATACCAATCCTTTTATAGGACTGTTTTGCTTTTATACAAATTCATAGAATATAAAAATGTTCGTCATTCACATCAGAGAAGAATTAGAAGGCCAAACTGTATGCACATGCCATGTAGTGATACGAATCTTTCAGGGTTTGAGTCAAAACAAATACGTCTATGAATGCAAATCGTGTATTCAAAATTCTTGGTAAAAATAAATGATAGAGATCTACATTGAAGAAGTGAAAACCGCAAAATGTAGTGTCCTACTATTTAAATGAAATGTTAAGATGTCTTTAGTAACATTTCAGTAGTTCTGATTCGACAATTTGACTACGGCTGGTACTTGCAGATGAAAAATTTAGAAGATGAATTCATTAAGTGTTTTCAATGTCAATTTGATTATACTGACAGCCTCTGCCTTTACACAACCTATCCATTCCCAGAACTAAAGATRGTTGGTCTTCATCTCATTAATATTCCAAACATCCTGGAGATAATTAATGAATATAGTTTAGTATGAAATTCTAAGCTGGAACAGTACTTTTGTTTTTGCAGAAATAAATGCACTCGGATTCTGTCGCATTGATTTACAATCCAAATGCTATGAATTATGGTTCATGAGGTATAGTCAGCTGACACATGGAATATATCACAACCTGTTAACTTAGTTATTCAAAGACTCTGTAATTAGAGAGCTCTGCAGGGAACCAAGTTATCTTTGCCATTTGTCCACAACTACAGAACTATCATCAATAAAGAGGACAATTTCTGAAGAACTATATCCCATCAATATAAATTTTGGTAGTCTGTTTCCATCAGTTTACCAGATAATACATTTTCACAACAAAATGTATCTTTATACAATAATTATCCCACATTTTTTAAATCATTCAGGCAGTTACAGCATGAATATTTTCGAGAGTATGTTGGTTGGCGGGCCTGTATGTATCTGTATGTTTTTAAATACAAAGATGGACACTTATAATCTTTCTTTTCACTATTGCTAAAATAAATAGATATAGTGTCATTCTTGAGCACTTTTTATAGCACTCAGATTGCTCGTGGAAACTAAATTCATTTTTGAAGACTTGTATCTTATTTCTTTAAAAAATAAGCAGGTCAATTAATAGGAATGAACACTGTTTTGATTCTTTCTGGATGAGTGGGATACCTCATTAAGTTAAAATTTTTCTTGGTAATTATTAAAGTTCTTTGCAAATATTATTCCCAGAAAGAAATTATTCATGAATAATTTTCACCTATTATTCACTAAACTCCGAAAATAGGCTAAAAATCTAGGCCTCAATTCAGGAAGGTGCCTAATTTTATGTCTAAATTCAGCCAGAAAGGCAATTTTTTGGCCAAAGTCCAGAAAGAAAACTTCTCTGTAGTTAAGATTCATACCTTCCTTGAGTGAAAGAAAAGATAGGACATTGAAATGCAATACCATAGGAAAAAAAACAACCAAACACACAAAAACACCTTCAATGTCTTTACTGTAGCCAAAAGAAAAAAGTGACTAACTGCAAACAACTCTTCTTCTCAAACACCCAGAAACTGAAGTTTAGAGCAAGCAATTACAAAGGGACTATTTATTGGAAGGGTTTGAATCATAGAGGGAGAACAAATAGCCTGATGTGAGGTCTGAAACACCTCAGCAGGTGACAGGCCACCCTGGTTGTGTGCAGAAAAGCCAGCATTCAGCAGCCTGGTGCATACAGAGAGACCAAAAAGCCTGTGTCACATTCTTAAGGCAAAATACAACTTAAAAATTCAGGAATATAAGTATTAAAAATCAAACCTCAATCTGGTGCCTCAATTTACTATTCTAAATTAAATCAATTAAGCCTGCAGATAAAATTTACAAATCTAACAAAAGAGTTATTTATCCTGAACCATTCCCCCACAAGTCTGTAAGAAATTCAAAATGTTTTAAAAAAGAAATTCACAGATATTTAGATAACACAAAGGTCTTCCAGTTAGATGAATTTTAACACTCACAGCCCACACTTAAAATTCCTTTGCATAGGAAGTCTCCTCCTTTGCACATCACCATCTTCAATTCTATTCCCCCAAACCATAACTGAAGTTTACTTTTTTACTCTTTCTCTCCTCATCATAAAAACACCACAGCAAAAACTTACACTTTTCTTTCTCTCTCTAATGCCAAACTCTCAACAAGACCCTCATTTCCAGTTTTGCTTTGTCAGCTTCCACACTGGTACTACTGGTACTGCTACAATCACTTGCCTTCTCTATTGTCAGCAAATAATGACTTTGAACCCTGTGGCTCCTCTTTGCTACATCCAGCTGAAAGTCACATCTACTCCAAAGCACTTCTCCTCCTTATCTAGCTTTTTCTACACCCCTGTGGATGGTGATCTTGTCTGTCATTTTTGGCACCTCATGATTGACTGTGTATATCTTCTGTTATGACTCTTGGAGATATGGACTGCATTTAGGGCCACATCTGTAAAGACAGCTAAGGAAAATTCTCTGTAATTAGAAATCCGAGTTTGTAAAATGCCTAAAACTGAAACTTGTGCTTGCACTTCCCCTGTGAGGTAGACCTTATTAATCTAAGAAAAAGAATAATCATCCATCTCCAGGCACTAATTTCAACCAAGCTACTTTGTAAATACATAGTGCAAATTCTGAAAATGCTTTTTTTGACCACCCACAAAACAATCCACTTCTTTTGTAAATATGCCAAATTACTCACATCATCTGGTAGAAAATTCAGTTCAGAGGCCTTCCAATGCAGAAGCCACTCTGTTAGCATGCTAGTGTCTAGCATGCAGCCACTGCGCTGGGTTAACTCTGCTGGCCTCCTCCCACTGAGGCCCCTCTGGTACAAAATGAATGTAACTGGTTTGGGGGGTTTTGTTTTGTTTTTTTTTGACAGGCTTCAGCCTCTGGATTTGCTGGTATCTGATAAGGGGTGGGTGCAGGATCCTGCCTCTCTCACACAGGAGCCATTAACTGAGCCATGCTGCAGCTAGTCTTGCACCTGCCTTGAACCTACGGGGACTTGGCGACTTGGCACCTTCTGGACTTCTTGCTGACAAGCTTGCCTGCAGTCAGCTGCTAATKGTAGGCAGAAAATGGACAGGAAGCTTCATGGACACAGTGAGTTTGTTTCTGTGGCCTAAGCAAAGTATCCAGGGTCATCTGAGATGTCCACGGTGCCTAGTTTCTAGCTGCCGCTCCAGAAACACATAGGTCTCTCCTGGGTCGTTTTTCCTACTTTCTAGCCTGGTGTGGAAGTCTGAAAATCCCAAAGCATTCCAAACGGCAGTAGACAGCTATGTTTAGGCAACTGAATTGGGCCTAATGTTTCACCTTGTATCATGTAGGCTCTGTGGAATATTCTTCCCTCTTTAAATTCACTGTGTCTGCCACCCAATAGGTCCCCAATCTCTCACCAAGCTCTTCAGTGGTACCATGGGACAAATAACAGAAAACTATTTTCCGTGAGTTTCCCCAGGGATGTTATTCCATCTTTCCTTGTGGTACTATACAGCAAAGAGAGATGGGAACAGGGTGCCTCCTTAAGTTATCTATGGAGATAAAAGCCATAGGATAGGAAACTTGAGAAACCTCTGACCTACTCTGCTAGCTCAGTTGTGATATGAGAGCAAGAGGGTGGTGTGAGAAAGATGTATAAATACTTCAGGATTAAACTAAATATTGTAATTTCAGGGGGAGAATAATCCAAACAAATACGCTTCCTCCACAGTTATAGACTGACATCCATTTATTCTGCATAAAAATAAGCAGAATATTTTATGAAATATAGAAAGATACTTTCAATCATTTTTTGTTTAAGAACAGAAAAAAAAACTGTTGGCCCAAAAACCTTGCTTGAGAACTCTATGTGCAAAGTATCATTTTCCTTCATCTTTTCAAAGAACAAAACAAAACAAAAATGGTGACATGATCTTAATCAGAGAGGCAATGCTGTAAGCAGCCCCCAATACTTAATCTGACTACAAAGMATGCCTTCAGAAAATCCAAAATGATGAATTCTCAAAATAAATGGGAACCACTGCATTCTGCAAGGATAAAGTTGTCTGTCAAATACATATTAACTCCTAATGTACAGGTAATATTCTCTCTGATACATTAATGACTGAATACTTAGTTTTTGGAGACTGTCAAATGAACCCTCAGAAAGGGTGGCATTCTTGGAGGAAACTTTAACGAACCGCTTTCCAAAACCCATGAAATTGAGCACTGCTGTCCATGCGCTACTCCATCACAGATGGCAACCTGCTGTAAAAGACCAGGACACTGTTCAGATCATGCTGTTTATCTGCCTCAGTCTGAGGCAGCACCAAATTAGACTCCTGCAGGAATCTCCATTTAGCATTTTGTTCAATGTAAACACTTTTAGGACAGCCACTGGTGGAACCAAACTAGTTACAATGTAGCTCATTTTTCTGAACTCAATTCAGACTAAAAGATGACTTCTAACAGTATGTGTTTGCTAGTCTTTAAATTCATTCATTCATTTTTGACAAGGAACAGGATCAATTTCTCTCTTCCCATCTCTCCATCAGTGAGCAGGTCCTCTTCAGACTGAGTTTACATCCCTTTAGAAAAACCCTGAGTTTGTATGCAAATCTCAGACAGTGATGAAGAGAAAGACAGCGGCAGAATCCGCTGGATGGGACTGGGCAACAAAAAGAGGTACATGAACATAGAATGGGAAAGGATGAGATATACACATAAGAGAGCCTGAAAAGATGAAGAAAAGCAGAGAAAGGRAGCTAATGGCTGTTTGAAAATGTGGAGCATAACATGTCAAGGGAAAGTCTTTTAACTTAAGCAGAAGAACAAACCTTCTGTTTTTGGAAAAATTCAGTCAGTTATATGAAATGAAAAATTTGAAAACTGTAAAGCTGGCTGGTAATAGGTTCCTGCTTTTGTGACTCTACTTCTGCTGGAGGCTTCTAAGCTTCATCCATGGGACTGCAAAATAGGGTAGTACCACACAGCTCTGTCTTCCTGATCTGGCACGTCAGTTTTGAGGCCACAACTCTTTGCAGGTGTAGGAAATAATTCACCTGTTGAATATATGCTGARGGCTGCACTCTCAGCATGACTTTTTGCAAAGTAGATGGGAGACATTAAAGGGAATCCAACTTTAAGTGTTTCTCAATACACTATTCATATTCACTTTCATTTACATGGCATACTAGTTTTCAGGGAGAAGGGGACAGCAGAGGAATTATCAGAAACAAAATGCTGTATTTTATTTCCAAGGCTGAAAATGATGCACCTCAGATCAGAAGGATTTGCTGATTCCTTAGTATCTCCCTAGACACCAAGGAAAAAAGAAATTTCTTTGTCTATTTTTTTCCTTCCTATGGGTTAAGACATAATCATCTCTCTTTTACCTATATCTACAAAAAATTAATATGAAATGAATATGATTTTTTTGAMGAGAACCAGAGAATTTACAGATAAAATACTGCAACTTAGCATGCACAGCATTACAAACTGACATTTAGATGTGGGAGATGAATATTCTCTATTTGATTCGGGATAGCTTTCCCGTGCAGGAGAGCTCAACTACTGAATGGATGGAAGATACTGTTCTCTGTTTCTCTGCCTTTAAGTATCCTAGAACAGTATCTGTTGTTTTGGGAAAAATAAAACTGAAGCTCCAGAATGGTCATGAAACACAATAAAATGTAGGTAGATGAAACTTCAAGCTCTATTTTTCAGCATTTGTAACTTGTACAGCTATGAAGAAAAGCAGAAAGAGGCCTAGAAATTTGGCAGCAGAGTTAGGAATAGAAACCAAATCTCCTGTCCACTAAACACAACTGTAAAGGCAACAACTGCAATCTGAAAGATGCTTGCTCTTATTTTAATAGGAGTTAGGCTCTGTTCTTTTATGAATCTCACTTTAATTACTAATAAGTTGGAAGCCTAGCTGCGTTAGAAAATGCCTTTGCAAAACCTACTAATAATATGCTTGGGTTAAGCAAAGCCATTTTGCCAGTATTTCATAAGATCTGAATCTCAGCATTCATTCAAATGGTTTTATGGCAATATATCTAATCAAAATAGCAATATATGAAGAGAATCATGGAAATCACCACTGAATCTTACCTTAGTCTACTTTTATAGTAATCTGAAACAATGGGAGTGCAAGCAATATTTATATGCAGTTGACTCTCTACTGATATTAAAATCAGCAATAATCACACATATCCTCCCATACTCRTAACCCATAAAACTCAGAAACCTAAAATAAGTAGGAGTAAATATCCATGAGCTATAAATTATAATTCTTGTTTTCTATGTACTCTCTTATGAYGCTCTCAGTTTTCTGGCCTCTTCAAAATCAAGCTGGTTTTAACTCAAGAGGAGTTCTGAAAATGTGATATAAACTATTAAGCAGGAAGGTAAACTGATACGTGAGGGAAATAAGGAAAATGGAATCTACATTTATTGAATTTAATAAAAACCTATGTTTTAAAGAACAGGAATTGACTATTTCAATCGTAATTCATTAACATCTGATAGCCAAACATACAAATGAACAAGAAGAACACATTCAAGTGATATAAACAGAATTAGAGGAATGAAATTAAATAGGGCAAAGAAAGCTTAAAATTATGGAATTAAGTTATCAAATGACAAAATGTTTGCTGCTCTTAAAATAAAATATTTTATACTGCTTTATTTCCACTGTAGAAAGTACAATGTTATAGTTAGAACACAGAGCATGCCTACTCTTGGCTTTCACAGCTAGCCTTAGCTTATTTGGGCAAGTACTAAGAGATTTCAAATTCTTGATTTTATACATTTAATGTGAAAGTAAAGGAGCCAGGAATAGTTTTGCAGGTATGTACAGTRTATCCTATTACACTTTATTATCAATCACACTTTGTTTCCATACTAGTTCAAATGGGAAACATTACATTTGTGTTCCTGTGCAGAAACTATAGAGATATATTTTTCCTGCCTTGATTTAGAATTCATTTAAACTTTTTTAAAATCAATCTGTAAACTGAGGATGGTGGGACTGAAGGGTACGTTCCTGAAGGATAAGGAAGAATGATAAAACCAGGCCAGAACATTTAACATCCGCAGTTTGGGATTTCATGATCAGCACACCTTAGCAATGTATGCTTTTTATTTCTTATTATAGATAATTTTATGCAAAGAAATCCAGCAATTTAAAACTAAAGAGCAGGCTGTATCGTTCTCAGTGGTCAACCCAGCTACAGTAGTCTCTCTGTGTCTTCCTCAGCCCTTAATTGAGAGGTGAAGCACAATAGCAGATGGATAAGCAGGATATGCAGCAGAACTCCAAATATTCCTGTGAAAATATTTTATCTTTACATATGTACACACTGATAGATACCTCTGAGTCAGAAATGTTCAGGAGGGTTTACCACTAGGAGGAAATAAAACATTTTTTGCTTCTAATGATTTAATCTTGCAGTGGGCTGAGTATTCTGCTCTGTAAAACACACCTAAACTTCAACTCTGAGCTCATCTGAGTYCAGTTTGCTGAAGGCTGTCACTAAAGTTATCCTAGTGTTTTGCTGGTCCTAGGCACTCAGGTTGGATTCAGCATTTCCCCAGCAACATATGACACGTATTTCAAGTTACAGAAGYCCAGATCGGAATTTCTACAAAACCTACTTATATCAATTGACAATTTATTTGAGCTAGCATTCACAATACAGCTTTAGAGTGAGAAATACGGGCTTAAAATATGGTACTGATAGTCAAGCAATCTGAGCTTTACCACAGATCATGAATCTGTCAAGCAAGGCACTGAAACCTACGCTTAGCCAGATTCCAGCACTTTACACCTACAACTTCACTCAATCAGTAAGTGCCAAGCTAGTGACAGACGACTGGTCAAAATTGAACTCTAAATCAAGGCAAGTTGTGCCTGGCATTGGGTCAATATCATCATCATCTAAAATCCAGAGAAAATGAATACCGATGACTCCATTTACTAAGAGGAAAAGTATACAACAGCAAGAAAAGAATCAAAACTGCCATACCATCAAACACTGAAATAATTTAAAATCRTGTAATCTTGCTTTTAAGGAATCTTTAGAAATAYATAGATAATTTTGTTATTCTCCCCRAGTGTCAAAATCACACTATTTCAAAAAAGCTGGGATATTTTAATAATGTTATTGTCATTTTGCTTTCAGGTGACACTTGTCTTGAGACTTCATGGGCAGCGTATTTCAATAGTATATGGAATACAATCTTTGCAGGAAGAATCACTAAAACTATTGTTCTTGGTCTAACTGTGGTAGACATAATCTATTTCATATAGCTCAGAAACTAAAAAGGTGGTTAATAATACCTTTGAGCTCTAATCTAATAATGCATTATCCAGCAAATCTMTGATCATGTAACAATGTCTACAATTTATGGAGGTGAATTCTCTGATCTCTTTATAGTATAAACCTATGCCTCCTTTTTATACAAAGTCATATTCTCCCTTCCTCAAGCAGAATCATCCATACTTTTACATTTATCTAAAACATCTTAGTGGAAAAATGGGAACAGTTGCARCTATCTGGGGAATATGACTACTTTAACCGCTAATGTGCCTCATTCAACTTTATGCATGAAGTGAAGTCACTGTATACATCTTCACATGGAGACAAAACTGTAAATAAAACTATTGATTGTATGATTATTAGACTGTATTTAATCAATTTTTAATAAAAATATTTTGTTGCTATTGATGAGAAAATCTAGAGTTTATGGAAAATTGTGGACCATTATGATGGTTTCTTAATTGAACTGACATAGTGATGAGAGATCCTGGTTTGGATTTTGTCCCCAGAGTAACAGGAGACTATATAGATATTCTCAAAGCTCTCACATTTGTTCCAATTTGAAAAAGAACTGCATAATGAGTTTTGAAACTTAGAATCATAATTTTAGGGTATGGGTATAATATATGAAGAAATAATTTAAACACTTAATGAAGAACAGTGATAAAAGAAACACAGACCTCTCAAAGACTCATATGTCAAAATTCTTACTGCTTGCAATCAGATTTCTGGTTGGCCTGTCTAGCAATAAACAGTAGCAGAAAAACACCTGCACAAAAAAACACCTACAAGGATRTAATTTGAAATG
Organism: Rhea americana; assembly: GCF_003343005.1. Lineage (NCBI taxonomy): Eukaryota > Metazoa > Chordata > Aves > Rheiformes > Rheidae > Rhea > Rhea americana. Next base: position 9,459,527 of record NW_028186867.1, on the reverse strand, counting down.
TGATTACATTTTCAAAAGCTTACAAGTAAGAGAAAAAAAAGAGTACATAAAAATCTGACTGTAAGTGTAGTGATCAATATAGCATTTCATGAAAGCTTTCTAGAACTGTTACTTTTAATGGTATCAGGCATAAAGAGCAGTATAATATGACATATATTAGCTGAAGAGCTGTTGACATACGTTAATAATGAATGACAGCATATGGAGTAGAGTGACAATAGTCACAGAGGAGCGTYTGATTAACTCCAGTTTTAGTCACCACAAAAGCTAATGAACTGCAGGCAGTAGTATGTAACACAGTAAACTAGATAGATCAAATACATCAAGTACAGGACCTACTGAAAAAWGTTGCCTCCTATCTGTTTTATCACATAGACACAGCAATGTTAAATAAAACTGATGGTTTTAYTAGCACTGGGTTGTATTCAATCAGTTTTTAAGAACATTCCTTATTTCAGAGGATGGTGATTCCTACTTAAGTTATTGTGGAAAGACATGAGATACAGGGATTAAGTATAGGGCTTCTCAGCACACTAAAGAGCACTGAGGACTCCACTCCTGTACAYGCAAAAGAAATTAGGCATGTGAGGAAGGAATAAAATGTCTTATTAAATACTGTACATAAGCATAGGCTTGTAGAGTGTGGCTGGAAGAGGGCTATGACACCGTCCGGGCAAGTCACTGGTCTAGGTGACAGAGGTGAGGACCTGAGAATACACTGAAGCACACGTGCCCTGCTCTCACTGGATGAGGCTGAGGACGGAAATGCTATCTTGAAAGGCAGCAGTAGAGTGTCAGCACAATTTGCAGCTGAAGGCAGAGATGATCCCATGATCTAGCAGGGATTTCTCCTACCGCTCTGCATTTTGAAATATTGCCAGATACCTCAGCAGTGGAATGAAAAGGATGAGAATCTGGGCAGAGTTCAGAGAACAAAAACATGGAAAGGGCTTTATGAGGAAATATAAAAATAACTGTGTTGCACAGCACATTCAAATCATCCACAGAGATGTGATAACCTTACAAATACTGGGAGCTGCTACATGAAAGAGGAAAAGCCTATTTAGTGTGACACAGAGGGACAGTCAGAAGCAACAGGATGAAAGCCCTTTAAGTGTTTTGCAATTAGTCAGTAAGTACACTAGTATGGACTGYGGGACTATTAGAAATCCAAACAGTACATCACCCAGCCACGTCAATAAAAACTTGTACCTGTATTTTATTCCCACTTGAGGAAAGGAAAGACTGGAGAGCTCTGTGGCTCATCTCAAGCACTAACACAGCAGAGGCAGCAGTACTTCATGTTTTCCCTGCACTGCTCTGAGAAGATACTGCAGTAACATCTTCTGAGCTGTATTCTGCTGGGGAAGGCACACTGGTTACTGTCTCTAGCTCACCGCAGACTGCTCACCGCTGCCTTCCTGTTACAGATGACTGATCACTCCGATTGCTGGCACAACTACTTGTGCCACTGCTTCCTAGGTCAGCTCAGTCAAAAAGCGAATCCCACTATTAGGAATGTTGAAGCTAATCTGGATCTTTTTCACTGAACTGAGCTTGGAAGCAACATCAAAGCAGTTAAATTGTGCAGCTGAGAGAGTGGAAGGGAGTCTGAAGGGTAACTGTGTTTGCAGGGCTCAGCTGCAGCTAGAACAGGATGTGTAACCACACGGTTGTTCCCTCTCTATTTCAGAGAGGGTGCTCCTGGAAGAGGAAAGAAGTTCTTTCTCCAAGCCTGTTCAGGTCCTCTCTGGCACCTGAATCACTATCAGCAAATATGAAATTTTCCTTACTCTTATTAGCCCGGACAGAACACACACACACACACACAAACCAATCATTCTCAAGGAAGAAACTCTATTATGTTTCTAATCCCCTATCTCATTCAGTATTTTAACATAATGGAGGATGAAATGAGTAAAACAAAAAACCAACCTCCCTACCACCTTCATACTTCCCAAGACTTAATTTTGGGAGACTTTTTTTTTTTTTTTTTTTTTTTTTTTTTTTTTTTTTTTTGGCAAGCAGTTTAAATACAGAACATTAAATAGAACTGCTGAGTGAAACTGCTATCGTGGACAAGTGTCCTGTGAAACTGCTAGCAGCAAACCAAACCTGGAATGCCTCTGGCTACAGTTACCATCTCTAAGAACGGTGACCTTTCAGCAATTCAGCTTTGTCCCTAATGCACTGCAATACCTTCAGAATGATCTGTTAGGAGGATAAATGAGTTTAATGACTAGTTCCATTCTGGGAGACTGCCCCTGCCAAAATATTCTGGGTTGTGTGGTTCATTTCTGAAACTATAATACTCCCTAGGAAAAAGAAGGACAATTCTTGGCTGCAGGGTGGATACAGAAAAGTGGTTTTCCTAAATAATAAATTAGGTCAGCCTTTAAATAAGTCATCCTCTTCTCCCTGGATAAATATTTACTCCTTCCAAACTAATATTAGGTTTGTGCATCTCCCAACAACTTTGTTCTGTTTTTGAGTCAACCATGACAGAAATCTACTAGATAGCTTAAAGGGATAAAAAAAATCCTTGGGCTTTTAGTTTTCAGTATATCCACTCTTTGTTAATTCAGCAGCTATGCACAGCACACATTTTAAGGGTGTTCAAAGATATTTCTCCAAGAAAAATAACCAAACAGAAATAAAAACAAGGTCACGAACCTCATGGGAAACTTACCAGGAGTTGGCACTCTCAAAAACAACTGATGATTTATTGGAAACTGGAAATTACCGATACTTTATCCTTCCACAGCCCTGGGCTCCACACTGGACTGTCAAGGTGGCAAATGCAGTGAGAGAAACGTTATTTCCAGAGTACAAGACTCTAATATGTCCCCATTCTGCATACTGTATAGGGCCTTGTCATCTGGTCTCAGGACAGAACCCAGGGAACAGGAATCAAACTATTAACGATGGGGCAAAAGGATTAATTTAAAAGGAAAAACTAAGGCGAGAGTTATTCCACAGGCACTAGTGAATCYCAGAGATGTCTGACCAACAGATCACCGCTGTCAATAGTTTGATGTTTTCCTGTTAAAAGACTTTTTATTTTCAAATTGTCATTTCCTAGTGATTACAGAATTCATTCTGGGTCCATTAAAAAGCTTCTGTTTTCATTCTGAGCTTTTAAAGTGATCTCAAGGTAATTCAAGGAAAAATTCACCCACCTCTGCTTGGTTTTCTTGGCCTAGGAAACAAAGCCCAGACAGTAACTGGACTGTTTCCACAAGGGCAAACTTCAGAGGACCTGCTACTTAAATATGAGGGAAGCCTTCAGACAAGATTGAGTTTTAAACCTACAAGACAGTAGGTATAAAACTGGCTATCAAAAACTAAGGCTGCAAAGAACACGATTTCTAAGGTTCGGAGAAAGATAAACTAGTAAGATTAACTACTACTACAGCAGTAGTCTGAACAAACAGCATAGGTATTTTAAGGTGGAGTATGATGCACTTACGAATGAGACTAATTGATCAGTTCTGGGTCAGCCACGCAGGAACCTAAATTGTTTCTGAAAATGAGGACTCTGACACGGTAGTGAACTCTACACAGCTCTGTGTTTCTACTGGTGGCAAGTTCCTCTCCCCGCGAAGATTAGTAAGGCCTTAAGACCTATTTCTCTTTCAGGTACCTAAGAGTAAGTGTCCTAATTTTCAAAACTGCTAAGCACCAGCAATGTAACAACAACTGAAAACAACCTGTCATGTAGTCAGTTAAAAGAGGACMCAGAGGGTTGTCATGGGGCTTTTCTGTAATTTGCAAGTTCCCCATCTAAAGAAGAAAGGCTAGTAACACCCAGAGGAATGGAAAGTTAATGTTATTAATGTTACCATTTTGCCCTTGAATTTTAGGAAAAGAAGATAATTTTCTATGTTCTTTCTTAATTTTGTCAAGTGAAAGACACCTAGTATCTATCAAGCAACAGAAATGTAAGTCAGGTTAAGTTCTCARTAACTTTTATGATTAGAACTTCTCATGCTCTGGACCAAGTACAAAGCTACACTTGTTTATCCTTTCTGTTGTAGAGTGTATGCTTAGCTGAATCAGAACAATCAGGTTGAGGAAACATTCTAAAAAAATAWTTTTTTTATTATTATTATTCAAAAAAGGAGAGAAAAACAAACATAGAATTGCAGCATACGCCCGAGAGGTTTTTTCCAAGAACACTTGTATTTGTTATTAAATCAGTAAGTATGCTTTGCTGACCACTTCAAAGCTCTTTAATTTATCTGTGATCAATCTGGAATAAGGTTGTAAGAAAATAACATTCTTTTTCCACCAGCTAAAAAGAATAAGCAGGAAAAAAATCCTAGACATCAAACTAATCAAGTTATACACGTTTTCAGTCTCCAGCAGCTCCTTAAAAGTGATTTCRGAGAACAAAGCAGTCTGCTTTAAAATGACTTACAATTAGAAATATTTTGCAATTTTTTCCCTTCAGGAAAGTCCCAGTGCTTTATCCCAAACTCACTGAAGTGAGTGAGTTCTTTTGCACTGATTTCCGTGTGCTTTGGAACAGGTCTCTAGTGAGTTCAAATTTCTGCCACGCAAAAGGTTCTGAAATAACCTTGACATTTCTATGTTAACATGGGTGGGAGAGAAGAATGGGCTTAATTCTCACAGCGTTCGTATCTTGCACAATATTTGACACTGAATTTCCCCCTATATTAATGGCTGATTTGCAGGAAAACTAAAGGCAAAATATACCTTAGTGAGCAATGAAAAATAGAATATTGTTCTAAAGCAAAAAAAGCAACACATAGTATGTGGTCTACAAATAACAAATTAATTTTATTTGCTCTACCAGTACACTTTACTCCTGACTCTTACCCTTTTACAATGCAGAACTGAAGGAATAATTTTGCATCCATTAAAAATAATGGGATTTGTGCTACTGATTTCAAGTGGGAGAAGACTATATTCTTTTGATGCTATTCATAATTCAGGTTGTCAAAATGGATTAACATTTAAATAAAGGTCCCTTTTTGGTGAGCTGAATAGATGTAAAACTGGCAGGCAGTAAATCTAACCAAAACTTGAACTTACGGTAGAACATGAATGATAAGCATAATACTGGTTTTCTTATGTCATAGATCAAGCTATTTAATTAACAGAGAGAAGGCTGAGAAGTGGCTTGATATATTAATATCTACACAGGAAGAACCTTTCTGAGAGAGATGATCAGGCAAAGAAAGATCAAGATTCACTGGCTGAGAACTGAAACTAAACAAAGGTCAGATGGAAAATGAAGTGCAAGTTTTTCGCTGTAGCGTCAGGATGACTTCCAAAGGGATATGGTGGATTTGCAGTCAGCTGAAATCTCTAAATCAAGATTACACACATCAAATGCCCACTTGACACTAGAATCTCATAATGAATTTGCGTCCTGTGCCATAAAGACAATGTAATTATCAGGCAACAGTTATCTTGGTCCCACTGACTGCAATGTATTTTCCCCAGTGCAATGCATTTGCATTTCTTAAGCTTTGATCGAAGTGTATGTCTTTTTACACTTCGGTTTCCCACCGGTGCTAACAGCACTATACTCAGGCATGCAGGTCCTGAGAYTGTATGTGAATGACCTTCCCATTTACAGCGACAGATCAGAAATGGGAAGTTGTTCATTTGTATTAGTTTGTCTTTTAAAATTTGGCATTCTTGCTCTTCCCCCCCCTTTTAATTAGTAATGCAGAAGTGAAATTAGGCATTTGTAGACTGTGATTCTTATATTTACTGGGATGCATCTGCAATCTGAAAGGCTGGAGCAACATTCTTTCCAAACACCTGCCATGTTATTACTAGAAATAGTGCTCTTCTACAGCAATTCACACCCTAATCACTTCCCATCTGAGGAATGTCTGACTATCACTAGTATTCCTCAAAAGCGGTAAGATTGAAGCACACTGTAAAAACAAAACTTCTATAGGCAGTTGGAAGACTTCTATTTTCTATTTATTTGTTGTTGTCCCCCCTCCCACCCAAGAGAAAGCAATTCAGTACGCTGGAGGAAACAGGATTTTTTCTGTTCTATGTGGAAAAGATGACTAACGATCCCTTTATTTGAAAGATTATTTACCTGCACAGCACTCCTTAAGGAAAATACRCAACTCAGCCCTTCCTACAAGTCTACTCAGGTTGTATTTATAGAATAAACTTACAGCTTCTCAGCTCAAAGAAAAAACAAAAATCTCATTTGTTTAACTTTGCATRGTCTAGAAATAAACAATGGGGTGATGGCAGTAAATGTGATAAAAATGTGCTCAATCGTTCTGTTGAGTGCACTAAATTACGTTTTGTCCACTTGTTGTGTTTGCAATGTTCCATAACTGAGCCAAAAGGTGCTGGGTGAACATTCAGCTGAGAYAGATCAGAACAACTCAACTGGTAAGTTCAGCTAAGCAGACTGTCTCACAGCCTTTGCAGTGTGAAGTTCAGTCCCAAGCACTAGACATTATGAAATTTATCATTTCATTTTGTGTAACTGATAGCAGAGATTTTTGAGTTCTGTCTTGTTTTTTATTTGCACACTTTTTTTCTACTGAGGTACAGACCCAGCATTTTTAAGCCTAGTGAAAATAAGTTTGTTTATACTTTTCGCAAAACCTACAAGCAATGCCTCCCGCATCTCCTGGGATCTGTAGATGCAGGTGGAAAACTACTGCTGGATGTATTTTAGGAGGAAAAGCACACAGGGATACTGTTGAGAATTGGGGAAGGCAACAGACCCCAACCCTCCTGCATGCTAGCGTTCACTCTCATACCTGAACTACTAGTCCAAAGATCTTCTGCAAGCCTGGCTGGAAATACTTCCTTCATTTTTCACTTTTTTTTTTTTTTTTTTTTTTTTTTTTTAGAAATAATGTTTTCAACAGATTTTGACAAAGTTTAAATCTTGTAAAAACAGATCATTTTTCGGGCTCAACAAATAAAACGTATTCTGTTTTGAAAAAGAAAGCTGATCCCCCTTTTCTCCTCTTACTGATAAACTTGCTCTTCATTTTTTTCTAGCGGAGAACAAAACAGAAGGAAAAAACAGAAGAGCTCAGAAAGAAGCAAAAGGATGTGTCACTATCACCAGAAAAATCTGAAGAAATRCACATTGTATTTAAACCTTCAGTATTTTTTCAAAAACACTGCCACAATATATTTCTGTCAAGGTATTCCTTAGCAATCTCTCCCTGCATAAAGCTGAAGTTATAACYATATTGCTTAAAATGGCCGAATGTTTATAAAATGATTAGCTTTAGCAGATAGTATGGGTTTGGGGAAAACTTTTCGAAATACATAACATTTTCAGATTCTCTCCCATTTTATAGAGGACTCCATTTTGTAGAGATCTCACTGCTATGGGAAATGGAAGCACATTTAAAATGGCAATGTATCTCTGACGTGGGAACCCTTCTTGTAGCATCATCAAAGATAGTCTTTGCCAGAAAGACTTCAACACTCCTTATAAACTTCTTCATTGTGGTATCTACAAGTAGCATTTTGTTATCCCACMTTATATAAGAAAATCTGAGTACTCTTAAAAGATGTAGGAAAGTCTCCCAAATAATTCATTGAAATGATGCCTTAAAGGGTTAATCTATCATCTTTACTTTGGTAACAGCTCTGCATGGACTCAGATAGGCCAACAGCTTTTTGACAACTGCTTTTTCTGTGTTAGGGTTGTGGCAGAAGTACATCAGCAGAGAAGCGCTGTCTGCTGGCAATACTGCGTAGGCATTAGAGGGCTCCCTCGGCATTGTGCAAGTGGGGAGCTCAGGAAGGCCCAGTTCCTGACTTCTGACTTGCTGATAAGTTTGCTAACTTCAAAAACACTTGATGGGAAAAGTAAAACCACTCTGGTGAGAAAAGAAGCATGACAATTTTTAAAAAAACAGCAGATGCACTAACAAAATCACAGGAGTTTTGACAAAATTGGGCCTGTAACGGGACATGGGATTTGGCATTGATGAGCAGCACAGTGATACATTCACCACGAAAAGACTGGGGTTAGGTTTAGCTCAGCTGGTGAGAGCGTTGTGCTAATAATGCCAAGGTCGTGGGTTTGATCCCCGTATAGGCTGCTTGCTTGAGGGTTGGACTAGATGATCTCCAGAGGTCCCTTTTAACCTTACCAGCTCTGACWGAGAGGACCCTCACGAGGTTCAACAAGGGCAAGTACAGAGTCCTGCACCTAGGGAAAAATAACCSYAKGCACCAGTACAAGGTGGGGGCTGACCTGCTGGAGAGCAGCTCTGCAGAGAAAGACCTGGGAGTGCTGGTGGATGACAAGTTGCCTATGAGCCAGCAATGTGGCCTTGTGGCCAAGAAGGCCAATGGTCTCCCAGGGTGCATTGGGAAGAGTGTTGCCATCAGCACAAGGGAGGTGATCCTGCCCCTCTACTCAGCTCTGGTGAGGCCTCATCTTGAGTCCTGTGTCCAGTTCTCAGCTTCCCAGTACAAGAGAGACAGGGAGCTAAGGAGAGAGTCCAGTGTAGGGCTATGAAGATGATCAGAGGGCTGGAACATCTGCCCTAGGAGGAATGTTGGCGAGAGCTGGGCCTCTTCAGCCTGAGGAAGAGAAGACTGAGGGGGGATCTTATCAACGTGTATAAGTACCTGAATGGAGGGTGTCAAGGGGACARAGACAAACTCTTTTCAGTTGTCCCGCGGGACAGGACAAGAGGCAATGGGCAGAAATTGAAGCACAGGAAGTTCTGCCTGAATGTGAGGGGGAATTTCTTCACTGTGAGAGTGATGGAGCACTGGCACAGGTTGTCCAGAGAGGTTGTGGAGTCTCCTTCTCTGGAGATATTCAAGGYCAGCCTGGATGCAACCCTGTCTAACATGCTGTAGGCGACCCTGCAGAGCAGGGAGGTTGGACTAGATGATCTCCAGAGGTSCCTTCCAACCTTACTGATTCTATGATTCCATGATYTGAAGAAGCTCATGCTCGTTTGTGCAAAGCAATGGAATATGAGTGAGTAGGTGAGGTGCAATAGCTACAGGGACCTCTACAGATAACTTTGGGGCTAAGTCTGATAGTTACAACAAAATCAAACAAGCAGGTGCCAGATCTATTTGCATGATGCATTTTCTTATGAACAGTACAAAGGTAATTCCTTCCTGTTAACATAACCTTTAGGCACATCCCCACATGCCTTTCTGGGGAGACAATATTATTATTCGATTTCATCTGTCCCAAARTGAGAAATCTCATTTGCGCTGGTTCATTTAGGCTCCTTTACATCAAATGGAAAGTGAAGGAAAGTTTCTGGTGGGTCAATCTTCCCATGGGAACATGGGCTGGACTTCTGTGGAGGTGCCCATCTTTCTGCCCTGGCTAGTAAGAGGGTCTAAGGGGTAGATGTGACTGAACAACTAGTATCTGAACAGTTAAAATGAGGCAAGATAAATGTCATGAATGTTTCAGGGAAAAACAAGAAATTTCAGCACTTTAAATGATGAAGTTGCTGCTGGGTATAGAGGGCGATAAATGCTTTATCCTCTCCCTTTCTGGGAATCCCAGTTTTCCCTCTGATCAGATATTGATGCTGAAGTCCTTTATGCTGCTGTTCAGCCCTTAGGAACTGAAATGAATAGAGAATTAGGCGTAATGTTTCCCTCAAATACCAGCACTCTTTCCAATCAAGTTTTTCAAAAAAAGTTTTTCTAGTCTGATGATACAAGTGATTCTAATAATCCTTTTTTTTGTTTTGAAGTCTTTTTTATCTGGCCTTTCAAACAAACATTTCACAGGATTATTTGTAGCTAAGGAATACAGTGAAGAACTTTCTACTCATCATTTGTTACTCCTCATGCATTTTTATTCTGTATTCTATTCCTTTCTATCTAATTTCTTGCATATTTACCTGAGGGCAATGGCTATTGTGCAGTAGCATTTTTTTTTGGTAGACAAGTATTTCTGAAAACAGTTACTTCTGCTTAAAGCACCTCCAAATACTTTGCACTGTCTACACTAAATGCTCRATCCTTTTTGGGGTACTTGACAATGCCAATTTAAAACTTTGATTTCAGAGTTTCTCGGAGAATTATAAAAGAAGTAGAGGAATTATAACCCATTTATCACAGATATTGTCAGCAATGTTGGCAGTAATCAAGTGCTTATGGACAGCAGATATACAAATTTCTTTATCACTGGTACTGTAGTTTTTCCCAAACACATCTTTTACCCCATTCAAACTAGTTTTCAAATTGGGTCACTAATGACCCAAAAATCCAGGGAAAAATATTTTTCTTCCATATAAGCAAGYGCCTTCAAAAATCCCTGGCATAAGAAAATGACATAGAACTCCCATTCAATTTATAGGGGAATTGACTCAAACACTGATATCTTTCAAAAGTTCCAGTTCAAACCTCAAAAACCCCATGAGGTAAATCATGCTGTTCGCATTTTGTAGACTGTGACTCTGGAGCATAAAAGGATAATATAACTTGCTCAAAATCTGACTGAAGACCCCAGTGAAGATCTGCTGACTCTCTATAGTCATATTTAAAACACAAGGCCATTCTTTCTCCCAAAACAGCTGAAGGCCCTTCAGTAATTTAACAAGATGTTAGATTAAAAAAAAATAAAAAGAAGGGAGAGTAATAAGCACCAATGACATTTCTAACAGGGCTTTGGATGACAGGAAGGATATTATAATCTCATCTTCATTCACTGATGTCCTTAAAGCTCACTCATGAAGAATATAGCTTRCTTGCATTGGGACACTTGACTCCCTCACAGGTGATGTTCCCATTTTGCTGGAAGGAGAGCTCATGTGCTCGTGAAGCAAAATTATAGCATGTCACAATATAGAAAACTGTTCATCATAAAAAAACACATCAAGGGCTGGAGGTAAATCTAAGCTATCACTCAGCCTCAGTCTCTTCCTGGGGCTAGCTTCAAGGCCCAGGTTCTAAGCTTCGACAGTTCCTTTTTCAGTCCTTAAAAGACAGAACCACATTTATCTTTTGCCCTATTTTTTAATCTATCTTCTTATCCAAGAAGTCCTTCAAATAATCAAATTTTGCCTATTTTCCTCTAACTGCCTCTCCCATAACTGACCTCTAAATCACTAATTAAAAGCCATCAGTCTGCAGACCTTGTAGAAATAATGTTTTGTTCACAACAGCTGGTAAGAGGCATTCTTTTCTGAAAGCATGCAAGCAGAAAAAAACTCAAGAATGCTGATGCAAAACATAACTTGTTTTGGCAAGTTCAAGTATTTCATGTGTGTGCATCTGTAAGGTGTTGGTAGCAAAGCTGATTTCTACTTCATCCTAAATAACCAAAGGAAGACAGAAACCCCCCAAACACAATKGCTTATCAAGAGAAAAACAACACCGGTAGAGAAAAACAGCAGTTAAGATTATTATGGACATTAAACAGTATTTAAGAAAATGCTTTTTAAAAGCCACAGAGTGCTGTTTTAATATCTTGAAAGAGATGGAGACAGAGCGAATGCTAGTGAGCCATGAAGGTTGCCCCTGCTCTTACCTATCCCTACAGGCAGAATTAAGGACTATCCATACCACCCTTGCAGCCTGATGTCTCTGTCAACCGTCAGCCATCTCTGCGCCTTGACAGTTCAAAGTTCAATAGTAAAGCAGCTTGCCTGGACATGGAGGGACCAGAAGTTTGAGCCAGCCAAAGTATAAACCCACGCCATGGCAAGAAGATTGGATTTCAACTTTCTGAACTATTGCGTATCATCTGCATTCAGAAGAAGGAATGGAGGAAATACAGTGATCACATTTGCCATTATTTTCTGCACTCCTCAGAGGATGACTTACCTTTGCTTTAGGTGGTCACTTGCTGTCTACTCAGACATTTCCTGATAAACAGGACTGCGGTACAAATAGGTGACATAGGTTTATGATGGACAGTTCTATATTGTGACATGCTATAATTCTGCTTCACAARCATATGAGCTCTCCTTCCAGCAAAATGGGAACATCACCTGTGAAGGAGTCAAGTGTCCCAACGCAAGCAAGCTGTATTCTTCATGAGTGAGCTTTAAGGACATCAGTGAATGAAAAATTGGTAATAGGTAACTGTCCCAGCATACAAATGCCAYCTACTTGATCACTGCTAACTGTCAAGACACATTTTCCCGTGACAATGCAGCAAGACTGTCATTCTGCCTATGAGAAAGGGAAATACTTAGCATCTGGATTCCTCCCTTGTATTTTCCAGCAGTTTTCCGAGTGACCTTAGACAAATGCCTTAATCCTTTTCTGCTTCAATTTTCTCCTTGTACCCACCTTGTTGCAAAGCAAACTGACTGATGTTTACAAAATGCCCTCTGCTCCACTACAGAGAAGGAAAAAACAGCTATTATTCCATTCATAAACATTTTAAGGTCYATTGAACTCCCAATCATCTTTTTTAATAGACTTTCCTAGTTCAAAGACTGAACATTTAATGGTGCTACCTACAACTGCAAACATTTTAACCTCCATCTTTCCTTTTGATCCTGGAAATTACACTCAGAGAAACTTGAACTAGCTCCTGTACAGCCAACTTTTATCTCAAAACAATACAACCATAATCAACCATAACGTGCCTCATGCAGACAAACAAACTTTGCYGAACATCTCTGAAACACTAATCTGAATAAAGCTGTGTTGTAGGTTGCCATATAGACACATCAGTCTGCTTCACTGCCAGCCCAGAGATTTCCTTGCTGCGCAACACAAATGTGCTTTTTGATTCTCTGCACAAACCACCATGGATAGGGCTTAGGGCAGGTACAGAGTTAGACAGACATTAACTACAAAGGCCATTAAGTTTAAGGCCACTGGAGGTGACCTAGTACATCATGTTCTGAATGTCAGACTGAATAAAGCTAGGTCTCAAACCGTCTTGAGTTTCTGAAGCCCAAAGTGTCTTCTTTTAGGGAAGTGGGTATGTCTCTTTTTTGAGGGGAGACGTGCTGTGTTAGACAGTGGAGCTATTTAGAGGTATTATAATATTCACYTTTCAGTCTTTTATGGTAATTGTACTGTCTGCCTTTTTGCTATTTAYGCTTACTGGAAGTATTCTATTCTTCTAGAAGATTGCCCTCTCCCAATGTTATTGATACATGATTATAGCACAACTGAAATTATTAATGTTTTTTTAAACTTACTTTTTATTACTGTTTAGCATTTTTAGTAAAATTTGATTCAGTCATTATTGGGAAAATCAGATGCTGCTATATCTGACTARCAGAAAGGTTATTACTTAAAAAGCCGGAGAAAACTCATAGCTCAAAGAGAATTGTCCTGTTGACTTTAAGCATGATAAACATCGCCCTGGAATATGAATTTCCTAAGCTGCTGTGACACCACTGGGTTACCTTTTGGAAGCCTCAGAAAACTGTTAAGAATGTCTTGCTCTCTTCCTAAGAATTCCAAAGAAACTTTTTCAGTCCATTTAAGTTCTTGGTAAAAATGAACTTGGATGGCAGAAATAAGGCAGAAAGAGAGCAACACGTAGCTGCACTTGTTTACATCTGCCTCATCTGAATCTCTTAAACTTAAGTTCAGTCTGTTTAATTTGYTTTTCAATCCTGCATCATGAATCTTCCAGTAAGTTGATCTGTGCTGATGTGCTAAATCACACCTATACTGTAAATGCTTCTCAAAAAGCAACAAAAAAGTGCTTTCACTAGGGCTCTACTTATTCCAAATTATTTCCTCATCAAAAATTACTCAGGAAACACTGCTGCATTAGCTGCCAGCAATAAAAATCACCATTTACCATTCATTTGATTACAGTCAAACAGAAATAACCCCCTGAAGAACAAGTGTAGTCAAGCAATTTCCATTGGCGTGTACCGAAAATTTTCACTGGCTTTTTTTCAGTCCAAGRGCACCGCTGCACTGCATAAAATAGCGTAGGGTGCAGGGTCCCAAACTCCCATCAGCTATGCCCCTCCACAAACAGAAAGTTATTACTCATGTGAACTTGGCTATGTTTGAGCTGATGAGCCCTCCTAAGAGACAGCACAGCAGTAATGCTCCATACTGCTTGCATAGAAGGCAGCTCCTCTGCACGGTGCTCTGGAGGCATTCGGCTATAGCAGTTGGGATAGTATTTCTTGCTAAATGTGTGCACTGTAAACATGCCTTTTGCAAGGTTTTAAGCACTGGCACTCATGGAAGCAACTGAGTGGGAAATCATCATTTAAGAAAAATCTATTTGTCTGACCTTTGCCTTTCATTTGACTTATACTGGAGCAAAAAGAYGAACAGACTAAGCTTTCTAAATACATGGTTTATGTTTTCCCAGTGTGTACTGCATACCTTAGCATTCCCACAAATATGTACAAATATGTGGCACAGTCATAAGATTTACARGGTACACTGACTGGGCACTCTTCCTGTGCAGATGATGTTTTCATATTGTGCATGTCCTCCATGGAACCAATTGCTGTGAAATCTAATTAGAAATAATTAGTTACTAAAGCAGATCAGAAAAAAAATTAGACATCTATGAAGAGACATCTCACTGAAGTGCAGGGCATCTGGATGAATATTCAGTAACTGGAAAAAAAAGAATACTGCCCTCAAAAGAACAGCAACAGGGTCTGCAAATGGTTTCAATACTGCTCAACTAGCTGAAGCAATGAACCATTGGCCTTAATCACTTCTGTAGATGTGGTTATGTTCCTAAACTTCCCTCCATTGGTAAAGAGGGAAGAACATTGATCATGTTTTTCTTRCTTTTTTGGGAGGATGCAGCACCATCAGCTAAGGCACATTTTCTGTAAATGTGGACAGTTGTTTAAAAAAAAAATTCTTTCCAGAAGTTGTCAGATAGGACAGCTCAAGGGAATGTTATTATGACTAAAAGGCTGGACTCACTTATACAAAACAGTTACTGCCAGTGATAAAGCACAAAGGTTAAAAACTGGGGACAAGATGCCAGATGTAGAATGGAAAGTTTCCAGTTTAGGAGCAGCAGCAGAGGGACATAAATAATTTTAGGACCAAATAATCATTATAAAAATTCTCAAAGCCAAAATAAATGCCATTGAAAATAAATTCAGGAACCCTTCTCCTTCTCTCCTGCTCATTGTGCTCCAAGGAGGATTGAATTCAGAATAACCCTTCAGGATTTTAGAGAAATCTTACATTAAAATACTGGATACAGGCTTTAAAAGGTAAAGATACTATATGCACTTGATACTGCCMGTGCTTAAAAGACACTACTGTTGTCCTTATCATGCTAGATCCTTCCTCAGTACTTCTGTCTAAAAAAGGRTCAAATGTTTTTGATTAAAGTTTTCTTATGAGTAATATCTTTAGCGAGAATGGTAATGATCAGACTGATTATTAACTAGTTTTGAAATTGGAGTAACAACTGATAATTTCTGCCTGGCATATTAACTGGATAAAAAGCCCCAAATTAAAAACAAATAAACAACTGACCACAGGACAAATATGCAAAATTTTTTAGACTTTCTCCCTTAGATTCCCCTACATTTCAGTGCTAGCTTTGTTTGCACTACATATAGCGATGCCCTGTCAGGCTGGGGATCCTGTGCTGCAATATTCTTTGGCAGACTATAGATAGGGTCTTATGGGTACATGTACATTTTTCCAGCATGAGCTGACAGATGTTCCACTCCAAAAAGGCAAGCTATTTCACTAATATGTCAATAGGTTTATTATATAATGTCGGTAGGACTTCAAATATGGAGTCTACTGTGATTCCTGGAATTCAGACAGTATCATGGATTGATGATAGAGGCTGTTATTGGACCTTACACTGGATTTTTGAAAAATGGGGAGGGAGATTAAACATCAGTCCACTAGACCGACAATTGGTTCAGCCCTGGCATAGTTTTTCTGTTTAACTTTTATTTTGTAAAGTTCCCACAGGATCTGACAGAAATAGGAGCTCCCACACACAACCATGATCCTATCACAGAGGCAAGACAGACAGATAGAACAGCACTAAAAATAAAGGAGAGACATATGTAAGAATGAAGTCCACAGGACAGAGTACATACATGCTTGAATCAGGAAGAGCACAGTGTCAGTACTACAGTCAAGCAAACAGAACTTAGAACTTTTAACACAGCAAACATCGGCATGACTGGACATCTTATGCTGCTGCACCTCTCATGGCTTTATGACGCACACACCTATGCTCACATATGGGCAAGAACTGAAATTCAAACATAGTAAGATGGTGATCAAGGGTGAAACGATGACATTCAAAGTGACCTGAATAATTTCACCATTGACCCACCTGATTCAATACCTATTTACCCAGCATTATCCCTTACTGGTTTTAACATCTGATCCTACAAGACATAAAAATAAGTCCAATAACCATACTTGATATTTGTGAGATACCTGCCGCCAAAGCCTCACTTTCACCCTTGCAACAGGCATGCCTGCACTGACCTTTTGCATCGAGGTTCCACAGCCCTTTTAGTTGACCCAGCTGGCACATCTAGATAAATGGAAGTCAGCAGAACTAAGCACCTTCTACCTTATGTTTCAACATCCATCCCCAGAAGTTGAAAAGGTTGAAAAGCAATTAACATCCCAAAATATCAAGATCCATCTAGGCAGCCTGAAAAACTTCACAGAAATGTAAATATCATCAGTTATTCAAGGGGGGAAATTATTTATTGATAGCAGCCAATCTTTTACATTGTTTTCCAGCTTTGAGATAAATTGAGGTAAATGTAATTCACAAGTATGAAAAATATGTTAATGGCTAAAGCTGAAGGCAGAGTAGGGCAGCAGATGAAATAGTGCAGARTGGGTTAACTCCTTCACCTGACAGGAGAATATACTTGCAGCCATGATTTACAAAGTGTAACTCTTAAATAAATCATTAAAAACATTTGGCAGGACAGGTCATTCCTCTACAGTCCGAAAATCATATGGAACATGGATAGGAATTAAAATTTAGCCCTTCTGACTTTACAGGTGGGATTCATCTTACTCAAATTTAGCTGAGTAAGCCTTCTAGTCAGGTTTCTGCTGTATCGCCACTGAAGAGGGGTAAGTAAGGACCTCCTCCTCTCCTAACCTCTCCTAAGGTAACTGTCTCAGATAAACAGGAAAGATTCTTCCTTCTTTCCCCACACTCCAAGGTGCCTAATACTCTCCAATGTCTGTGGCAGAAGTTTAGATGACACTGTCAGACTGGATGCAAAACTTTCAGCTGAAAGTGGCATGCTCTAAATCTCACCTCTTGTGTYCCAGAAAGAACCTGACAAATTGCTCAGGAAATACTCTTGTCAGGTCAGAGAGCGCCTAATTAGCACTCGAGYGGCTTTCCTGCCAGCCAGCCACAGGTAACTGGTTCACTATTGTTTATGGGGAAGACAGCTAATTATATATGCAGAAGAGGTAAGACACGAAACAACCTGTCTGTCAGGAGAATGGGAATTCCAAGTACTGCTGATAAAATATGAACATATGATAGTGAAAGAAGGAAGATCAAAGTGCTTTCAACTGTGCAGATAAAAATAAAATGTATATTTATTCTGGTAAACTGTGTATGAAATGTGTGTTTACTCTGGTAAACTGTATGATCAAGCTTTTGTTTCCTGCTTTGCAGGTGTATAGAAAGAAGGAATTACATCAAGGGGAAGCTGAGAGTGAGAACATGGAAATTCCAGAAAGGGAGAAAAAAATATGGAGATCATCTGAATCTCAAAATGTAAGTGTGGATTCACACAAAAGTAATGCACTACAACTGCAATATCAGACTTAGGTGGGTTATAYTAAATTTCTTACAATTTACTTTTTCTCAGAATGGATTTTTTTTTCTTCAGTGCTTATTGAACTTCCTAGATTTTGAAGAGGTTGGCTGCTAAATCTTCATGCTAAGATCTGTCCACTGGCATCTCTCCTGAGGCACCATACTCAGTGTCTGRATTTTGACAGATCATGAACATCCTCGCTGTGGTATTTAGAAGACTAACATTCAGGACTTCTTGTGTTGCCCTCAGTGTTTTGGGAGACTTCAAAACAAACTGTCCCAAGGACTGGTGAACAAACCACCTAACAGAGCCAAAAYAGGCACACTGTGGTTTTCACTCAAGGGAACAGGCCAAGGGGAGGCAGGAAGGGGCAGCATATAGGTATATGGCTATACAGCACAGGAGAAGTCTGGTAAGCATCAGATAACAAAGGGAAAGGGCTAAGGTTACAAATACTGTCACTTCGTAATTGACTTTCTCTTTCCCTCCAAAAGGACAAAACTAAAATCTCCCTCAAAAATACAGAAGAACTAAATATTCTGTAATTGTGTTCACAGGCTCAGTGTTAAAATAATAGCAGCACAGACGTATCGGAACTGGAGTGCAGCTGTCAGTCAAGTACTTAAACTCTTCCTTGAAGTAGGTCAGTATTTCCAGGCAACCAGAACATAAAAACAAAACAAGTGACCTCCATGCCTATTATAACAAATCTCCAGCAGAGTCTGGGTTTATGAAATGACTGGGCATGATGCAAACATTGGCTGCTGCACTGGAGAGGCTGGCCTACTTGTCACACCACTCTGGAGAAATTGTAATCAGACATGAATAAAACTATAATAAAATAGCACAGGAGATGGCAGATGCTTCTTGCCTCTAAAATGTGTGCCTTCACAGTGCAAGACTGTCTTCTGACAAAACAGCATGGCCTTAAGGATGTAGGATGACCATGCTGGAGGTCTTAACCTGCAATACGCTACACTGAATAAAACATTGCCCTCTTGGAGCAAAGAACTAGATGGCAGTTTGCCAGCTCATAAGGATTAGATAACCTCAACAGTCCACAGGAGAGAACATACTATTTAAGGATTAGATAACCTCAACAGTCCACAGGAGAGAACATACTATTAGTGGGGCAATTAGCAGTTTTCCATGTACAGACTTTGTATTGATATCCCAGAGATAGTAAAAAAAGACGGAGTTCTGCTTATGAACTTAGATATTTCATCCACTGAGAACTCTTAGTTTGAAAACCTCTCATTCCCACCTCCTGGACATGCAAGAAAGACTAAACCAACTCATTTAGGACTGTGTGAGCCATCTTCCTCAAATTAAATCTTTTTTGACCATTATCAAATCTTTCATTTTCAAAGATGCATTTTGTTTGTGCACATTTCCTTAGCTGATCTCAGCAGCAGGGCCACTCAAGCTCCTGGCACAGGATGTCAGTGTCATACTCTTTCCCCTCCATCCCCCCCCCCCCCCCCCCTGACACCACAAACACCCATATCAGGAAAAGCTGCAAACTAGTGTCTTTTGCATATTTGTATTTTGGGTGCCTTTTGGCTATGGGTCATCTCTTGTGGTTGTCATGAATCAGAGAAAGCTACTGCCTGTGTCTGCACACAGCATCTGTAAGGGGTCAGTGTCCTGCCTCTTAGCATTGTGTCTGCTCTGCACTCTTAAATTACGCCATTCACTAAAACACGCTCTCCCTGGCCCAGCGTGTGGAGACTCCCACTGTCTTGGTTCTACTTCCTAGCGGGACAAGGTCAGGCAGAGTGTATTACTGCAGCCTTAACAGCAGTGTCCAGATCTTGTTTCTGCTGTGGATCTCTTCTGGATACAACTATGTTACTGGTCACTCGTATTTGTATCAGTGCAAACACCCAAATAAAAATCCCAAGGTGGAAGGTAAGCTGACAAAACTGGTTCTCCTCTGCAGCTATATGAAGAGAAACAGTCTTCTGTTTCTCATATACTTAATTGTTCTCAATATATATGGTTGCTAAAACCAAACCTGCACAGTATAAATCCTGAAAATTATGCACAACCCTGGAGCCATCTGTTTGCAATGCACAGCTGCATTGCACACATTGTGTATACACAAAAGAGCTGCATATACCCAAAAGGCCTGGTGTTGTGGGGTGAGGGATGGGTACTCTCAGCCTGCTCCTGCGCAGAGCAACTACACTGCAAATGGGCAGCAGGCTGGATTACCTAGCAAGGGAGATCTGGCACTGAGACTGCTGCTGCTGTTGTGGCAGAGTAAGCAACCTGTTCCTCCATTAAGGGTTGTGCGGGCTGAGACAAGACATTTGAATATGCACTGTCCAGCGGCAAGGAACCTCTTCCTTTCTCTGTCTTCACCTTATCAGTCAACATTAGTCAGAAGGAAGGACAGGAAGCCACAAATAGCCTTTTAATCCTTCCTCTAAAGCCTCCCAAGCAGTGCTTGAGAGTGCCGCTCTAAAAAGTACTTCTGTAGGCCCAGCCTGCTATGTCCTGGCCATGTTATACCAYGCTGGCTAATGAGCAGTTCCATAAAATACTGTTCTGTAACGTGCCAGGATGCCAATATATACATTTTCAATTTTGCTAATTGGATGAGACCTGGAAAAACTGGAATCAAGAACCAAATATCAGGCAGAGTTGAACCTTAAATGCAATTGTTTTATCTTCTATAGTTTTCTTTGGAAATGTACTTTGAAAGACTCAAGTTGATTCTTTCAACTACCTCTAGCAATAAGCACAATTTCAAGATAATACTGACACAAAAGAACAACTGGATCAGAGCACAAAGTGGCCAGCTATACCTGTTGGGTGTCTTCTTCCTAAGGCAAGCTGCAACATCCCTTCAGAATGCAGTCTATATCTTCAAAAGTTAACAGGGACATTGCTAGCTCTTTCAGTGGAGATTAGCAGGACTGTCTTTGGCAGTTAGCCAGAAGTGTGTGAAACAGCCCACAGCCGTTCTCATGACATCTATCCTATACAAACTAAGCAACTCAGTAATGAGAAGTATTTTTCTTTTCAAGTAGTGAAACTTATACACTTAGAAAATTTGTCTGACATTGAATAGCAAATATATTGCATGCATGAACTTGCAAGRATGGATGGTTTCTCCCATGTATTACAGCTGCCTACATCTTATAGAAGACCAGCACTGATCTCCTCTGCTACTAGAACATCCTTTTCTGCAGAATGAATTTGCACCTYCTTAGTCTAATGTAAGAGCCTCTGCTACACCTCCCAGTTAGTTTATTCATTGCCAGAGTGGCCCATACTGAAGGACAAAGACACTATAACATGAAGAGAACAGCACCCCTGTGAAACTGAAGGAGGGAACATTTGACTTCACTGACACAGATCCAGACTACTGTTTTCTGCTGTCAGCTCTTTTGTGCACCAAGCTCACTCACAGAGGAAACTGAGTAATCCCAGGTAGTTTCCTTCTGAATCACATCTAGTGACATTTGCTTTATGGAAGGCATGAGACAAGTTTATTTCTTATGGTGAGAAATGTCTTGCCCTGTCTGCAGTTCTTGGGACCAGAAGCTACTCTGGTCCATTTGGGTAGAGTGAGGAGATAATCACTACCCAAATCCTCAGAGACTGGTGTTGCCAGAAAAGCAGGGAGATTAGAAGTGGGGTGGTTATGGGACAAGTCATCATGTAGCTCTTTTAGAACCCATGGAAGGAATATGCTTTGGTATTGGGAGAAGTTGGTAGCACTGCTGTATCTTCTTCTCTGAGGCTGGAAGTGCCTCACTGTGGGGGTTGAAAGAGAAGAAGAAGAGGGTGTATTTTGGCAATTGCATGAAGCAACTTGCCTACATCAAACTCTTCTCTCCTCCTGAGTTTTGCAAGAAGAAATTAGTATTTAGCATAAAACAGCCTGCTTTCATAGATGCCGGAGTGCCCCATTAAACATCTTCCACACCTAAGAGGAGAAAAATATCAAGTCATAAATTCCAGATTGTCATGAATTTTCTAAGTCACGGGTTGACAGAAGAGACAGTTACCACTCCCTGATCAGTATGCAGAGACCATCACATTCTTTAGCAATACTCTTCAATGGACATAGCAAGAATAAGAGAGTAGATTGAAAAAGCAAAACCCCTATATTTAGAATATAAGGCTCCKAGAAAAATGTTAGCTGAGATTATTTCACCAAAACAGCACTGAGTATTCCCTGCTGGAGGACTGCCACTATTTGCTGTTATTGTAGTTACCACTATTTGTCTTCTATTTACATACCATGTAAATGTATACTGTACTTTCTAACAGCAGCAAAGCCCCTGCTCCTAAGAGTTTTAACACTTCCACTCCTAGGAGAAATGAAGTTCCATCATATATTAGCACAAGCAGCAATGTGTAGATCTTAGAATTATTTGGAGAAAACGTTCACATGTGTGATCCATATCTGTAGCCAAAGGTGGTAAAGACTGGAGGTCAACAACCACAAACAGAAAGTCACCCTCCTAATTCTCTGAATCAAAAAGAACAATCCAGAAAAGCAACTAACCTAATGAGATTTCACCATGAGACTGTGAATTTGTGATCTCCACTCATCTCCACTTCCTCCAACCCTGAGTGGTGGAAATGAGGAAGAAGGATGGAGAGAGGAGACCAGGAAAGATGATAACAAAACTGCGAAGGTTACACACACAGAATTTTCTGTAGACTGGGTTCTAATGCAGGACTTTAAACCTGCCTTTAAACTGACTAAGCAAGAGCTTTGGCTGTGATCCAGGCTGTCTAACTTAAGCACCTGAATTGAATTTTTAGGTGAAGTTTTAGATGAAGCTGCCTCCTAAAGTAAGTGCCTARATTCCTCTATAAAGTTAAACAAGAAAGGTGCCTTTAAAGACCTCCAGAGACAGGCCCCATTAACTTCTYTTAGCTAAAAAACTCCATTCTTTGTCTATCAAGATCATGGATGCTCTCAGAAGCAGACCTGCAAACTCCATTACATGGCAACAGAAGTGTGCATTCTTGAGCATGCTTCATTCCTTGACACAGGCTGCCAGTTCAAACAGCTTTTTTCAATTATTTCAAAGAATCAGGTCTTTTCCCTTTATACCAACCAACTCTAGAAAGCAATAGCTTTTGAGGGACTCTCCAAAACATCCAGAGTTTCTAAACAAAAGTGTTCTTCTCCTTCTTTGAAAAAAAGCTCCATCTCTCTCTAGCTTTTACTTCAGGTTGCATCATCTTTTGCTGTGTTTGATAAGTTTGCCAACTACGAGCCACTGAGTCATTGATTCAGCAGTGGTTTTATGAGGAAGGGTCATCTGAGTCCACACCACTGGGAAGGCAGGAGGAACGAGGCCCAGCCTACACAACAGTTTGTTAGCAGTCTGCAGAGCAGGAGAACAGTATTTCCCCCTTCACGTTCAGATTCCTGATGGGGTCTAYTTGTTTATGTTATTGCAGAGAATCTCACAGGAGACATTGCTCTCATGCTGTTGGAGCCTCTTTTTGATGAGTTGGCACGAACATAGACATAGGTCCTGCCTCTGCCTAATTTCTCTCCATCATGTAGATCTTGCATAATTAATTGCCAATTGTGTATAACTGGGAACTGGTACTTCAGCAGCCAGGAAAGMAACACATGCAGGATATATGACAGAAAACAATCTGACTTGAATCTTTATGTGGTCATGAAAGAGCCAAGAGTATACAACACAAGATAGTGGGATTTACAGCATAGCAAAGGACCCTGTTGCAGGCTGCTCACTGTTATAATTAGCTGCCGTTTGCTATACTCCGTGTTTGAAGTGGTTCTCTTTCAGCTGTGTGGGAGGGTGGCAGGAAAAGGAGCCCGTCACACCACAGAGGACCTCCTTGGGACTCAGACACATCCCATCTCTCAGGAGGCCTCTTTTAAACCTGTGAAGAATCTGCAAGAGAAGAGAGAGCAAATCCAGCAATCCTAGGGGAGTACATGACTGTAGTTCATTAACCTGCCCTACCTCTACAGAAGCATCTGTATTGAGGACAGTATTGCATCAAAGTCTGCCTGTATGACACCACAAGGAAGTGACAGAAAAAAAAAAGGGAGGGGGAGACGGAGAGGGAGAGCGAAGAGAGCCACTTGGACAAAAGGTAGTAGAACCAATAAAGTGATCAGCATAAGTGGAGAGAAAAGTTGTCATTTATTGCTTTCTTATGTGACATCTATCCTTCAACATTTTTTCCAGAAGCAAAAGGTATAAGGAAACAAATTAAAATCACAGGCTTGTGCTTCTGGCATTACACCTTTCTGAGAAAACAGCTTTTCTGGACTCATTCCCAGTGACCTTCATGAGCTTGACACGTATCTCAGTCTTGGTTCTCTTCTTTCAAGACTCAGCTACTGAAGCCATGCAAGTTACTGAGAATCTTAGCTTGCACTAGGGCTGGAGGATGTTCAAAAAGGTTATAAAGCTTTAAAAAGACTAAAGAAAGACTAAAACTGAAAAAGAGSAAAGATTAAGAACATAAAACCAAATTATTTTACCTCATTTTTTTTAACTGGGGCTAGGAGGACTGATTTCTAATTACTGCTTAAAGGTGAAAATAGGTGAGCTGCTACCCTGCTTCTGCAGGCTGCTTTACCCTTTGGTCCTACTGTATTTGAATAGGTGGCTGAGAGCTCCTGAGCTTTCACATTCATTGTCCCACAGAGATTAAGCTGACAYGCGCCATCCATGCAAATGCAGCGGCTATCCAAACTACTCCCAAATTAATCCAATGTAAATGTCACTCAAAAGTAATCCAAATTCTGCAGTCTAAGGAACAGTTCTGATTTTAGTCTGGCACAGCATAAGCACTATTGTGTGCTTAGGTGGGACTCCCAAAACAGCCTAAGTGACTTCAGCACTGAAGGTACACCTTTTCTCAGTCATTTCTCTCTTTTTTGGCTGCAGACAAGGGTATGGAAAGTTGCAGGGGGAAGAAACATTCCAGACTTAATATTCTGGTACTAGGATTCATTGATACTTTGAACAGTTTTTGCAACAGGTACTTTTTTTCTTTTCAACCCTGGACACAGGATAACCCATTTCTAAACTGCTTTTTATCTGATGGGAACTAGATTTTATCATTCTCATTAACACTATTTTACTTTACTTCAAGAATGATCCCTTATCAGCCAGCCTGCCACACACGCACCCCCAATCACAGAACTATTCACAGAGTTAAAGATGGCTATAGGTGAGCTAGCATTTTGTTAGTGTTGTCTACATGTGTGATTTGGCTGGGTTAGTTACTTTAGTTTTAATTTAGGTAAATAAGGGCACTTTACTTGTATTCCCACACATGTGCAACTACAGGAAGAGGTATATCCCAGGCTGAGATTTCTTGTGCAATACGAGTCTGTGAAATAACAAACTTTGTCTACTGAATGTTGAAAATAAGACTTTTTAGGGGTTTTCCTTTTTTTTTTCACACGATTTCCCCACAACGGGCCAATTACTCTCTGTCTTCATGCTTACGTCAGCCAGAGGACTCCTCCCAGACAGCTTGGGGAATCAGTGTAAGCTTCTTGGCACGTGTTTCTTTTCTGTTTTAGATCTACAAGCATGAGACAGAACTAAAACTTGCTCTTGTGGAAGCTATGCTCAATTCCCAGAAAAATCTCAGCTTTAGCTACTATGGAGATGACTATCTAGCAAAGTTAAAAGTAAAGCAAAACAAAGGTTCTGTGAAGCTGGATTCTGAGCACACAGAAACATTAATACAAAGGTCATTTCAGTCTGACTTACAGGTATCAAGGATGTGATCTAAAACTACAGCCCAGATCATTAAAAATAAGAAAAAAAAAATAAAAGCTTTCTGTCTGGAGGAGTTGAATGACCTAACACTGCGGGAGGTAGGAAAGTCACAGGAAATTATGACAGTTGAGACAATAAATTTAAAAGTATTCACTTTCAGAGTAAATGTTTAATGAAAGGACTGTCTTACATKCCTTAGAAAAGCAAACACAGCTCAGGCTTACTAATTTGCATGTCACAAAACCTCACGCTGCAACTCAAACGCAGAAGCCTTTGGCCTCTATCTTTTGCTCAGCAAAGACATAATAGCAGAAAACTTGAGTAAGATCTCCTATTACTAAAGGCAAATTAATGCCTAAAACTACACCCCAGTAGAATCGACCACTCACACTGTGAAGTACTCCCATAAAGGCTTGCAAATCAAACAGCGGTTGTGATACTTATGTTCATTTTGTGATGCACCGTCCTCCCTTTAAAACATAAAACACTATGAAGACCGGAGCATATACATATACAAGAATTCTGCTTACTCATAATTCAGTAATTTATTGTGGCATTCCTACTGGTCAGAGCGAACTAACTTTCATCTGATGCCACAGAACTTTAGGAACACCCGCAATTTTGGATAAAGAGATGGGAGACGCCCATCCCAAAGATAACCGAGTGTTTCTTCGCACTTGGGGGATGAATCAAAACCCTTTGGAGCAGAGCTGCCCACTGCTGTGTTCACACATGCACTTGCACAAGCCCCGTGGGGTGCTGCCAGCACAGCGCTCCCCGTCCCAGCACCCGGCCCAAGCCACCTCACCTGCTGTACACCAGGCACTCCATGTGGTTGATCTCCTTGTCAGAGCGGTAGCGACTGTAATCCTCCCACAGGTCCTTGATGGCAGTGACTGCCAGGATGAACAGCACGGGGGCTAATGCCAGCTCTGGCTGGAAGGCGTTGACCGCTGGCACAAAGTTGAGCAGGGCGATGAAGACGAAGTAGACATTGGCCAGGCGGTGGAACTGCTCGAAGAGGTTCTTGGGCAGGAAGGACAGCGCCGTGTACTTGGTGGTCTTGAGGCGGTTGCTGGCCAGGATGGTCCTCTTGGACTTCTCTGCCTCGGGCTCGGGTAACAGCAAGTTGGAGCGCACAAGCCGCGTCTTACTCTCCTTCTTCTTCCTCCGCCTCCTCTTCCTCTGCCTCTCCTTCCCCTCCGGCTGCACCTGGGGCGCACCCTCTGCCCCAGCTGTACCCTGCGACATCTCTGCCGCCCTCAGAGCCGCTCTGGCCCGGCACTGGCAGAGAAACCCCTCTGGAAGCGCGGGCGCCCCTCCGCGCCCGCCGGCAGCCCCGCGGCGCGGCACGGCGCGGCACGGCCGCCCGCCCTCCTGCCCTCCCGCCTAAGTTATCATCCTCCTCCGCCACTCACGGCGGTTCTCGCTTTCCTCTTCCCCGGCGGGGCGGGGGTTGGGGGGAGGAGGGCGCTTTCAAACCTTCTCCTAACTGTTGTGCTTGGCCCTCGCTCGCTTTCTCCTCCCCGGCCGGGGAGGGGACGTGGGCCGGCGGTGAGCCGAGACCTCCTCCCCGCGGCCTCGCCCCGGCCCGCTGGCGGGCCCGGCCTGCGCGCCGGCCCGCGCTTCCGTTGGGCCGTTAGCGAGCAACGGGCGCGGCGCGAGGTGGGGGGGGGCCGCGCCGGTCCCGCGGGGCGGGAAACCTGTGAAGCGCGCGGCGGGCTGTTGGGCGCCGCTGCCGCCGCCGCCCTCGTTGGGCCGTTACGGCAGTGTCTTCGCTTAGGCGGCTCGGCTGCCGGGGAAGCCGCGGGTCTCTGTCGCCGGGCCCCGGGCCTGAACCRGCCCGTGACATTTTTGTTCGCTGCTTCGGACTTTCCATTACATGTGAGGAGGTGGAGGAGGAGGTTTGGGCTTAGTGGAAAAAAAAAATCTACTTTAAAATATTTCTGTGTCGTTTTTTATCCCAGGTCCGAAAGCACCGGACAAATGGGACTTTTTTTGGCTGACTCATTTCAGAGTATTCCGACAGAAATTGTGTGCCCTAGTTATTCTGATCTGTTTGTTTAACATGGGCAAAATAACACGGTGTCTCCCAGATTCTTGTTCGTCTCTGGCGCACCACGTAAGCACAGTGGACGCGATGCTTGGAAAATGCCAGCCACAGAGGTTGCAACCAAAACCAAGTCTTCTAATGGAAAGTGTTACGCACTTTCGGTTGTACACACACCTAGCAGTGTGCTGTAATGTGTAGTTGATTTTTATATGGATTTTTCTATTCCCCAGTGGTGGGTTTTTCCAGTGAGGAAAAGAAAACATGAACAACACACYATAAGGTCTGTACACCACATTTTTTAGAGAGAGGTAATTGCAGGAAAAGACAAAAACATGATAGAYGAGCTTAAAATACAGAAGATACAGTAATTCAGGTTGAAGGACTTAGTGTAAAGTCATGAGCAAATAACAGAATAATGAATTGAAAAGCCAGCATGAATACACAGGAAAAAGAGGCATAAAAGTCTACCACAGATCACTTCAGGTTGTGTCTAAACTGTAGGACAGATGTATTTTGTAGTGCTACCATCTGTCCTGATTCTCTGATATCCCAAGCTGGAGAGATRCTGAGTTCAATAGCAAGCACCTAGTGCTTGTCACCAGGTTTCTTGTTATGGAAATAAAGGGGATAAAGCATATATCCCTAGTCGTCCTACGAGGTCAGGAAGTGACTGGGGAATCTTCTGGGAATAAAGAATATGTGGGTCCCACCGTTCAGATGGTGCCATCGCAAAACCCCARAAAACCCTCGACTTCTGAATCTCATAGCCCACAGTCATAATGTACTGCTGTATTTTCATCCCTCCCTCCCCATCTTTGCAATACGCTCATGGCAGTTTCAGTGTATTTTAGATGAACTCCTTTGAAGCCCTGAAGCATTAGGTGTTGCTTAAGTACCTGGCCTGATACTGGTACAATGTGAATCCACAAATCCTGTGCTAGAGTAGAGTACTTTACCACCTTAGCTGTCAGTTCTTATGGTGCCAGTGCAAGTATTTCCTAGGCTTCCCAACTCCTCGAATACACTAAGGTTTTGATTTGTACAAGGGGAGAAGGGAGAATTGGTCTGAGTTTCTTAAGTCTGCTCCTTTGTTGATAAAAAAAGAAGTAGAAAGGAACAAAAATAAAACATAGGAAAAAAATAAAACATCCCAATTTAAATGTTTATGTCAGTTTTTACCTTTTCTAATCAGCTTCCAGTTTTCTTTACACTTCAGGTTAACTTCACTGAAAGCTGGAATGAACAAAAATCCTATTACTGTGCTACAGTACTACTCCACGGAGTACCCAGAAACCAAGCTTCATCCGCCTGAGACACTGAAGGTGGGCTGTTTGTAATAAGCTGTGCAGGTATTTCCCCAGAAGTGTTGTTGGGCCTTTCAGGCGCTGGACTCTCTACCTATGAGTTGGAGGGCTCTGGAATCTCAGTCATCTAACCCTCCCCAGGAAACACCACCCAGCCTTCACCCATCCTGGGATGTCCCTCATCTATGTAACATTCAGGGGTTAGATGAGAAGTGACAGTAATCTTTGCTCATTTCTGATGCCTGTCACCTCTCAAAGCAAACTCTGCAGATCTTTATGATAAGACTACTTCCTCTTGTCTTATGTGCTGATTACTAGAGAAATAATTAAATTGTACTGACATGTAAACCATTAAAATAAGACAGCTAAGGCAAGCTGTGCTTTCACAGAAGCTCGAGCCAACTTAAGTCACGTAACTTAACACTCATATGTGCCTGTTCTTTGCCTTCACAGTTGCAAAGCCGATCTGACTCTGTGCTGAACCTGCCCAGCCCACTGTGCTGGTTGAAATCAAGCAGCACAGGGCCTAGTAAACCTAAGAGCATGGAGCCTGTGGACAGCGGTGGAACTACAGCCACCAATTAACATGGGTGCAGCCCCCCTTGAGGAAAATGGCAAAGTCCACACCTCATAGTTTCATACCTTTTCTGGAGAGCCACATGGCTCTTGAGCCACTCACATATGCCATGTCTGAGCAGAAAGACTGCAAGACTGCTGGATGACATGAATCCTTGCTGGGAGGGGGGGGCCTAGCCAGTGGCTAGGCTGGCCTTGCTGGACTGACCTTGGATCCAGCTGCATTCCTGGCCTTGCTCACTCCTGAGACACTGCTCCCCACTCTCAGAGTGGAGGGCATCTTTCTACTCTGACACAGGAGGTCAGTGCTTTGTCTTGAGACACATGGGGTCTGGAAGGCAGGATGCCTGCAAAACCCGTGTCCTGTAGGCTCTGCTGTTTGAATCATGTTCACCCTTAAGTCTCGGGTAGTTGCATATTTTTCTGAAAGGGCKCAGCATGTTGGACATCTTTAGGAATTTTAATTTTAATGGAGAAGAAAAACCTAGAAATGAATTCCTAACTCCATCAATTTGGAAAATGGTTGGATTATCTCCCTGGGATTCAGTTAAGGTTCTACATGCAAGTTGGATCCTTCAAAAAGTCTGGCTCTGCATGTGGTTGCTGAGCAGTTGAAAATTCAGCATATAGCTCTCATTAAAGTGTGGTCCAACCTCTTTTTATTATTTTATAAGTGCTAGCAGAGATGATACAACACAGAGACATTTCAAAAATGTAAAAGTACCATCTTGTTGAGCTGAGCCACTGAGAAACAGGTTGGTCCACACTCTGTTGCTTTATTAAAAATGGTATATAGACAAGGTTTTCTGTTGCATGTCCAGCAAACAGTAACCAAAAGTGATTTAAGGATTGGATATGTAATAACATTAAACTTTCAATCACAGACATGAACTCAAGGTAAGAAAAGACAAATAGTCATATATCCCTTAAGTTATTAATTTAGGGAAAATGCCTGTGTGATGGCAAGTTTTGAGAGCCTAGCCAGGGATGAATTGTGCTTAGACTCAATGATACTGACTGGACCTTCAACCTCAAGTATTCTAAAATTGACAATTATAGCCTCACAACTGTGAGAATTACTTTAAAAGTCATTGGACTGTATTTTAAAACCTGTTTTATTTGCATTCTATTTTTGAGAACTCCAGGTTCACATTAACATGCTTTTTTCCACAAAGGAGGAACAGGAGAGAAATTCAGTTTAACAAAATTAAACTGAAGCTGAACTTCTTATGTAATCCCCAGCTCACATAATTGAGTTTTACAAATAGAT
Organism: Rhea americana; assembly: GCF_003343005.1. Classification (NCBI taxonomy): domain Eukaryota; kingdom Metazoa; phylum Chordata; class Aves; order Rheiformes; family Rheidae; genus Rhea; species Rhea americana. Next base: position 9,428,847 of record NW_028186867.1, on the reverse strand, counting down.
ACAGCAGCGAAATGATAACAAACAGTTGTGTGGGAGATTCTAAAGACTTCTGTATTTGTTTGCTAAAACTTTATTTTTTAAACAGTTTAAAGACTGTATCAGACCACACCAAACTCAAGGGTCACTCTTGAAAAGCCATAAAAAAAGAGTAGAGAGTATGCAACACCCCACTGGTCCAGTACAGACAAAACTCTTGTTCTGGTACCACTGACCTGCCCTCTCTCTTTTCTTTTTCTTTTTCTTTTCTCTTTTTTCTTTTTTCTTTTCTTTCTTTCTTTCTTTTTTTTTTGCTACTAAACTGCTTTTTTATTAATATTGGCAAGTCAGAATATCACTAGGCAGTGAACATTTTTACATTTACTATAACAGTCTCTCAATTGCATGAGAGATCCAAAGTCTTGGATATTTATTTTTAAACCTAAGGACATGTGATCCTTGATTAATAAAAACAAGAGTTTGGCTTATTATAAATGCCTATAAAAACCTGYGCTTGCGAGGTTTTGCTACTCCAAGACTTTGGCAATGTAGGCATTCCTTAGAGTTCAGTCTCTCCTGTCTCTTTCTAAGTATGGCTATGGACATGAGGTTTGAGAAAGCATAAATGTTTATATTTGAGCACTTATCTAAGCTCTCCCTGCCCACACCATCCAAGTATATGAGGTTGTAAATGTGAGGCAGACTGCAGATTCAACCCTCAACATGTATAAAATCCACATTCACACGTCTAGCTCTCGCTTTTGGGTTGCAGAATGACAAGTACGATTTGTTGTCCGTGTTAATTAGTATACACCAGAGTCTCCTTTTTTTATGGAGTCTTCTGGAGGAAAGGGGTGGAAGGAGGTTGGCTTTAGATTAGTCCAGATGCACAGTCCTTGCAAGGCATCACTCTTTGGAAACATAGTCTATCTGGAGAAGGCTCAGTCATTGCCAAAGACTAGATTTACTGCATAACCTGAACTAAAACACAGGCCCTTCACCATTTTGTTGGGTCACTGGAGCAAAACACTAAACGTGGAGAATGTCTGGGGATTACTCGGAGCACAAATTTAGTTGTCCCTGCCACCCACAAATGTCTCCATCTTTGGCACAGCTCTTCCTTCACTGACTCATGGCTGCTTCTCACTGTCCTTCATCTCACTACCCAGACCTCTCTGCATTTCTCTGAGTACCTGCTTCCCAATTTCTCTTGACAGTAAGCAGATTCCAATCTCCAGCGCCCAACATCTCTGAATGTCAAGCTTTTCCCAGACCCTCTGCCACTGCCTGACTGTCTTCAACTGTGCAGAGCCCTATATAGCTCCTGTGTGTGGAGGAATAAGATTGTTTTTTTTGGAATCAAGGACTAATGTTGAAAAAGAGAGGTTATAAGCATAAATTAAGATTATAATATGCATAGTGCTCATCTTTGATTGCCTAAACCATTAGGAATTCAGTCTTAAGATATGACACTGCATCTAAGGTTTGAAGGAACTGCAGGATTGTCTAGCCCAAAATCAAATTAACTTGACCTTTTAGGCACCACATGCCCTTCAGCTTTAAAACATAATCCAGTTCTTGTTCTGTGAACAGGCTGGTTGCTTAGAGCTGGGAGATCAAAATTTTTCATCTTCTCAGAGTCATCAACTCTGATTGTATTTGAAGTATTTTCTATAGTTCTAGCTCATATCCCAACATGAGCAGGGTTCCATGTGTGAAAGAAAGAGAGGTTCAATGTTGTAGCCTCGGACAACAGATCATGTGCAGAGCCTGAACAGTCCTACTAAGAACTAGAACTCTCCAGTGTAACGGTAAGACATTATTGAGGAGCAATTTCTACCTTTCAAAAGTGACAGCAATGTTATCTAGACCCAGCAGGTCTCTCACATCCTGCATGAGTTTTGCTTGAATGTTTTTCCCATCTGCTGCTCCCTGAGGGCACCTGCATTTCGCATCCTGCCAGCTGCATGTTGCAGAATCTCTTCTGTTCCATGACTCCATATGCAGCTGTTCAGCCTGATCTGAAATTCACAATCTAGTTGTATCTAGCACATGGGTGCTAGAGTGGGAAGGAGGCTGCAACACTGTACCGTGTGTACCTTTTATTGGTGTTTTGTGTGGAAAGAAGTGTATTGGGAAAGCAGATGGGTGCCATGGACTTTACCACCTGAACTGCCACATCTGTTTTATGACCCTATCTGCAAGCACATCCCTGTCAAATGAGCTGGTTAGCCCCTGTGGTGCCACATGGACTGGTGACAAAGAATTTAAAGATTTATACTACTGTATAATAAACTAGGTAAGAAACTAGTTAAAGTATTGCAGTGGCTGGAAAGTAAAGAAATAAAGCATTCAAGTAGACATAGTTAGGCATAAGGCCTAAGATGTGTGGAAAATACCACTGTGCAAATACTTAATGATCAATAATATTTTAATTGTAAGGGCTAACCACATAGAACTATTGATCAACATTTAGAACGATAAAATCTGGCACTTTAAAATAATGACCTCCAGTGACTCTGAAAAAGTGCCAGTTCTGTTCTAGCTRGAACAGTAAAAGGTGGTTTTCATCTGACAAAGTACAAGCACCCAAGCTCAGTTCTCACCACAGTTTGTGGAGAGAGGTTGGCACTTCTAGAGCACTTCTAAAGCATCCTAAAACAGGTCAGTAGGTAAATAGGTTAGATAAAGTCATGCTTGAAAATGTTTATTACCTTCCACTGATAAAGGAAGTCTTAAATGACTAGCTCAGAGGAACATGTCTTCCTGGTAGCTATCCAAAGTGGGGTGAAGTGAATTGCATCCTTGATGCTTTGCCCAAACAAGACCACTAGTTGTGGACTACACAGAATGACCATCTCTCCACTGCAAAAAAAAAATCAGGTTAAACCAGATGGGGCACACACAATGGGATAAGTGAAGCAGCAACGGCAGTCATATCATGTGAGAGTGCCTTACTTCCCTCCTGTTTTCCACACACAGGTGATAATGAGGCCACTCAGCTATGCCAGGCACGCCTACCAGAAAAATATAAAACAGTGGTGCTGTACAGAGAATATGACTTGTCCATGCTGCAGTGGGAAYACAGAGACAGCTCCTCACCCCCTTAACCTCCTCATTAAGTCTGTACTTGCAGAAATAAGATTTTTTTTTAGAACAAATTTTATGTCTGAGATGTTTACTGTAGAACAACCATATCCAATCCATCAACTACAATACTAGTTCACTGAGACACTGCAGTAAAGGAAATGTAGGAAAACCTATGTAATTAACTGCAGAAGGAGTAAGAACAGGCAGATGCTATTTATAGAATCTGCAGTTTGAGAGGACACAAAAGTTAATATCCTTACTGCAGCACTGCCAACTCTTCCTATTTTATGGTGAGTCTCACAATATTTGCTGCTGTTCTTAAAAGTGCATATCCTCATATAATGGGATCTTATAAGAATCTTAGCTCACTAAGGCAAGAAATCTTCATGGCTGGAAAAAACTTGAATCTGTAACTCTAAAAGCAGAAAATAAATAGGATAATGTAAAAATAAATACATTCAAGGTATGTTTGTTAAAGCACTGTAATTTTTAAAGCAGTTCTGAGTTTTTAAGTCTCGGTATTTTTTAACAGCAATAGCTTGGTAATGATTCTACACATATAGAAGCTGCCATAGGATTTCCTGTATACATGGAGGCAAAACCACAGTTCTATGTCTCTTTGAAAAGAAAATACCATTGCAGGATATTGTTCCTGAATACCAAGCTGGGTAGCAGTGTTTCAAATTAAGAGACCATAATGACCCATCACAATTACATCTTCCTATATCTAGGTTTCTTGAAAAGTTTCCCCCGAAGGCCCAAAATTGAATGAATTTTTGCAAGYAGTTTGTTTGAGAGGGGTTGGACTAGATGATTTCCAGAAGTCCCTTCCAACCTCAACCATTCTGTGATTCTTTCGTTCTGTGAAAGCTATGCTTTGCTTGAGATTTAACAAAAGAAAGCTGGGGACTCCTCTGCTGTTTGTTAATTATTCAGCATCACTTGAAGAGAAAGTTGTGCAAGCCTTTATTACCACATGGTTTGCTTGCTGACTGGTCACTATAGGTCAGGTTCCTTGTTGGACTGTGTGACCAGACAGATTAAAAATAAAAAAAAGAAAAAAAGAAAAGACTTCAGTTCAGATGCTGGGTACACAGATAAAAGAAATGTTTACAGGTTCTTTTCCGTCCTGGGAAAACTAAGGAAGTCTTAAGTCTGCCACAGGTCTAAGCTAGCACTGATTTATTGTCTCCTGCCCTAGCATTGACTCAGAATGGTCAGACTTAGTACTAAATGGTGTAAATGGACTGTAAAAAAAGATTTGAAAAGAAAGGGAAGAAAAAATCCAACAGCAAAAGAGTCAAAGGGTGACTTTCCTGTCTCCCTTTCCTGAGGGGAACTCATCTGTCAGTAGAACTGATCAGAAAAAAAAATCTGATTTCATAGAGTCAAACACCTTTGGCTGAAACTTAATGATTTTGAAGAATTTTCACTGAATTTAAGACAGCATTTTCTGGGGTATCTRTTGAGTTTGTCCTGAGACTTGTGATACTGCTTATGGAGAGGTTTGACCCTTGAGCAGTCTGCTCTTCCACTTGCTCTGGAGGCAACGGTGCTATACTTGCTGGGATCCCTAACTCAGCAGCACCCATACCTGGCAGCTGGGGCCCAGGTAGCTGCTCAGTCAGGTTGACAAGGTCCTTAAGTTGCTTGCTTATATTTGCAGAGAAACCATCAAGTTCAAGAACTTGCTCTTTGTAAAATATTTAAAGAAAAAAAAAGGCTTTGGGACTAATCCATATTACTTACAAATTAAAAAAGCAGGAATTCCTTATGATACAGAAACCCCATCTCCTGACAAGTACTACTTTTAACACTAGTGCCCAAATTCAGTGCTGAATGCTAAAATCCAACCAAATAGTTGTTTGCTAATTGCTTAAAACTTCTAAGCATTGATTTGTAAAAGACTGCATACATTAAAAACACTGTTGATATATGTCAGCGTTATTGTCTGTGTTTGTATTACGCACAACCGATTGCACGTAGTAAGTCATACTTCTGGCCCACTAAAGCTATGGACTTCAGTGGGGTCCTGCTTTTAATAAGAGTACCTAACCAAGTGTTTCTGCAGTGCTAAATAAATGTGGTCTAGCTTCTACTGAAGTCACTTAAAAAGATCTCATAAAATGAATTTAAAAACTGATAAAGAYTCAGAGGTGCTGACTTTGGTGTAATAGTGAAATGGCTTCATCTTACTCTGCTGTAGGCCTCTCTACTGTGTAGCAAGCAATAGCTTGTCAAAGGTGCATGCAAATGGGGTATATGCAAGTATTAGGTACAGCTAGGTACAAGTGAGAAATGTGTATCACAGCTTCACAGAAACAGCTGCAAGTCCTGTAAGATGACTTCTAATTCAGCATTCCCTAACACAATAGATGGAAGCTTGTACATCAAMGACTGTGAGTTAAAAATGGGAGGGGAAGTTCTTAAAACTGACTAGCTTTTCCCAGGTTTGAAAAATCAGAAAATCAGTGCTGCCATTTTTCTGATCTGGAAGTAACTCTCACTAGTGAAAAAAAAAGTGTGGTTTGTTTTCCTCTGTCACCCAGAGGATGGGAGACATACAGACTGGCTCCTCACAAAGAGTACTTCTGTGGTCCTGTGCTGGCTTTCTGGCTTTGGAAATTGCTACTTTTGCTTTATCAGCAGTGTCACTGATCTAGTTATCTTTCCTTACTCCAATCTTCCCTCATTGCATGCCCTGCTGGCCTGATTTAAACAGATTTATACTATCTGTGGTTTTGCGTTATTAGGTAATTCTAATGCTCCTCGGATGACTGAGAGTGACCATATATACATTATACATACCATACAATACCTGTCATACATACACTATATGAACACACACCTATACATGCATATGCACACAYGCACACATGCACACACACACTGTATCGATCATATTTAGTATATAGACATATAGTATTGCATATAGTAATATTGAATCTGAGAGAATTCAGTTGAGCATCGGTAGGCTCTATTAATCACTTTCATTAATCCACAGCAATAATTTCAGGAATAATATCCCATACTGGAACTTAAGCTCCAATATTCCTTGCAGGAAAAGCACTGGACTTGAGATAACTAATGTTTTAAATAAATTATATGTGGGAAACCAAAAGGATGTGAGTGAAAGTGTGGTGTTTCAACAGTAGTTAGAAGAAATCTGAAGAGTAGCCAACATAATAAATTTAAAGGGTGGAGGAGAATTCCAATGGCAACATAATGTTTTGATGAAAATAAAGTACTTTTCACATGTAATGAAACACCAGCCTATGAATTTTTAAGACTCATGTATTCAACAAGAACAGGATATCTTTCAATTTTACAGGCTAATGCATCTTCATATTAAGAAAGGATATATCTTATAATTCTCTTTCAATGAATACCATCAGGCAGAAAAAACAGCCAGGTAACAAAGCAAGGAAAAGCAGAAATTCTTTTTTAAACCAAAAAAACCCCCAAGTTTATATGGTTGGATTTAAAAATCCAGCCAATAAGCAGTGGCAAGTATTGTTTGTTTTAATATTTGATTTTCTTTCCCCTATTACTCATACTTCGCCTAGTTACAATATGAAAATCTTACCACTGTTCTGCTTGCTGACCTTCCTTGCCTGTTCCTGTTACTCTCTCTCTCCTGGCTCAGACCTTGGCCAGATCTACATGACAAACCGTTGCAAGGTATGAACATCAATCAGGAGAGTGATGAAGTGTAAAAGCTGTGACCAGCATAGCTGTGCCAGCACAAACCCCTAGTGTAGATTAAGACATCAGCAAAAGTGTTGTTTTACCAGGATAATTTTTTCTTTCTTTCTTTTCTTTTTT